>NC_065535.1:47978724-48287588 GCF_932294415.1 Quercus robur
ACATCCACAAAAGTGTGTCAACCCGTGTGCTAGTGTATTTAGTGTGGCGACTGGTTACTGGATAAAAAATAATAAGACAAAATAATTTCAATTTCATTTATTCATTTATAAAATAGCACAGTGATAGTCTTAATTAATGGAGAAACTATGACAAATTTTAAGTGATAAGTTGTTATTATCTATTACTTGTGAGTAAAAATATAATTTAAGTAATGGTTCAAATTAAAACTAATAACAATTTACCATTTAAGATTTTATTGTGAAAATGTTGTAAATGTAGCATTTCTTTAATGAAAATGGTATAGTATTAAATACTTTACCATTTAAATAAGTTGTGAAAATTTTCAAAATTTATCATGAATGTAGCATTATTGTAAAAAAATAAATAGCATAAAATATAAAAACAATCATATGGATTGGGGGGTGGGGGGCAGTGCAAACAAAAAAGTTTCTTTGACCTAGGGGCGGCGCTCCAACCCTAGTTTTTAGTAGAACGTGGTGCTTGCTCTCGGAAAAGATTTCTTGTTCTCGTCACTGCTTCAGCCATGAGTGAGAGGGTTCCGTTGGTTTTTGTTGAGTCATAGAGAACTTGGTAGGGTTGTGGGAGCAGCTTTCTCTGTCTGAGAAGGAGGGGTCTTCGTACAAGTCTGAGGCAATGGAAGAGGGGTCTAGACGTGTGGTTGCAATGAAGTTTTTTACTCATAGGACTTTGAATATGGAGGCTACTGCTAGGACTTTCAGATCCTTGTGGTGCACGAAGTTGGGATTCGAAGTCAAGGACGTAGGTAATCACATGGTACCTTTTGTTTTCAATGACGAAGTCGACACTAAAAGAGTTCTCATGGGGGAGCCTTAGAACTATGATAAACACTTGGTCTCGCTTCGGTGCCTGGAAAAGAATGTTCCCGTGAAGGATTTGGGGTTTAATTAGATACTTTTTTGGGTGCAACTTCACGATCTTCCTTTGGGCGATATGAACCCATGTTCAGCTTGTGAGATTGGTAAGATTATCGGTGAGGTGCAATCCAGGTTTAAAGAGTGGGGTTCTCAAGATGGCAGTAGCTATATGCGCATTCGGGTGCGGGTGGACACATTGAAACCGCTCTGTAGGGGACGTAAAATCTGTTTGGAGGATGGCAAGGTTAGTTGGGTTAGATTTAAGTATGAAAGATTACCCAATCTATGTTACTGGTGTGGGCTTTTGACATATAGTGATAGAGATTGTGATCTTTGGGTGCGAAGTTGTAGAAGTTTGACAGAGAATGATCAGCAATTTGGTGGTTGGTTGAGAGCTCTAGCGACACTACCTAAGAAGTGTTCAGTGGTAAAAGTTGAGGGGTGTGATAGGGAGGAGGTGAGGGACAAAAGGCCTCCCATTGTGGTTCATGATAGTGATAATAGGGTACGTAATGAGGTTGACGATCATGGTTTGTGCAGGTTTGATGTGGTTCGCATAGGTCTGGATCGGAGTGAGTGTGTGCTTGTGGATGGCATGGACACGTCTGAGCATCTTAGTGCAAAGCTAAGTAGTCATAATGTGGATTTTCAAGAAATTCTTAATGAGATCAATATGGGGTTGTCCAAGTTTGATGATCAAGATACATCTGATCCTTCATTAAGAACTCTGACTGGTTTGGCACTTTCCTTCTGATGATTCTAGGAGTCCGGAGGTCCAGCAATCTTCAGTCATAGAGCATAGTACTCCTTTAGGTGGGCAAATTTGATGTTGGAAGCGGTTGGCATGAGAACTTGCTGCTACTATGAAAGAAGGTGATATGTTTTCTATTAGAAATGGTTTCCAGGACGGTATGAAGGTGGAAGATGATTTAATTCCTACAAAGAGACGTTGTGCCATTTCAAATTTTTTTGAAATGATGGAGGTTGTTGATCAGCCCCGCTGAGAGCAATGAGTTGCTTAGCCTAGAATTACCGTGGGTTTGGGAACCTACGTGCAAAAAGAGAGCTTGAAGATTTAATTCAGGCTCAAGCTCCCCTAATTGTTTTTTTATTGGAAACTTAGGCTGATAAGGAGTTGTTAGATAGGTTGAAGTATAAGATTAAGTATGGAGGTTTATTTGTTGTTCACAGTCAAGATAGAGGGGGTGGTTTGGCACTTCTATGGCAAAAAGGGGTTTCGGTTTGGGTTGATAGTTTTTCTAAATTTCACATTGATGCTTTGATTAATGGTGGTACTAATGAGGTTCAGAGATTTACAGGTTCCTATGGTGAGCTGGACTCAAATGCACGAGATGAGGCTTAGAACATGCTTTGCATGCTTAATTCGAAGTCACACTTACCTTGGTTATGCATGGGAGATTTTAACAAAATTCTCTTCACTGATGAAAAGTGAGGGGGTAGGGTGAGCCTTCATGGTCAGATGTAGGCTTTTAGGGATGTTTTGGATACTTGTGGATAATAGACATGGGTATGTAGTTTGGGAGAGACTGGATAGGGGTGTTGCTAATTATGATTGGATGGAAAAATTTCCTGCAACTTCTATTTGACATCTTCATTGTTATGCTTCTGATCATAGGCCAATTTTACTCATGTTTGATTTGAATGGTGAGTCAGTGAGATGGAAACAGAAACCTTTTCATTTTGAGGAGATGTGGCTGGCTGATCAAGGTTGTGGTGACATGGTCAGAAAAGCTTGGGAGGCTTGGCCCTTCTCTCTATAGCACCTAGTGAGGGTGATATTAGGGGGTATTCTATTTGTAGAGTTGGACCGAGAATTTCCCATCTTTTCTTCACGAATGATTGCTTATTATTCTGTAGAGCAACTCCTACAGAGTGTGCTAATATTCAGCATATCCTGGGATGGTATGAAGCTGCATCAAGGCAACAGGTCAATTTTGATAAGACCACGACTTTCTTTTGCAGGAATAATTTTGAGGAGATTCAGGAAGAGTTGAAGGTTATGTTAGGGGTGCCTGCAATCAAAAGTTATGAGAAATATCTGGGGCTTCCTTCCTTTGTTGGGCGTCAGAAAAAAAGCTTGCTTTAATCACATCAAGGAGTGGATTTGGGCCCGTATGCAAGGGTGGAAGGAGAAATTACTTTCTCAAGCCGGTAAGGAAATTATGATCAAAGTGGTGGTTCAGTCTATCCTTACTTATTCTATGAGTGTATTTCGTCTTCCTATTGGTTTGCTTAAGGACATTGAAGCTATGATTCAGAAGTTTTGATGGGGTTGTTCGGAAAATTCTTTGAAAAGTCATTGGGTTCGGTGGGAGACTCTTTGTTCCTCAAAATCAGTTGGTGGTATGGGGTTTAGGGACCTTCAGATGTTCAATGATGCAATGTTGGGTAAGCAAGTTTGGCGTTTGTTTCATGAAAGAAATTCTTTGGTTTATAAGGTATTTTGGGCTAAATATTTTCAGTCCAGCAATATCTTTGATGCTAAGGAATCATCTAGATGTTCCTTTGCTTGGCGGAGTATTTTGCAAGCCTGAGAGGGGATGTTGAGGGGTGCTAGGTGGCGGGTAGGAAATAGGAAAGACATATCAATTTGGTAGCATCGCTGGCTACCTTTTGAAGGTGGTGGCTGTGTGTTATCACCCTAGTGGGATCAGTCCCTTCAGGTGGTCCAAGACTTGTTTATCCCCAGTTCTAGAAGGTGGAATGAGGAGCTGATCGATGTAAACTTTTATCCTTGGGAGGTTGCTACAATTAAAGGTATTCATGTTAGTTAAGCTGTGGATTTGGACACCCTGGTTTGGCCTTTGACATCTGATGGATTGTATTCAGTTTGTAGTGCATATCGATTGTATGTTGAGATTGGAAGACAGGCTCTATCGAGCTCTTCGAATGTGGAGGAGGGCAGAGGGTTATGGAACGATATTTGAAAGCTCCGAGTACCTCCGAAAGTTTGCCACTTTCTTTGGAGAGTTGTTCAAGAGGTGTTGCCTACTATGCTAAATCTGTTGAAGCGAAATGTAGTGGTTGAAGGGCTTTGTGAGCTGTGTCGTGAGTCCAATGAGGATAGTTTCCATGCTTTGTGGTTATGTGATTCGGTGAAGGCTATTTGGATGTCTAATCAATGGTTTTCTTTTATGCGTTCCAAGCATTTTTCTAGTTTTGCCGATGCTTTTCTATTTCTGCGTAAGGAGGTTTCTCCCAGGTTGGTGGAGCACTTCGTCATGGTTGCATGGTGCATTTGGGAGGGTCGAAATAGGGTCAGATTACGGTAAAAGGGTTGCGGAATTGGGGAGGTGTGTCAGCGTGCTTCTAATTTGCTGAAGGGGTTTCATGATGTGCATAAAAAGGTTCCTCAAATGGTTCTTCGTAGTAGTGATTCTCGGTGGAAACCTCCGGCCTCTAGTATGTATAAAATCAACTTTGATGGCGCTTTATTTGAGGAGCAGGCAAGTGCCAGCCTAGGAGTGGTTATCAGAGATTCGACAGGATTGGTCATTGGTGCTTTAAGTCAGAAAATTAGGCTCCCGAGTTCTGTGGACATGGTGAAGGCTTTAGCTACTAGTAGAGCCATTGTCTTTGCCAAGGAGCTTTATCTTCAGTCCATGGTGGTGGAGGGTGATTCCTTACAAGTTATCCAAGCTATTGTTGCTGCCAGGCCTTCCAAGACTATGTTTGGTCATGTTATTGCTGAAATTCATAGTTTAGTTTATAATGTTAATTGTAGTTTTTGTCATTTTAAGAGATAGGGGAATAAGCTTGCTCATACCCTCGCTTGTAGAGCAGTTGCTTATGCTGATTTTGATGTGTAGTTACTCATCACACCCCTAGGATTTATTTTGTGATTGGAAAATGTAGTAATCTCAAATTATAATAGATGAAAATTATTAACATTTACCTAAACAAATAGAAGAGCCTCTGAGCACGTGCATGTTCAGAGGCTAGTGTTCCTCTACGATTTACTTGTTCCATTCTATTCCTATATGGGCTCCTAAACGAAGTGTAAAAGTTAATAATTTTTATCCATCATAATTCAGAGTTACAATATTTTTCAATTACAAAAATACCTAGGGGTGTGATGAGATTGAAAAATGCAGCAACCTTGAATTAAGATAAATAGAAAGTGTTAACCTCTACAAAAAATTAGAAGAGCCTCTAAGCACATGAAAGAATCTTATAAAATTTAAGATGTATTTTATTTTTATTTTTCTAACCTTCTATAAAAAAAGTTTTATATTTGAAATTTCAAATGAAAAAGAAAGGTTCAAGAATTAATTTGAGTAACATACTACAATCTATCACTAACTCACTATCTCAACACCATGCACTATATCAACATCCATTATAAACATCGTCAATACTATGCAGGATCCCTCCATAATATCTAGAATTGACGATGCTAACATCAAGAAGTTGAATGCCCACCACCATAGAGTGTGGTTTGGTGGTAGGAGTTCTGTATCGTTTGACATAATACTTGGCAATAGTTGAGCGATTAGAGTAGTACTTTAACGAATGTGTTGTACCCACAATGATAGCCCTATCAAGTCCAAATGGTACACATGGTATTACTCATTGTCGTCACATGGCATGAGGTTGATGGGTCCATACCAAAGACCCTCTTTTTATTTGGGAAAAAA
This sequence comes from Quercus robur, assembly GCF_932294415.1. Lineage (NCBI taxonomy): Eukaryota > Viridiplantae > Streptophyta > Magnoliopsida > Fagales > Fagaceae > Quercus > Quercus robur. The sequence goes on from NC_065535.1 coordinate 47,984,280, forward strand.
GAAAAGAAAAAATCGAATGCCCAACCGATTCACTAAATCACGTTTGAATGTTGGTACATGGCCATATCTTAGTAGTAACAAAGTTTGCTTATAGTTGCAGGATTAATTGGTCCAACCTAAAAGAATTCGATTTTAGTATAGGATTACTTGACCAATTAGATTAATCAATCCAAATAGCTCTCAAATCTCAATCATCTAAGACTAAGAGAAATGAAAAGGCAAATATGTCTGCATTTAATCAAAATAACTTAAATATTAAAAAATATATATATATCATAAAAAATTCTTGTCAAACCAAGTGTGGTTCTACAACTTGACAAATGCATCATTGTTTTTGACTAAAATGCTTTTCTATTTCCATATTCTTCTAGTTAAAGAAAATAGGATAAACAATTACACAATTTTATACAAAAAAATATTAATATTAATACAAAATGGTTATCTAGATTACGACCTGCATATTCCAAAACCACTCACAATACTTCCATTCTACTAAAATTTACATTAATTAATTAATCAATAAATTAGCCCAACAACCACACTCCAAAAAATAAAAAAGAAATTACTTTTTTGAAAAACTAAACCACATCTTGCCTTTACAAAAAATATGATTTCCACGCCTAGCTTCAGTGGTTTGTTGTTTTTCCTAGTCTTTCGATCCTTTTCTTAGCAGTCTGGGTATGCGGCTTTGCATACATTGATGAATTGCTAAATTAAAGATAATCGAGATACACCGCCTCTATTCTTGAGGATGCCCACATTGAATAGTCCCTGCTTCCTGAGCAAAATATTGGATACATTTATCTATTAGTTTACAAAGTAGAAGGAAATATTAGTTTACAAAATATTGGATACATTCATCTATCCATTTTCTTTTATATGATTTATTAAACCCATAAAAGAAAGTTAGACTTGATAGCAACTTTGGACCTCTGTTTATGATCAAACAATGCAAGAAATTACAGCCGTGCAGACATCTAGTAGAAATTCCCTTTGAATTATGAAAGCTAGGTTTTTTCCTATGTACCCCATATGGCTAAAGAATTTATGAACCCCCTAAATTGGTATTAAAAAATTAAAAAAAAATCTACTAAAAAAAAAAAGAAAGCCCAATCAAATGAGTATAAAATATATGTTAATGCAATTCAATAAATGGATTCAGGGCAACATACCATTGGACAAAGAAACAAAAAGAATCTAAAGACCATTCCTAAACACAACACTTCCAAAACCAACATTGTACTCTGGTCCATCCATTGTGTTTAAAATGTGGGTTGAGTACTTTAGTAATCGAAAGAATATGAAAGTTGTAGCAGTTTAAATCTCTAATAGATATCAAGTTGAGTTTGAAAACCACCAAGAGAGTTGTCCTATTTTGTAGGCCATGTTTTAGATAGGAGTTAAAGGGGTATTATTACCATGTTATCCTCAAGTTTTGTTTCTGCTAAATTTTAAGGTAGAGGGGTCTTTTTGGAGCAAAAAAAATTCGGTCCAAACAGGAGAAGCCCTTTAAATAATAGTATAGAAGACGAACGCAGAACATTTGGACAACCTAAGAGAGACCTTTGACACACTCTGAAAGTACAAGATGAAGCTCAATCCATCAAAATGTGCCTTTGAAGTGTCATCAGGAAAGTTCCTTAACTTCATGGTATCCCAAAGAAGAATAAAAGCCAATCTTGAGAAAGTGAAGGCCATCATGGAAATGACGTTGCCTAAGACTGTGAAAGAAGTTCAAAGATTGATGGGATGGGTTGTAACTTTGAACAGGTTTGTGTCGAAAGCTACAGAATGTTTGTCCTTCTTCAAGACATTCAAGCAAGCTTTCGAGTGAACTGAAGAATTTCAAGAATCTAAAGGAGTACTTACTGAGACCACCATTCTTGAACTTGTCAATAAAAGGGGAAGACCTTTTTCTATATCTTGCAGTCTCTTAGACAACAATAAGTTCAGCCTTGATTATGGAAGAAAATAGGGTGCAGAGGCTAGTGTATCACACAAGCCAAGCCTTCTAAGGTACATAAGCAAAATACCCTTGTCTACAGAAGGTATTGTTTGCATTGATTGTAGCATCGAGGAAGCTTCGTCCATACTTCCAAGCACATTTTATCATTGTAATGACAGACTAACCCATCAAGAAGGCCATGAATAAAACCGACGTAGTTGGATGGTTGGTGCAATGGGTTGTCGAGCTCAGTTAGTTCAACATCAAATATAGACCTCAGTCAACAATTAAAGCACAGGTATTGATAGAATTTATAGCTGAATTCACTTTTTCAGGTGATGGCCAAATGTAGTTTGTCATGGTTCACACTGATGGATCATCCTTCAAAGAACTAGGAGGCGTAGGAGTCATCATGATATCTCTTGATAAAGTTGTGCTCAAATATAGAGTACAACTTCAATTTCCAGCCACAAATAATGAAGTAGAATATGAGGCAATACTCACTAGCCTAAGACTTGTCAAAGCTCTGGGTGTCAAAAGTTTAGTGGTCATAAGTGACTCTGAGCTCATCGTCGGATAAGTGAACCATGAGTATGAAGTAAAAGAGGAACAAATGCTGGAGTACCAAAGGTTAGCAACAGAGATGGCCAATCATTTTGATGAAATTAAGTTCGTTTAAGTGCCAAGGGAGGAGAATTCAAAATCAAATGAGGTTGCTCGGATAGCATCGTCAAAACAGCAGATTCATGATGAAGGCTTGATGATTGAAGTATAGAAAAAGCCCAGTATCGAAGAGATCCAAGTCCTGCAGGTAGAGTCCAAAGGCACTTGGATGACTTCAATCCTTTCATACATTCAGGAGGGGAAATTACTAAAAGATCTTGACGAAGCTAGAAGAACTAGGGTCCGTTCAGCGAGATTCACCATTCTCAATGGCCAATTGTACAAATAAGGGTATGCATTACCGTACCTCAAGTGCTTAAACCTACAAGAGGTGGATTATGCACTTAGAGAAATTCACGAAGGAATCTGCGGAAACCACTCAAGTCCAAGGTCGTTGGTTGTTAGAGCCGGGTATTTATGCCCAACAATGCAAAAAGATACATACACCTTGGTCCAGAAATGTGACAAATGCCAACGCTTTGGAAATATTACTAAATACCTGCTGAGAATATGATGACCATTGTCTTGTCATTACCATTTGCAACATGGGTAATAGACATCATTGGACCACTCCCAAAAGGTAAAAAGCAAACTAGATTCTTACTTGTTGTAATTGATTTCTTTACCAAATGGGTCGAGGCAAACCCCTTGCCAAGATTATGGAAGCAAAAATCTAGGGCTTTGTCTGGAAAAACATCATTTGTAGTTTCAAAATTCCAAGGATCATCATTTTGAATAATGGATGGCAATTCAACAACTCCAATTTTAAAGATTTCTACCATGAGCTGGAAATCAGGAACCACTTCTCCTCCCCTAGACACCTCTAGGCCAAAGGACAGACAGAGGTAACAAATCGGACCTTACTGAAGATCATCAAAGTCTAACTTAAGGGGGTAAAGGGGGCATGGCTAGAAGAATTTCCTGGTGTGTTATGGGCATATCTGACGACAGCAAGAACTCCTATAGGAGAATCCTCATTCAAACTCACCTTTGGCATAGAAGCAGTCATACTAGTGGAAGTTAGTCTGTCCAGCCTTAGAAGAGAACCTTTTGATGACCAGACCAATAGTGAGAGTTGCAAGCTAGACCTTGACTATTTAGACGAGGACAGAGAAGATGCCTTACGGAGAATGAACAAGCAAAAGATGACGAAGTATCATTATCAAAGGGTTAAGCTCAAATGGTTCAACAATTGAGACTTAGTGCTGTGTAGAGTAATGAAAGCCACAAAGGACCCAACGCAAGGAAAATTCAATCCAACTTGGGAAGGCTCGTACAAGATTGTCAAATATTCCAAAAGATGAACTTATTACCTAGAGTCACTCGATGGTAAACAATTACCTCGTCCATGGAATGTAGAACATCTCAAGAGGTATTATTGTTAACTGAGAACATGTTTTTAGTTTTCCTATGCCAAATTGTTTTGTAAGTAGGAAAGAATACAGGGACAAGCTCTATCAAATGAATAAACATATTTTCTAGGAAGATCCATAAAACATTGTATCAACTTGACCAAGGATGAGTTCCCAAACAAGAGATTCATTGAAATCCAAATGAGTAAAACCATGTAGACGGTAAAAATCCTTAACAAAGGACAAAAAGTTGTCACATAAGGTTAAATTCAAATGAGTACAATCACAATGACGATAAAATCCTCGAAATGAAAGGAAGTCATTTGATTAAATTCATAAGATTAAAACCGACGAGTATGATCATCATGATAGTCAAACTCTTAATGTAAGAGCAAGTCATATGAATAAATTCACAAGGCTAAAAACCAAAGAGTACAGTCATCATGATGATCATACTCTTAAAGCAAGAGCAAGTCATATGATTAAATTCACAGGGTTAAAAACCAACGAGTACAGTTATTATGACGATGAAACTCTTAAAGCAAGAGCGAGTCATATGATTAAATTCACTAGGTTAAAAACCAACGAGTACAATCATTAAGACGATCTAATTCTTATAATAAGAACAAGTGATGTGACTAAATTCATAAGGTTGAAAACCCACAAACACAGTCATTATGACGATCAAACTCTTAAGGCAAGAGTAAGTCATATGATTCAATTCCTAAGGTTAAAAATTGACGAATACAGTCACTTGACAATCAAATTCTTAGAACAAAAATAAGCCATATGACTAAATTCACAAGGTTAACAAGTACGATTGTCATAAAGCGAGAGTAACTCATGTCTAATTAATTTCGTAAGGATAAAAACAAGAGAATATAATTATAATGACGATTAAATTCCTAACACCAGGATAAGTCATTTTGATTAAAATTCATAAAGTTGAAAACCAATGGATTGACTTTGGCTGACGGCTAAAGTCCCATCACAAGAGCAAATGTCATATGATTAAAGCTCACAAGTTTTAAAACTAAGGAGTAAAATCATATTTACGATCTAACCTTGCAAAGTGAGACACATAATCAAACTCACAAGTATAAAAATTGACGAGCATAGCAACTTCGACGAGATTCTCAGAGAAGTCATCAATAAACAATGTCAGTAAATCAAAAGTACTTCTTAGATTATGAGCATGCAAAGCTCCAAATTGTTCACAAAAAATAGAAATAAGAGAAATTGTTTTAAACTAAACTCGTCAAAACATAGATGAGAACCAGACCTAAACAAGGGCAAACCAAAAATAAAGCAAAAATTAAAATTCAAATAGCAAGGTCAATGACATTAGGGTCAGTAGCTTGATCAACAAGAGGGTTAGTAGGGGGCTCGTCCAAAGGAGCAGCTTAGGCATCTTTAGGGCCTTCTCCCTCGCCTTCTCCTTCCACTTGCCCATTGGCCTTGGCTCTTTCGGTGTCTTCGTCGGCCATCATCTCTTTTTGAATAGCTTCAAAATCAAGATCAGAATAATCAACGGCTTAAGAGTGATGCTTCATTGTCCACCACCACAGAAGCTCGAAGCCTTTGAAAAAATCATCAAATGTGATGGTCGAAAAGCATTAGACCCCTGGAAATCAGCCATAGCATTCTCATGCTCGTCAAAGATCTTTTACTTCACTAATATAGTCTTCTCGTCCTTACTGACGACGAGCATCCTCTGTGCCCTCAATTGGTCGGAAACGTCTTTCAGCTTGGCTTTGGCCTTAGTCACCTGATATATAGCTTCGATCAGGTCCTTCCTTAGCCTTGAACCTTCGGCCTCAGTTGCTTCTGCCCTAGAGTTGGCCATTGCGATCTTCTCCTACGTCGCAAGATAGTCAATCATCAGGTGCAATGACTCCCCAAGGACCTAAGGAAAACAAATATAAGTAAAGACAAACGGATATGTACGTATAAAATTATTTAAGAAAAACTCACTTGCACAAGCTTGTGGACATGACAACTAACAAGCTCGTGAAAAGGAATAGAAGACAAAGCCTTAAGCTTGTCATCAGAAATGACATTATGAGCTCATCCAAGTACAGTAGTCAGATCTGTTCATACATTCTCACCCTTCTTCTCATTTCCTTTGCAAGTTCAGGGTGGAGAAGGCAATTGTTCAATCGATATAACCAGAGAAGGGACCAAAGGAGTATGGACGAGGCTGGAGAGAACGATCCCAATGCTACTTTGAGTCTTCTGCCTCTTGGCAGGTGGCATGGAAATCTCTGACAGAGATTGATTCTTCTTCTCCTTAGCACAAGCATACTTATCCTGACTAAAGCAAGTGGCCGTGCTTGTAAAACAGAATAAGTCATCCATAAGGGAATGACAAAGGAAAAGAGAATGATGAGGTATGATTATATAGCTAGAAACTTACTCCTCTCCGCCCTAAGAAGCAACCTTTGGGCGTAGTCTAATGGTTCATCTCCTAGGTAGTGATCGTATAATGATCGAGGATCCACAAACTTGTCAAAATCCTCAATGCCAAGAGAAAAAGTCCAAAGCAGCTTGACCCTTTCCTAATATCATCTTTTCAAATTAGGACGAGCTTTTGCTGTACAAAGTAGAGGGTTAGGACGAGAAAATATTCAAATGACGAAGAAAATCAAAAGAAGGGAAGACGCACCAAGTGTGGGAACATCCTATGTACGCGGCAATGGAGGCACCTCACCCCAAACCTTGTCAGAATCAATTTCCCATCCCTTCTTATAGACAAAGAAGTACTTAGACTTCCAGTCGAGAAATGAAGAGGGGAGACCATGGACGACCCTAGACTGCCTATCCCAAAGATGAAACTCAAAATGCCCGTAATAGGTTGAAGGCTTCAAGTAGTAGAGGTATAGGAACTCATTTAGACTGACCATGCTACCCTTGTGGATGGACAACTAGATCGACATGATGCTCACAATTGTCCGCCATGCATTTGGGATGGGCTAACCAAGGGCAATCTTAAAATGGTTTAGTAGCTCGTGAATAAAGGGGTGGATGAGAAAACGAAGACCACAAATAAAATTTGCCTCGTAGAAACATACATGGCCATGGGCAAAGGCGCAAGCCTTTTCGCCTGGATGAGGGAGATGTACCTTTATCTCAATAGGGAATTGGAAACACTTTCTGAGATTTTTTAGGTGTTTCCCCTCCAAGACACACTCCTCGATCAGAGCTTGGAAAGGCTTAGAAGAAGAAGAAGTAGATGGTTTGACATCATTACATCCTCCTCTATACCCACAGGGTCCCTAGATGATGACCTCGTGCCCAGCTCACACAACCTCACCTCGGAGCCTATAAACCTCTCCTCGGCCATCTTGCTTGCCAGGTGGTATTGGATCAGAGAATGAGAAATTAGGGGATAAAGCTCAAGCAAAACTGACCTAAGGGCGCTTTCTTTAGACACAAATAAACCCACTTGGGGATGGCAACCACCAAAGTACTCGAGAAAGATGCCTAGCCTAGCAAAGAAAAATGAGATGGAAGGAGATCCTAGCCTAACATTAGTATGATCAACCATGAATCAAGACTGTGTAAGAGAGCAAACTTATCGTAGAAATGCAGATGAGAAAAGAGAACTCAGAAGCTTGAAGAAGATAAAAGGAAATACATGGAAAATGAAAAATTTTAGGGAAAAATGTGAAATCAGAGCAGGAAAATTGAGACCTTGTATTCGCATGTCCAACTAGTGAGTGAACGACATGTAGCCATGACCAGATGTGTGACATGAAATGCATTTAATGTGATGTGAATGGCATCAAAGAATCCTCGTCATATGGAATGCAAATTGTCATTATTCCTACTGTCACCCAAAAATACGATGAAGGAATAAGGGGGTAACTGACGAGTATTGAAATTATGGGTTTGTCATACAATTGGCAAACCTTCAGTCCACAGGCTCATCTATAAAGGTGATGAGCATACAGTCCACAAGTTCGTCGTATGAGAAGACGACCATATGGCATTAATGGTGTGACCATTAATAGTTTCGTAACTGGCGAGCTCCAACGGTCAAAAAGGCCAATCATAAGCTTTTCAAACCTCCATTTAAGCTTAGGCAGACGTTATTCAAATAGTCAAAAGAGCCATTAAGAGGCTAACGACAGTTACACTAATAATGAGGCTCCCAATGGCTATATCAAGGCTATAAATAAGCCACCAAACACCACAAGCAAGGTACATATTTCTAAACGTACAAAATTACATTCTTATTCTCTGAGAGATATTAGGAACTCTACTGACTTAATCATTGGAGAACCGTTAACTAACGCCACTCTAGTGTCTTTCTCTCTCATCTTTGCAGGGAACGTGACCTCGTTATAAGCTCTAATGAAGCAATCGACTGACGACCATTTTTGGCATCATTAGGTGGAATAGGGTTTTTTTTTTTTTTTTTTTTTTTTTCTTTTTCCTGTTGGTGTTGGTGTTGGTGTGGCTATTGGTAGTGCTGCTATAGTTGATGATGTTGGTGTGGTGATAAATTTTTAATTGGAAGTTTAGAGATGGAGGGGGGGGGGGGGGGGGGGAGGGGGGAGGGGGAGGCACAGTAGACCAAAAAAATGAATGCCAAACAAATGTGACTTTTTGAGTTGTGAAAATGGGTTATGAGAACCAAAAAATAAGAACAAAGTTTTGAAAATGAAAATGAATAACGAAATTTGAGAAACCAAATAGGGTCTTAAATAAAGCACCATTGAGGCATTGATTGAAATAAGGTAATGTCAAGTATATGAAAGACGGTTTGTCTTTTGCCTATCTCCAAAATTTGCTAATCAAGGAGAGATAAAAACAAGTTAGAGATTGGGATGGAATCATAGGACCCATTTTGGGGAAATGATCCTCATCCATTTAAATCATATAAATTTCATCAATTTTATCCAAACTGAAGACACATGAACCCAATAGTCCTACAAAATATATTTAAACCATGAAAGTGAACATAAATGTATCTCACATTTGGCTAGCTCTCAAGAGAGTGGTGTTTTGTCGCAGGAAACCAAAAATAAAACCTATACTCCTAAAAATATATGTAGTAGTGCGAGTAAGGATCGTTCCCACAGAGAGTATCTAGCTTAGTTTTATGCTACGTGAACAAGGAGGGGGGGGGGGGAGGGTTTGAGCATAATGAAAACAATTTTAAGAAAAAAAAAAAACTAAGGAACAATTCAAATTAAAGTATTGAATTCAATCAAGAGAACAAACCTTGGTCTAAGTCAACATCCACCATAGGAATTTTACAATTGATGATCGATGCACGTATATATCAATTCACACTTTGAATATTCATCATTGGAATTATTTTCCTATCTTTCCTTAGTTATAGTTAATTAGAAAACAGACGATTTAATAAACCCTAACTACTAAACAACCCAAGACAAGCGCTAAATGTTTAATCTAGTAGAAGCCTTAAGAATTAGAGAGATTGATGAAACTAAACAACACAAGCACAAGTGATTATATTTAATTTTGAATGTTCAAATAGTGTGTAAAACACCTATGAATGTTTAGACCCCCAAAATACAAATTACCAATTCAAGCTTATTATCAAACAATGTATGTGTGGAATATGAAAATAAGCTAAAACAGAATTGATAAAACAATCTAAACCATAATTAATCACAACCACAGCAGTAATTAAAAAGCAAAGATTAAGGGAAGAGAGATGCAAACACAAAGACAACACAGCGATGTGTAATCGAAGAGGAAACCGAAGTCCTCGGCGTAAAACCTCTCCGCCGCCCTCCAAGCGGTCAATAATCCACTAGAGAATAAAGTTAAGATACATGAATAACAGAAGATCCTCTAAGCCTAATCTACCAGTGTACCTAAGCCTTTCAAGCTTCTTGCTCCAACGAGGTTACGCCGAACCCTTGTCTTCTCTAGCATACCAGATCTCGCAATTAGCCCATTGCATCAACTAATATCAATTGGTCCCTTCCTAACTGCTTCCCAAGCACCAAATAATCTTCTCACAGATATGGGTATGGTGAGATAAGGATTTGGTTAATGTACCTATCAAGGATGTATCAAAGAAGAGGGTGAGAGTAGAGGAATTTGGAGAATCAAAGGATAAAGATTGTGGATGAGTCAATCTTTTTTTTCTCTAGGGTTTCTCTCTTAAAATTCTCTTTGGAAGCTCTTTACAATACGTGGATATAAGGGTATTTATATTGGTGTGTGTTTGGAATGCGAAAGGTCAGGTTTGTAACAAACAGAGCTGTTAAGCGACTTAGGCTCGTGACTAGAATGAGTCGCGAGTTTGAGTCGTGAGCTAATTGTTTGGCCAGACTAGAAGTTTTGTCCTATAGTGCTCCAGCTGGCGTGACTCTTCAGCTCCCCTGTATGCTTCACATGTTTACTTGTTTTGGTGACTTGCCAGTCACGAGCCAGTTATGAGATCTAGTTGCGAGGCCCTGCTTGAGTGTACACTTTTGAGCTTTTCTTCACACTCTCTCACACACTACCCTTACATGATTCACACCTAAATACAGGGTTTCTAAATGTTGAATTACAAGCAAATTGGCACGGAATAAAACCAACAAAATGGTTGATTAAATTCAACCTTACAAATTTAGTCGAGCGTTCTTCCTAAGATCTAATAATTTCTGAAGCAGCAAATCATTAAATCTTGGTTACTTCACAAATTAGAGAGATCAAACAATTACGGATTTGGTATCTAACCTAGTAGTAGATTGCAACGAATAATAAACTAGTAGGCCTCCTAGTAATTTAACGAGACAATCATGAAAATAGGCACATAATAACATCCGATATTCAAAGCATAAATTGAACAATAAAAACAAATTAGATCTCATAGTTTTATTGATTCCGAGGCTTTACTTTCCTTCGACCAAGTATAAAAGTTTTAGCCATGCAGGGCCATGACAGAAAACTTGAAGGAGAAGTTAAAGAAGAGGGGAGAGAGAGACGTGTGTCAAGTCTGATTTTTCCTCTCCCTTTTACACGTTAATTCTCCCTTTCTCAAGCCTACAACATCTCCTAAAAATATTCTAAATAATAATAACCAAATCTGACTAATTAAGGAAAAATATTAAAAATAAAACAAAGTCCTAGTATAACTAGGAAAGTGGTGTTTTTCAGTTGGAATTTTCGTGCACCAGATCTGGAAACTTCTGAAAATAAACCGCATTAGATCCGCGTATTAGAATTTCAAGCAAAGGAACATTCCAGAACGTCAGCAGTGCAGGTGCAGCAACTTCAAACCCGATTTCGACCTTGATGCATCCAGTCTCACTCAAAACTCAGAACATGAAAGTTGTAGAATGTTTTCTTGGCATTCCATATCATTTTGAATCATCTCAATCGGAGCTCGGATGAGAGAGTTATACCCAGATTATGAAGCAATGCCAAAGCTGTTCAGAATTGCCCAATTAACTACGTTTTGCACTTAATGCCTCCATTTGCATCCTAAATCAAAATATAAGAATAATGAGTACATTTAGGCACCAAATAAGTATAAAAGACTAAACATTAAGGGAGAAAAATATGACAATTTGCATTCTCATCAAAGAGCATTGAGTGAATTTATGATTTTGTCTTTCACTAATCATGCACATAATTTGCAAAGAAGTTATTGAACTTAATGTAAAGTGCCCAAATTATATTTTAGAACAAAACTTGCTCTATTTTCTTTTTCCTTTTTAAAAACTATCGTAGAAGCTTAAATAGTGTTAGATTCCCCTTAAACACAAGGTCATGAGAAGTTTGTTACAAAGACTCTCAAGACATTTAAGTAAAGGCCTGATGATGCATTCTCATTAGGGGAATTAGAATCCTTTCCCTCTCCATTCCACATGAAATGGAGATATTGACTGTCTATTTCACAGTGAGGATTTTATTTCCTGAATTTGACAGTGTACAAAGTACCAAATATTCATTTCAAGTGAAATAGAGATGATCTTATTACTCAAGGATAGATTTTCTAAGGCTTTATCTATGGTATCAGGCTATATACTTCTAGTGTGCGTGACAACTTTTGGATTAGCATCAACGTTTCATGATGTAAGTAGAGGAAACCAAATTTGTAATTTCAAAGAAAGAAACGTTGGAGGAAAATTACATGTAGATTATGCAAGGTGCGTGGTAAAAAATAATGTAGTAGTGACTGAAAAGTGAAATCCATGTTTCTTGTGTTTTGGAGTTATCAATCAATTTTGAGAAAGGTGGTGAAAAAGAATGCAGTAGCGACTGCGAATTACAAATTTTGGAGCAATAATAACAATCAATTTTTAGTATGTTATTTATTGCAATAACATGCTCCATCATGCACTACAAAAGATGTGTTAGGTTCTAAAGTTTAGGACTTTATGTATTTTAGAACTCTAATGTGTAATGTTGGCAAACCATGATCAAAACAATGTGTTTAGAAGTGTTTAAAGCTAGCTCAAAGTTGTATGTTAATGTAAAGTTGGAATCGAGTGTAAAGCAGAAAGCAGTGTGGCTTTCGGCCTGGCTCGATCGATCGAAGCTTAGGCTTGACCGATCGAACGTCGGGCAGATTGCTTTTCTACAGATTCGTCCAACTCAGCCCTATGTGTTTAAAATGTTTTTAGGGTTTCTTATTTGTCCTAAGTATAAAAGGCAAACCCTAGCCACGTTTTAGTGTTGCTCATATTGCGGTTTGTGTAAATCTCTTGTGAGATCTAGAGGAGCTTTCCTTTACACAAACTTAGGGTTTTCAAGGAAGAGACATTCTCTAAACCTTGATGATCAAAACAGTTGCTGCCATTAAAGCTTAAAGAATACACAAGCGGGGGTACTTGTAGCTGGTGGGAATCCAAGAAAGAAGGAGTCCGTGGATTTGGAGCTTGCACGTGGTCGTGTCAGTAAGTTCTACTGGTTGGTAGCATTAGGAAGTCGAGCGGGGGTGCTTGTAAGTCATTTGTATGAACTTCGATTCTTTCTGATAGTGGATTCAAGTTTACCTTGAGGATAGCTAGGTCAAATCCTCCCTAGGTTTTTACCGGTTTGGTTTCCTGGGTGATCATATTATTGTCTTATTTATTTTCCGCTGCTTTGCATGATTTGATCTTTATTATTGTGATAAGCTAGACTTGTTAATCTGACTAAGTAACAACTTGGCTAATTAACTAGGTTTAATCAATTGTTTGAAGGGGTCTAAAAACTGTCAAGTGGTATCAGAGCGGGTAGCTCTTTTGTTGTTGATCTTTTGATCTTTGAGCTGATCCTTGACCCTAGTTGTCATGGAACACGGACACTCTCTAGTTATTCCTCCTCACTTTGATGGGAATAATTATGCTTACTGGAAAGTAAGGATGAAAGCCTTCCTGAAATCCATTGATGAGAGGGTGTGGAATTCCGTTGAATACGGATGGGAGAAGCCCACTACTCCTGTTAGTGAGTGGCAAACTTCTCAGAAAGAAGCAGCTTCGTTTAATAGCAAGGCTATGAATGCGATTTTTAATGCTGTTTCTATGGAGGAATTTAAGAGAATCTCGAATGTTGAGATCGCTCATACTGCTTGGAATATTCTCCAGACTGTGCATGAAGGCACAAAGGTTGTCAAAATTAATAAACTGCAGCAATTGACTTCTAAATTTGAAAGCATTAGGATGTCTAATGATGAATCTTTTGATGAATTCTATGCTAAACTGAATGATATTGTTAATTCTGCTTTTAACTTGGGTGAAATCTATGATCAACCTAAAATTGTTAGGAAGATTCTTAGATCTTTGACTGAAGATTTTAGACCCAAGGTGACTGCCATTACTGAAAGCAAGGATGTGGACTCCATCCCTGTTGATGAGCTTGTAGGATCTCTTCAATCCTATGAGCTAGATCTACCCAAAACTTCTAAATCCAAATCAATGGCTCTTAAGTCAGTTGATGATGTTGATGGTGGTGGATTTGATGATGAGCTCTCTGCTACAGAGATTGCCTATCTTGCCAAGAATTTTAGAAATTTTCTCAGGAATAACAATAGAAAGGCAAGAGGCATAAACACTGCTGAACCTAGAAATTTTAGGAAGTATGATCCCACTAAGGTTAACAACAATGATAAACCTAGAGAAAGAGTAGGTCAAACTTCCAATAATTCTTTGGGCTCTCAATGTTTTGGATGTCAAGGGTATGGACACTTGAAATCTGAATGTCCAACCTATTTGAAGTCTGTGGGTAAGGCTATGGCTGTAACCCTTAGTGATGGTGAAGTTTCTGATCATGATTCCGATTGTCATGAGAATGGAAACTTCATTGCTTTCACTGTTACTGCTGTAGTTGATGAGAGCATATCTGTTGAAGAGAACCCTTCTGATGGGGAACTCTCTGAAGATGCAGATCTTCAAGAGGCCTATAACAAACTTTGCAAAGTTGCTACAAAGGATGCTATGAATGTTGAACTTGGCCTAAAGAAAATTGAATCTCTTGAGCTTGAAAAGAAAAATTTGCTTGTTAAATTATTTGATGCTAATGACCTTTTGAACAATGTGAAAACTGAAAACATGCTTTTGCTTGATAAAGTTAAATCTTTAGAACTTGATTTATTTGTTACAAGATTTGCTAGTTGTAAACTTGATCAAATGCTAAGTGTTCAAAAGTCTTCTTCTAACAAAACTGGTTTAGGTTATGTTGATAGCATCTATGTGTCCGCTCCCCATTCCACTAAGTTTGTTCGTTCATCTTCTTCTTCTGAACCTTCTGCGAGTGAGATAGTGAGTGAAACTGTCAAACCCCCTGTGAGTGAGGTTGCTAAACCCTTAGAAGGTTCATCATCTAGGAAGATTAGGGTTGATCTGAAAGAATCTAAGCCTAAAAAGCCTACCCTATCTAAGGACAAGACACATGATAAACCTGCATGGGTATGTCATTTTTGTGGAAAGACTGGACACATACGTCCAAATTGCTACAAGCTGCAAGCTGCAAAGAGAGCAAACAAACCAAAAGTACCTGTGCCTCAAGTACTTGATCCTATGGTACTTATTGGTGATTTGGTAAAGGCTTTAAACCTTTATTCTAATCCTGGAGTTGGAAATCATTCTCAAGTGAATAAGAACTCCAATGCTCGTGGTGCAACTAAAAAGTTTTGGATGCAAAAGACTCGACCTAACTGAGTCTTTCTGACATGGTCCTTGTGCTTTATTGCTATACCCTTTGTGACCAATGTTATTTTTTTGTTGTCTCTAGGATTTGCACTGCATAACATTCATGCATTTCTTTCTAGGTGTTTTTATTTGTAATATAAAAAAAAAAAAAAAAAAAGGGAAAAGGAAGCACATTTTGTTTTTGCACTATTCTTCTTTGTTTTTGAAAACAAGGTTGGTCAAAATATTTTCACATAACATGTTGTTTGTACCTTGTTTAGCTTTGATGAGCTTATTTATTGCACTCTACTAGTTGAAGATTTGTAGTGCATGTTGTGTGGGAAAGATGTGTATGGTTTTTGATTACTATGTCTTAATCTTGAAGTCACATGTTTTTAAATGTTGGACTTGAACTTTTAGAGAAAGGCATAAATAACCATCTCACCACTGTTCACTAGCCAATCATGAACACCTTAGTACATATCATAAGATTTTGTGCTCGAGAAAGTGTAGCACATGCACAAAAAGAACATAAGGTGAAGCCTCGGTAAAAGTGCTTAATTCTTGAAATCTAATTGGTGTGTACTATTAGGCTTGATGCCAAACTCATATAAACTTAAAATTGGAATGTATATTATGAGGCATAAATACAAGAAAATTACATGATTGCAAGCTTATGATCTAGGAGATGTGGGAGTTATATGATGTAACTCTTTAGGTGATAGTCTCTTTTAAATTCTTTGTGATGAATTTTGTAGACTTTGTGATTGATTGCTATTCACATCTCACCTCACATGTATCTCATGTCTTTGCTAGTCACACACACTACATGAGTTACTTGTTGCAAAACATTGTACATGTTATTGTGTGTGTTTATGGTCTGATCAACCAAGTTTTTGCAATCACTTTGAATTATGTGCAAACTAAATTGTTGCTTAAAAATTTGTGGAGAATGCAAAATTTTGTTTTTGGGGATATTGGGGTTAAAATTCTTGTTTGGAAAAACATATCATCTCATGCTCATGCATTTTTGGTCTTAAATTTTAATGCTTTGAGTCAACTCTTTTTGTTTTTCAAAAATTGTGTTTTTCCAGAAAATTTGGTGAGCCTCTGCCTGATTCGATCGGTCCATCCTGTTTTTCGACCGATCGAAATTTTAAAAATTTTTAATTTTTTTAAGAGAGGGAGCCTCTGTTTGTTTCGACCGATCGAAACTCGTGTTTCTGGTTTTTAAAAAAGGCAGAATAGGGCTTTTTCAAAGTCACTATTCAAACTTTTTCAAAGTTCCTTTCTCTCTCCGCGTTGGCACTTGGCTCCACCATCAATTTTTGTCGTTTTCCTTCAAGATTCTTGCTGGGTTTTTGTCTTTGGAAGCCGATAAGACCCTTTTGCCCATCCTTTTCAAGTTTATTTCTTGATTTCATGCATTTTTCATGCATTCTCATGTCTATTTTCGGCACTTTCAAAATTATTGAGTTTTTGATGATTCAAGCCAATTCTTGTGTAATTGATCAATGGGTTTTTATGCCATGCTGTTATATTGATGTTCCCTATGATTTAATTTGATCAATTTGGTAGTTTTTGAAAAATTGAAAATTCTAGGGTTTTGAATTTGATCCGACTTGGGGATTTTGTCAAATTAGGTTTAAATTGATGAAATTGGCTTCTCCAATTGATGTAATTGGTCATTATTATTGTTATTCTATCATGTGCAATGATCAATTCGTCAATTTTTTAAAAAATTGATCAAGTGGTTTCTTTAATTTGGGGTTTTTGTGTTAAAAACCTTTATGTGCAAGCCATTTTTGTAATTTGAATCTTTTTGACTCAATTCACTGCATTAGCACATGCATCATCACATTTAAATTTGTTTATGCATCATATAGATTTTGTTTCTATTTTTTGTTTTTGTGCTAACTTGTAGTCTGCCTTTGGTTTTGGTTTTGTGGTTTTTGTTCTTTCGCTCTGTGTTTTGATCCTTATCTTAGCACCATGCCTAGGAAAACTAGAGCTAATAGGACCACTTCCACTTCCTCTGAGTCTCCACCTAGAGTAGAGCTGTTTAAGAATGATAAGTGTAGAGAAGCATATGACACCTTGATTTGTAGGCGTAAGATCTGGTCTGAGCGAGTTGTTGTGTTAGATGCAATTGATTCGGCCATTAGGGCTAATTTTGAGTCTAGGGGTTGGTTGCCTCTTGTACAGATAGATCATCCACCTCCGACCGCCTTGATTAGAGAGTTCTATGCGAATCTCTCTTGCCACATCTACGATTCCAACACCCTTGTTAGGAGTTGGATACGAGGTGTAGAGTTCACCATTACCCCTCAGGTGGTGGCTGATGCTCTAGGGGTGCCGGTAGTTCGGGATGCTGTCTATCCCTATGATGAGTCACCTTCTTTAGATGTAGTCATGTCTTACATCACTGGGTCATCTATCCAGTGGGGTTCTGATCCTCGGATCACGTCCGCTGAGCTTACCGAGACTGCCTATCTCCTTTTTAGGATTGCGTGTCATTCTGTGTGGCTTATCTCTCACTTCCACCCCATCCCTTTAGAGCGATGTGTGTTTTTGTTCGCCTTAGCTTCTGGAGCGTCTATCAGTTTTCCTCACTTGTTCTTTCGTTCTTTGAATGAGGTTCATAGGAGTTCTATCGTAGGGCATGCGCTGATTTATCCTATTTTCATTCATAGGATTCTGCTCTATTTGGGTTTAGATGGTTTTCCGTCAGGTGAGCTTGTTCATGTGATAGCTCCTATAGGTGCCACCTTTCTTCGTTAGAGGGCTGCTCAGTTGAAAGGTCCTCCTTCTCGTCCTAGAGGTGCGTCGTCTAGTAGTGTTCCCCCTCCTCCCTCTTCTACAGGTACAGGTGCTGCTGCTGATTCTGATGCTGCTGTTCCTCCACCAACTGCTACGGATGATTCAGACATTCGTCGCACGTTGGATCATCTCTTGACCGTTCAGGAGGCTCAAGGACAGATTTTGGTGGACGTGCTTGATGAGATTCGTGCCTTGCGTGCGGAGTTGGCGCAGTTTAGACCACCTCCCTTTTGATGATGGATATCTTGTGTGCCCTTTGGCATTCCGTCACAAAAAGGGGGAGAACTTGTAGAGTTTTTGCTTTCAGGGGGGAGATTTTTTGTTTTTGGTTGGAGCTTGTGGAGTTTTAGATTGTATCTAGGTGCTTCACTGTGTACTTAACTTTTTTAGCTCTTTCCTTGTTTTTGATGGATATTCTTGTTAGGGGGAGTCTTATGTTTTTGTTAGTACTTTATTTGTTTCTTGTTTCAAACTGCTTCTTGATTTATATTTATGAGTTATTCATTGATATATGTCTTTATTTGTGTGTTGTTTGAAATCAAGAAGTTATTTTGTTTACTTGTATTATTTCCACACATGCGGTTATGCATTTTGTTTAGTGTTTCAGGAAATATACAAGTTGATTCAATTGAGCTGCTGTCTACACTTGCAACTAATGGATAGTAGTTAGGATTGAATTTTTTGTTTATGAGCATTATTTTGTAAAGGGCTTTTTCATGTTGTAAACTTTGAGCTTATATGTTGTGTTTTGTCACGGATTGCCAAAGGGGGAGTTTGTTAGGTTCTAAAGTTTAGGACTTTATGTATTTTAGAACTCTAATGTGTAATGTTGGCAAACCATGATCAAAACAATGTGTTTAGAAGTGTTTAAAGCTAGCTCAAAGTTGTATGTCAATGTAAAGTTGGAATCGAGTGTAAAGTAGAAAGCAGTGTGGCTTTCGGCCTGGCTCGATCGATCGAAGCTTAGGCTCGACCGATCAAACGTTGGGCAGATTGCTTTTTTGCAGATTCGTCCAACTCAGCCTTATGTGTTTAAAACGTTTTTAGGGTTTCTTATTTGTCCTAAGTATAAAGGCAAACCCTAGTCACATTTTAGTGTTGCTCATATTGCGGTTTGTGTAAATCTCTTGTGAGATCTAGAGGAGCTTTCCTTTACACAAACTTAGGGTTTTCAAGGAAGAGACATTCTCTAAACCTTGATGATCAAAACAGTTGCTGCCATTAAAGCTTAAAGAATACACAAGCGGGGGTGCTTGTAGCTGGTGGGAATCCAAGAAAGAAGGAGTCTGTGGATTTGGAGCTTGCACGTGGTCGTGTCAGTAAGTTCTACTGGTTGGTAGCATTAGGAAGTCGAGCGGGGGTGCTTGTAAGTCCTTTTATATGAACTTCGATTCTTTCTGATAGTGGATTCAAGTTTACCTTGAGGATAGCTAGGTCAAATCCTCCCTAGGTTTTTACCGGTTTGGTTACCTGGGTGATCATATCATTGTCTTATTTATTTTCCACTGCTTTGCATGATTTGATCTTTATTATTGTGATAACCTAGACTTGTTAATCTGACTAAGTAACAACTTGGCTAATTAACTAGGTTTAATCAATTGTTTGAAGGGTTCTAAAAACTGTCAAGATGTCTTCTTAAAAAATGAACATGGATGTTGTTGGGTGCAGTAATATATCCATTTGCTTTATTTATTTCTGTTTTTCTAATATGAAGTGCGGATTCATAGGTAAGTAATCTTGTGAAAAGAGACTATTTTAGATGTGTTTTCTATTGATTGACAAATTTTAACACTATGATGAGTCAACAAAGCATGAAGTTATTCTATCATACTAATTGGAAATTCTTACGTAGTTACTAGCTTTCTAATGCTAGAATATGCTAAATTCTTTTGTACAATATAAGCAAATCATGCGGCGGTGTACTCATTTACAATTATGCACCGTAGGAGTTGAGAAAACTTTGTTTTGAAGGTCATGTGTTGATTCTTTTAGTTGTCAACTTATTGCTCAAAATATGTTCCCACCCACCAAAAAGAAAGATGAAAACTTTCTATGAGAAATTGACAAGAGTGTTTATTATGTTAGACAAAAGCAAAATATTTGGCTTTGTATATGCAGCTATGGTTTGAATAGTCATGAGTTATATCTTTCGGTGATATCCATGTATTGCTTAAAAATATTCCATGTGGGTGCTATAATTTATGTGATCATATAATATTGATCGGATTAGAAAGGAGAAGTATATAGGTTAATTTGTTTATGTAACACTTCTGTGATTTTCATGATGTATTGTCATTGCCTCGCGGTGGTTCGACCACCCATTGCGGCGACATTTGCGCGCACCTGCACGTGTAGGCTCGAGAGATTAGGTGCTGTGAAGAAGGGTAGGCCTTTGGTGTGTGACTAGAAAATGAGTCGATTTTAATGGAGTTACCATAGATAAGTAAAGTTGTCACCAATCATTGGGTTTTTTTTAAGGTGTGATTGGTCACCTACCTCTATCTGATTTTATTACTGGTCCTAGGCTAAGAAAAAGGGTGTTTTTCCTAATCTAATATGGATGGGTAAAAAATCTTGATTCTTGAGTTCATAAGTTTGGTTATGTGTGGGGTGTTAGGCAATCGACAACGTCTGTCCATAGACAGTCCTTTGTTTTGATAAAATCTTAATTCAAGGACATTGGCAATTAAAAACAAGCTATTGGCACTAGCATTTAGGGCTTTAAACGGGTTAGGCTTTGAGGTTTGGTTTCAGAAAGGGTGTGGTCTTGATTGATGATTTCCCTATTGTGTTTGGGATCGGTGCTAAATTTCCATAATGAAAATCCAGCAGCATTTCGGCTTATTTTCGTGATGGAAATCTAATAGTGCTTCGCTTCAAGTGCATCATAGCACACAAAAAGCCATTCTTACTAAGCTTTCGCTGTGAGAATATGGCAATGGAGGTGCCTCATTTTCACGGTGAAAATCTGGCAGAGTTTCGCGTTTGGTGCGCTGTGACGCACCGGCAGGGTTTCACGCCTGTGTATATGGTGTGTGCCAATATGCTTCTGCTAGGACGAGTTGGAGCCCTTCAAAGCATCAAGCATATTGATGTGTGTCACATACATGGGGAAACTGATGTCACTCAAGTGACATGGATCAAGACAATTACACTGCAATGATCGTGCACACAATATAGCATGAGCATGCACCTACAACAATTTTCTTGGACACATACCCACACTACAAGGTTAAGAGTGCTCATGACTGGAGAGGGTTGCTCACATAGCCACGAGAGTCCATCATACAAAGTGCACGATCACCCACATACAGGCATATATATATACACATACACATACATACATAATGCATAATGCTATCACACAGAGTACGAAAGTAAAGCAGACATTGCCAATGTTCCAAGGGTATAGCTTAGCAAGGTACAGGAAATCTAAAACAGACATTGCCATAACCAGGGAACGTAGCCCAAGCAAAGTGTAGGAAAGATAAAGGACACATGGACCCTAATACACGATTCTAGGGAAAGGCTAAGAGAGAGGGAGAGAGAAAACCACTTGGGAAGGTTGGGCCTCCTAATTTACTGAACATTGCCCTTTTTGGGCTTGGGTCTTCTTGCTTACGTCCTTGCCCTTGTTGCTTGTGCTTAGGAGGTCGCACTCTCGCCCTAAATGTCCTTGCTCCAAATGTGTACATGCAACAAATAAAGAACAAGCCAGTATATAAGCAAAGGAGATAGCAAAAGGGTAAAGAAAGCACACAAAGAGACACTAGCAAAGAGGGCCAAATGGGCCAACAAACATGTTAAGCGCATGAAGAGGCAAACAAACATGTTATCAAACAAAAGGGATTGTCTTAGGAGGAAAAATGTAGGTTTGGATCGAATGTCTATTATTCCATAAGATTGGAGTATGGACGACATATGTGCCATCAAACAAAATTCCTAAAAGGGACTTAAGGTCTCATGTATCAAAGACGGGTATGAACTTACATGAGATAGTAGGAATTAGGCTTGATGACACAAGCAAGCAAGGACTCATGCATGAACATGTAGGCATATGTGAAAAGATACAAAGAAGCAAAGAAAGCCAAACGAGTGGCACAAAGCAAGCAAGGCAAGCATAACATCACACGAAGCGGATAAAGGGTATGCGTCAAGAAAATCAACATCACGAGGATGCATTCTCACAAGCAGTTACATCCAAACAAGCCACAAGAGGGACAGATGCAACCACACAAGCAAGTGGCCGCAAAGACCAACAAGCACAAGCCATGGAGGGTACAAAGCATGGGAAAACCTAGATCTAGATAGGCAAACATGGATATAAAGCATAAAGGCAAGCAAGCATACATATGCATAAAGGAAATGATCCAAACCCTTTGATATAGGCCTAGGTGTATGGATGTAAGCTTAGACCACAAGATTTAGATCTACACCCAACCTAAAGGGCCAAAACACAAGAAAGAGATATAACAAGAGACAAAAAGGGTTATAGAAGCACATGGTATAGCAACCAACATGTAGATCTAGACACATAAACATGGCAAGGAGCACACCAACATATAGATCTAAGTATAAGCATGGCAAGGAGAGCATAAACATGTAGACCTAAGCATAAATATGACAAAAATCACCTAGGCATATGGATCTAAGCACAAACATAGTATTTTGACATATCCTAGCCCAAGTAGGCTAGGCCAACATCATCAAAGTAATAAAACATGATAGAAAGCAAGGAGACATGCTAGAAAAGCTACAAAACATGTTAGGAAGCAAGATAAAGCAAGAGATATACTAAGGAAAGCAATAAAACATGTTATAATGTAGATAAGGCAAAGGGTGTAGATTGTAGCCAAAAAGCTACATCTACCCCCTTAAAACCTCAAATCCAAGGTCCTAAGACCAAGGAGAGGAAAAAGAGTGCAAGAACACTACCTCTTAATTGTTAAGAAAGGAGAGAAATCAAAGGTTTTTGGATGTGTTTGGGAGAGAATTTAGAGAGGAAAAGAAAGAGAATATGCATAGAAAAGTGCTCCAAAATGCCCAAAATCTTTTAAAAAAAAAAAAAAAAAAATCTGAGGGGGCTCTAGAGGTATTTATAGACTTTTTGTGACTGTTCAGCTTCCCTAAGTGGCTGCCGGTCAGGTCTGGCGGCCCTTTAGAGGCCACTGGGTTTGATGCTAACATCAACAATCTCAGCTTCTTCCCAATACGACTTCGAATGCATATTGGAGGGTCTTCTCAAACTCTGATTGAGCTAATCTTGGTGTCCTTAGAAATATCTAGATGCCTAGTTTGTAGAATACTAAAGAAATTAAAAGTCCAATGGTCGGATAAAAATTACTGCCTTGGGAAGTGAGTTGACGCGCTTTGCACGATTTTTTAGGATATCTTAACCGTTTTAACTTCAATTTTGACCCATGAATAGTCGTTGGAAAAAGGAATTCAATAATATTTGCAATAGTGCTGGCCTAAAGCCCTTCTGATGGTCAGATCAAAATTAGGGCTTTTGGTGCTCTCGAGAGTCAACTTCAGGTCAAACTTGGTCAAAGTTGACAAAAATCACCGAGTTGCTTGGGTTTGATGTAGAAACATGATAAATGTTGTTTTGGGATAATTTTGACCAACTTTGACTTTCAGTCAACTTAGGGTTGACTAAAGACATTTTGGTCAATTTGACCTGAAATAGCACTTCGAGTGCTCCAATACCCGAACAGGTTGTGCCACGTTAATCCAAGTGTTTTCGCAGCCCCTGGAAGAAAGTTAATATTTTAGGTATTTTCGGGGTCTGGCATGCAAATCGAGGGCGTTATACGTATCTACAACTACCATTTCTTTATCTGACATCTTGATTGCAATGAGAGGTGTTGGATAAAGAACATAATTCTGCATTTTTTTTCCCTAAAATTACGTGTGACAGTTGCTGTTCATGGGCCGAGACTAGTCTTACCCTAGTAAGGTTAAGTTGTTGCAGCTGGTTTGAGGAAAATTTCTTCTGGTAGGGCTCCTTGGTATCGGGCAAAAACTTTTTTTTTCAACGGTCAAACGGTCAACGTTAACCCGGTTAACTCTGACTGGTGGCCACTATATGTGTGCCGGGTAGACTCAGTGACCACTAAAAGTGGGCTAGGCTTCCTAGGCCATACCATGGCCTATAAATGGGCCCCAAAGCCTTATTCTGACCATTTCCACTTAATTTCTTTGAATTCTCACTCCTAAAAAGATTCTTTGAAGCAAGTCGCGGTTTAGCGTGTCCAGCTTTCAACTTTAGTTTGTTGCTTAAGCCTTTTGTTCTACACTTGAGGTCAGTGTCTATTTTCTCTCTCTTTGTTTTTTTTTTTTGCAAATATGATAGTAGCATTGCAACCAGAAAAGCATGCTAGTATTTATTTTATTTTTGGTACTTTTGCATATATGTGTTTTTTTTTAATCATTTTATGCCATTATAGACATTGCATTTTATACCCCTTACGACTCGTGCTCCCTTTCCCCATTGATATTGAAATTCTAAGGCCCAAGGTTGGTTTAAGGCCCAGTTAGATGTTAAATTGACTTGAGAAATGTTAAAATGAAAAATATAACTTTTAATGAGAAAATAAATCTATTTTTGGAAAAGTAAAGCCAAGGAAGCCTTTGGCATGCGCATGTAGGAATCAGCTTGTGTGCGTAGCCGTGATGCATGCACACTCAGGCCCAATCTTGCGCGCGCATGTAGGGTTCTAGAAACATAAAAAATGCAAGTTTTCTACATTTATGGTGAGGTTTAGAACAAATCTCACATCATTTGGGAGCCGTTCTAAACCCCTATTTTGACAATATATATATATATATATATATATATATAGCCATACATGGTACCTTTTCAAAACACAGAAATCCTAAGGGAAAACACGAAGATTCACTAGAAATAGTGAATCAAAGAGGGAAATTTTCACAAAATATTCTCAAGTCAATTTTCTTTTGATTAGGGCATTTTTAGGCCTTGATCTACGAGTTTAAGATTACTAATCACTCTTTTGTTGATTGTAAATAGATTTGATTGAGGGGAATTGTCAAAAATCAAGCCTAGAAGCTTCTTTTTTTTGGGTATTGAATTCTAAACTCTTTTCTTTCTTTTTTGTTTTAATCTTACTTTTAACCCTATCCTTTGCTTGTTTTATGTTTATATGTGTTTATGTAGTTTTTATGTTTTAAAGCGTGCTAGGATGTTAGATTTATTGCTTTGAAGTCCTGCTCTATTTTCTGTGTTTCTGTGTTCTTGGCTAGGGTTTTTGGGGTGGATTTCATGTGCGCATAATCTTGCCTGTGCAAACAGACTAAATTATGCGTATGTAGGCTTGTTCATGCATGCGCATGATCCTGCCCAAAAACCCTAACCCTAGTTTTTCTGATTCTGTTTCTTACTTCACATGTAATGCTTCCATTTTAAATCCTTTTTTTCATATATATATATATATATATATATAGTTTGGAGCTTTTGTTTCACATGTTTGTTATTTGTTTGCTTTCCACATGTTTAAATTAGTGTTTATTTTCTTTTTCTTGCTTTGATGTTATGAACATGCACTTATATGTCCATTCATTGATACCATAGGTGCTGTGAAGTAGTAAGGTAAGGAGGTTTGTCATGCATTCACATGAACATGCATTTGCTTGTTCTAAAAGCCTTATATTTCTTTGATTAAAATGTATATATAATGCCTTGTACAACATTCCTTGCTTAAATTCCCATGTTTTTGGCTTGGGTTAATGATTATATGTTTCTGTCTTGGTTGAGATGCCATGTTAGATGAATGTTAGGAGATGCCGTGATAGATGTATGTTAGGGCATGCCATGATAGATGAATGATTAGGTCTTTTTGGGATGATTGATGCCATGTTGTATGCTTATATATATGCTAGCATGTGTGTGAGTTAGAATGCAATATTGAGTATGCCTTTAATAGGGTTAAGACATAAGACACAGTTAGAGGAAACCAACCCTAGGGTTGGGCGGTTTTAGGTGCCTAACACCTTCCCAAAACCGTTCCTAAACTCCGAATCCATATCTCTAGTAGTAAGATAAAAAATGTCCTTTCTCGAGAGGATGCTATATATATGGTTCCTAAACCATTGCAAAAACTAGGTGGCGACTCCCCTGTTGTGTCCACAGTGGTGACTCCACTAGGGATTGTGAGTGTAATTCCTATGTGTCCTATGTCTTAACCTTAATAAAGGCTTATTCAATACTTGTTTGCACACACATCACTTGGTTCTATTGTCCCTTTTACTCAATTAGTGATGAGTGGGAAGATGGAAGGCTCCATTCAGGCCCAAGTCTTTTAAAGTTCATCCCACCAACTCATAATGTGTGCCATTGGCCATGATGGGCTTTAAGTGCCTTAACGGTTTGCCACCAATCCATAAAGGTCCACTTAGGGCCTCAGTTGAAATCATGGCCCACCTAGTTGTGAATGACCTACTTATCTATCCTTTTAGCTTTAAGGAGACTACCCACACTTAGAGAGATCTTATATCTTACCAAAAGAGGGTACCTTTTATATCTCTTGTTTGTTCAACCATATATCTTGTGATCACCTAATTCTAAAGGACAAATAAAAGATGTAAAAATGGAAGGATGACCCTAAAGTTATGGCATGCCTTAAGACAATTGGGATAAAAGAAAAAAAGTTCTCACATATAAGAGGCTTATCTCTAAGTCCAAAGGTATATCTTAACTTGAAAGTTTCCTAAGATCGTAGCCTAATTGCTCTCATAAGCCAAAATTAAAAATCCCTTTCGAAAAAGAGGACTTTAGGCCTAAGATAACAAGTATGTTATGGACTTAGTATCCAAAATCCTACAAAGTCAATATGAATTTCCCTAATCTTGGGCCCCTTTATTGTATGCCTAGGACCAAAATGATGAGAACTTCATGGACCTTGAAAGGAAGGCTATGATATATTCTGGCTAAAAGAATACTTCAAAAAAAAAAAATGATGATAAAGTTTAGACCTCCAATTTCAAAAATACCATCACAAGCTTATATTCAAACAATGTCTGTGTGGAATGATAAATATAAGCTATACCCAAACAACCAAACTACTCTAAGCCATAATTTAATCACAACACAGCAGCAATTAAAAGCAATGAGTGAGGGTTAGAGAGATGCGAACACAAGATAACACCGGCACGTGTTATCAAAAAGGAAACCGAAAAACTTGGTGAAAAACCTCTTCGCCGCCCTCCAAGCGGTAAAATTATCCACTAGAAAATCAATTGGGATACATAAATGGTAATAGACCCTCCAAGCCTAATTGACCCGATGCACCTAAGCCCTCCAAGCTTCTTGCTCCGTTAGGGTTAAGCCTAAACTTGTCTTCTCTAGCTTACCGGATCCCACAATAAGCCCATTGCAACAACCAAAATAATTGGTCCTCTTTGAACTGCTTCACAAGCACCAAATAACCTTCTCACTAATATGAATGTGGTGAGGTAGGGATTTGGTTAAAACTCCTCTCAAGGGTATGTCAATGGAGAGGATAAGAGTAGAGGAATTTGAAGAATCAAATGTATAAGATTGTGGATGAATCAATCTTGTTGTTCTTTGGGGTTTCTCTCTCAAAATTCTCTTTGGAAGCTCTCAACATTTCGTGGGTATAAGGGTATTTATAGAAGGCTATGTGAGGAATGCGAAAAGTCATTTTTCTGCAAAACAGGAGGTTCTGGCGACTCTCTCTCATGACTAGGACAAGTCGCGAGTTTTAGTCCCAAAATAATGGACTGGCCAGACTGTCTTTTTTTATCCTGTAGTGCTCCAGCTGTCATGACCCTTCAACTTCCTGCATGCTTCACATGTGTGGCACTTTGGTGAGTTATCAGTCGTGAGTCATTCGTGAGTTCCAGTCACGAGAATGTTCTTGATTGCACACATACTTGAATTATTCACACTCTTTCACGCACAGCTCTTACATGATTCCACCTAAAAACAGGGTATCTAATTGTTGAATTACAAGCAAATTTGGCATGAAATAAAGCCAATACATGGTTGAATAAATTCAACCTTACAAAAGTGAAAGAGAAGAGCCCAAAGGTGATGAATGTATTGTAAGCCCATGTTTAAGACAAAAAGGTTGAAAATTTCCAAGTATATTCTAATGAAAGCCCATGAGAGTAAGATGAGAGCATTATTGTAAATGGACCAAAGCCCAAGGAAACAAGGGGCAAGGTTCATGAGAGGAAAATGAGTCATTTTGTAATTGGGCCTTAATTAAATTGGACTTAAATACTTTCTAAGAACATCTAAAAATCTAAAAGGAACCTTTTAATTGGGACATGGAATTAATGAAAATGAGACTTCTTTTTAGGCACCATTGCACCACCAAAGTCAAGAAAACACATCCCCACTCCAATTTGGATTAAAGAAAAGTACGGAAGGCGTTTGGTCAAGATTGAGGACACACATCAAGAAGGAGTGTTCCAAGTAGGGGAATCATCTCAAGCAACAATGGCCACTCCAATTAGTGATGAAATCGCACAAAAGATATTCAAGGCAATGGAAGAACAAAGCGGCATTCTCAAGAAGATAGGGAGTACCCTCACCAAGCTGGAAGAAGATAAGTTGAAAAAGGCCGCACATGTAGAGATTCTTGATGATAAAGAAGTAGAAGATTGGGATGAAAGAGACAAGGCTGATTATGAAAGGAACAACTAATTTGAGAAACTCATGGTAGAGACCATAGCCATGAGGGATAAGATGGAAAAGATGCAACTAGCTTTTTGCAAGGCCCAAGGGATGGATGGTTATCTCTATAACATGGGGGGCATAAGCTCCAAAACTCCCATTGCAATACCTCCAAAGTTCAAGATTTTTGATGCAGAAAAGCTTGATGGAACTAGAGATCTAAAGCAACATGTTAGGAGGTACCTAAGCATTGCTAAAATGAAAGAGTTGGATGAGAAGCAGACTTTGCATGCATTTCCTCTCCCACTTAAGGGGGGTGCATCAAGGTGGTACTATAGCTTGGATCCTAGCAAGACTAAGGTATGGAATGAGCTAGTGGAGTTGTTTGTGGATCAATTCATCTTCAGTACAATGATTGATGTGACTTTGAGAGATTTGGAGATCACTAAGTGAGTAGGGGAAACATTCGAATACATGACAAGGTGGAAGGGGAAGGCAATCTAGGATGGTTAATAGGCCAAATGAAAAGGACTGAATCAACATGATTATCAAGAATTTGCTTATGGCATATAATAGTAGGCTCTTGTCATCACCTATTAGTTCTTTTGGAGAGTTGTGTGATTGTGGAACTAGGGTAGAGGATGCCATCAACAATGGACAATTGGAGAAGGCTGAGAGCAAACATCCAATCAAGAAAATATATGGAGAAGGAGAAACTACCTCTAAAGGACCCAATCTTGTGAATGTAAGTGCCATCATACCTCAACAAACCTTAGCCCACCCAAGCTTCACCAAGAAAGCCCGCTGAGAATTTTCCAACTTAGGAATGACCCTTGCCAAAGCATATGAAGATTTGACTTCCAAAGGATTCATCAAACCTCTAGATCCCACACCTATGCCTAATGCTATACCTCCTACATGGAACTACAATGAGTATTGTCACTTCTACTAAAAACCCGGCCATAAAACCGACAATTGCTTCCACCTCAAACATGAAATACAAGACCATATAGACAACAGAACCCTCCCAAATCCCAATATCATATCAAGGCCAGCATTAGGAAAAACCCTTTGCTTGACTATCCTAGTGCTCTTCTTCCATATCAGAATTGGGTGCAATTAGATGAGATTGAATGGGATTGTTCAAAGTTGATAGAAGCCATGGAGGTTAATGCCATGGAAGTCTAAGGAATATGGGATGAGGAAGATGAGGTTCTAAAAAATGCAGTGGCTATGTGGGGGATACTTCCCAAAGGAATAATCAAGCTAGAGAAAAGAGTCTTGAAGGACAATGTGGCTAACATTACTTGGAATGGGAAACACTATAAACGATCTTTTTTGGAGAAGGATCATCTTGGTAAGGACATAGGGGAAGGGTCTAAGCCCACAAAACCTAAAAGGAAAGAAGAGAAAGAGGAAGAAGATCGAGTTTTCATTCAATTGAAGAAAACTCAAGCTCATATATCGGTGTAGGGCTTGCTTATGGCTTCTCACAAACATCGTAGTGCTCTCTTGGATGCCTTGAATTTGAATGAGGTGCCTATAGAAACTATACCACAAGAAGTACTATCTCTCATGGGAGTTGAGGCCCCATCTCATCCTTTTCTTGTCTTTTTCGAAGAAGAGCTTCCTCCTAAAGGAGCCACTCACACTAGAGCTTTGTAAATCACCATTGAATGCATGTGTGCCAAGGCTCCTATAGTGTTGATTGATAATGGATCTACTATAAATGTATGCCTTTTTTGGACTGCTTTTACCATTGGCCTAGATGTGGAAACAATCATACCCTCTCCTTTGACCATTAGGGCATATGACAATACTTCAAGGAAGGTTATGGGGACTTTTAAAGCTCCTTGCAAGATTGGTCTAAAGGATAAAATCTTAGAATTCCACATCATGGATATCACTCCTAAATACAACCTTCTCTTAGGAAAGGCATGGCTTTATCCTACTGGGGCTATTCCCTCTTCCTACACTAGAAGATGAAGATCCCATGGAAGGGAGAGATTGCCGTAGTGCTTGGTGATGGTGAAATCTTAGCACCGGTTTGTGGACTTGAGGAACGAGGAGGTGGGCTCCAAATGAGTGACTTCAAGTTTGTGAACATGGTTAAGTATGGATTGATGGATGAAAAGTATACTACGGATTTGCTCCCATATTGTAGCCATGAGGTGATTACAATGCTGAAGAACATGGGGTATATGCCTGGTATGGGTCATGGAAAAGAAGGAAAAAGGGTGGCTGAATTCCATTATTTGAAAACTCAACTGACCAAGGAAGGTTAAGGATTCTTTGAAGGTTGTGACAGAATCAAGAAGAACCTTGGTACCCTTAATAGGAACTTTGTGAAAAAAGGGGGAGACTTATCTTTTTGTGGCTTTCTCGAGCTTTGGGTAGATAAGGATGGAAAAATGTATCCTGGTTGGGAGATATTCTTCAACGAGAGCTTACTTTCAAGGAGAAGCCTACCGTGGTGATCAAGGAAGTTCAAGAGGAAGTTGACTAGGTAGACTACATGGATTCTAAAGCAATGGAGACTACGAGGGGGACGTGTTCGCCTTCACCAATGAGGAACCAAGTGGTCGTTCTACCTTCATCGTACCTGCTGTGGGACATCTTAATAATTGGACTTAGGTTGGGTTTTTCGAGAATTTGGGAGAGAAAGTTTGTAATGCAAGTCCTAATGTACTTTTCAACATTTTTAATAAGATGAAATATAATTTGGCTTATTTTGATATGTCCCATAATATTAAAATTCTGCACTTAAATGATTCTAATGAATTTGAAAATGAAATTAATAAATAATTGGAAAATAAAATTGAACCTATGAAGCTGATTTTTGAAACTCTTAATTTAGGCAATGATGAGAATCCACTCATAATTAAAATTGGCTCAACCATAAATGAAAAAGAAAGGAAAGATCTCAAAGAGTTGCTCACAGAATTTCAAGAAGTTTTTGCATGGTCCTATAAAGATATGCCGGCTATTGATCTTGAAGTAGCTCAACACCACATTGATACTTATGCTCACATGGTACCCGTCAAGAAAAAGTTGAGGCGTATGAGAACCGAAGGGATTCTAAAATTCAAAGAGGAGGTCACCAAGCAATTGAAAGTAAGGTTCATCAAACCTATACACCAAGCCAAATGGATAGCCAATGTTGCATGAATTTTAGGGATTTGAACAAGGCTTACCCTAAGAATGACTTCCCTCTTCCACACATAGATGTTTTGGTGAATAACACAACTGGTAGTGCCTTGATGTCTTTCATGGATGGTTTCTCAGGATATAACCAAATCAAGATGGCTCCTAGGGATATGACCAAGACTACCTTCACCAAAGAATGGGGAATTTATTGTTATACTGTGATGCCATTCAGACTCAAGAATGCTGGTGCAACTTATCAAAGAATGGCCATAGCCCTGTTACATGATATGATTCATAATGAGGTAGAATTACATGTTGATGATATGATTGTAAAATCCAAGGAGAGAGAAGGTCACATTGTTAACTTGAGGAAGTTCTTCTAGAGAATCAAGGAGTATCGATTGAGATTGAACTCACAAAAAATGCACCTTTGGGGTAATCATGGGAAAGTTGTTAGG
Organism: Quercus robur; assembly: GCF_932294415.1. NCBI lineage: Eukaryota > Viridiplantae > Streptophyta > Magnoliopsida > Fagales > Fagaceae > Quercus > Quercus robur. Next base: position 48,016,415 of record NC_065535.1, read on the forward strand.
CTTCCTTGTAAGTGATAGAGGGATAGAAGTTGACCCATTAATGATCAAAGCCATATTAGAAATGCCTCCACCCAAGAGTGAGAAAGAGATAAGGGGATTCTTGGGTCGATTACAATACATCAGTCGGTTCATGGCCAAACTCCCACTTGTGAGCCCATCTTTAAGCTCCTAAGAAAGAATGAACCTCATGAATTGAATGATGAATGTCAGAAAGCCTTTGAGCTCATTAAGGAATATGTCCTCCATCCACCTATCTTGATACATTCGAAACATGGAAAGCCATTACTCCTATATCTCTCTATCATAGAAGATGAGGTTGGAAGCATGCTTGCACAAGAAGATGATGATAAGAATGAGCTATATACTATTTGAGCAAAAGGTTCCATGATTATGAGACTAGATACACACCTATAGAAAAATCATGCTTTGCTCTCGTATGGGCTATACAAAAGTTAAGACACATTATCCTACCTTTCTAGATATGGGTAGTAGCTAGAATGGATCCATTGAAGTACTTGTTTGGGAAACCTACATTATGTAGAAGACTATCAACACGGTTGATCCTATTAGGAGAATTCGATTTGAAGTATGTGGCAAAGAAAAACATCAAAGGAAGCATTGTGTCAGATTTTTGTGCTTAGAACCCCCTGGAAGGAGAGGATGGTAGAGAAGAATTTTTGAATGAAGACATTTTGGACATTGAGCTAGGGGCATGGAAGATGTATTTCGATGGAGCTGTGAACCAATATGGGAATGGGATAGGAGTACTCTTGATCACTCTCGAAGGATCTCACATACCTTTGTCAGTTAAGTTGAATTTTGAGGCAACCAATAACATCGCAGAATATGAGGCTTGTATCGCTGAAATGGAAGCTCTCTGAGAATTGGGTGTAAAAGAGGCTAAGGTCTTTGGAGATTCGACTTTGGTCATAGCTTAAGTACAAAGGTTGTGGAAAGTGAAGGAAGAGCACTTAAAGCCCTATCAGCAATATTTAGAGGATTTGACCAAAACCTTTGAAAAGATTGAGTATACAGTCATCTCTAGAGCTCAGAATCAAATTTGTAGATGTCTTGGTTACTTTAGCTTCCATGGTTGAAATACCCGAAGGAGTATATACACGACCCTTAGAAATTGGACAAAGTTATGGGATGGTACACAAAGAAAAGGCTGAAACTTCAGTCTTGGTTATAGAAAAGGAAGGGGTTCCTTGGTATTATGACATCATGAAATTCTTGGAATTACGGGTATATCCAGATGGTGCTGAGAAGAGAGAGCATCATTCAATTAGGATGGTAGTAGTGCAATACATCTTATGTGGAGGTCAGATTTATAGGAGATCTAATGATGGTATACATCTTCATTGTCTAAAGAAAGAAGAAGTTAAGAAAGTCATGGAAGAAATCCATCAAGGGATTTATGGTCCTCATATGAATGGGAGAATGTTGGCCAAGAAGATCTTAAGGATAGGGTACTATTGGAACACGATGTAGACTGATTGTATAGACTTTATGAAGAGTTGCCATGACTGCCAAACATATGCAAATTTGAATCACGAATCACATGCCACCTAGTGAGCTATACAACATTGAGCATCACAAGTCTTCAACATATCGACCACAGACCAATGGGGCCATAGAAGCAACCAATAAAAACATCGAGAACATTCTAGCCAAAATGGAAGTGACATACAAGGATTGGGTCGAGAAGCTCCCATTTGCCTTGTGGGGTTACAGAACTTCTATTTGTGCATTGACTGGGGCAACTCCTTACTCTTTGGTCTATGGTAGCGAAGCGGTACTTCCCATTGAGGTAGAGATACAATATTTGAGAGTACTAGTGGAAACCAAGGTCCTAGAGGAAGATTGGATGAAACAAAGATATGAGCAATTGGTTTTGATAGATGAGAAGTGAGCTATGGCACAATACCATGCACAAGGATACCAAAAAAGGATTGCTAAAGCATTTAACAAAACGTTGAAACCTAGAAACCTTAAAGAAGGGGACTTGGTCCTAAAAGTGCTTAGAGATGAAACTTTTGATCCAAGAGGAAAGATGAAGCCAAGATGAACATTACAGATTTGGATGGAGAATAGATGCTTCGCCTAATCAACATGGATAGACTTTGAAGATATAACATTTGAAAGAAAATGAAAAAGTTTGCTAGGTTGAAAATTTGAAAGGGTGGCCTAGGAAAAAATTAAGGCAAAAGAACCTCGCTAGATTGAAAACCCGAAAGGGCAGTCTAGGCAAAAGATAGGGGAAAAGACCATGGGCATGGCAAAAATTCCTCAAAGGATGTTATGGGCAAAAATTACATGTCATGGAAAACTAAAAGAAAAGAAATGAAAAAAAGAAAAGAAAAATAATGACAATAAGTAAAGATAATAAATGGATGATTCTTTCATTGCTCAAATTAAAAGAGGATGAATTGTTTCCATATGGGATTTGGAACATTCCAATCCTTTATTAAATTCATAAGAAAAGTCATGAGAATCATAAAGTGTAGAAAAGTAAAATTTGGGGCATATCAAGGTGGTCAGTCAGTCTTTATTTCTTTTGATTGTCCTTTTTGTAAGCTTTCTTATCTATATGAACCCACTTCAAGGTAGTTTCTAAGTCATTTCTTATATATCCTAGAGTTAGATGAAGTAATTAAAGCATCTCATATGGCCATATCTAGAAAAGGTAAGAGAGAAGGAGAGAAAACATGAGTGAGTGAGAAAGAGAGAGAGTAAAAAAAATGAAAAAAATAATAAGTCCAAAGATGATATAAGAAGCCTCGATGGGTTGGAAACCGAAAGACGATCCATGCAAAAGTTAGAGGAATCTTGCTATGTCGAGGACCTAGGCAAACATTAGGGATTAAGAGAGAGGTTCAATGCAAGAGGGACCAAAAGGAGTGAGAGCCTCTTTGAACTTTAGCCAAGTTCCTTGCCCGTGCCAAGACCTCAAAAGGAGAGAATTCTGCCATCGGAAAGCTTGGAGAAGTGTTCTATGAGTTTAGAATGTGTTTGGTGAAGGTTTGGGGGCCCCAACGATTATTTTTTACTTGAATAGAGGCAATTAGGGTTTTTGGTCCTTGGTACACGCACGCAGAGTAAAGGTTGCACACGCATGGTCAAGATTTGCATACATAGGCCCATGTTTGTGCATGTAGGAAGGCAAGCCACACATCTTTTTTCTGTTTTGAGTATGGTTTCTCCCAAAGGCTTCTCCTGTGAGTCTTACAGCCTAAAAAACCTACTCAAGGCACAATTCTAGCTCAGAATTTCCAAGTATCAAAGATCAAGAATAACATAATTGCACAAAGTTTCCATAAGTTTGCAATTTAAGTACATATCCCAAATAAAAGCATAAATTTAAAAGATGTTCTTAAATACAACCCAATGTTTCAAATCAAATCCAAAGTGTAGGAATGTATGCTAAAAAGAGAAAAATGATAAAATCAACAAAAGAAGAAATATGCTATGCTATACTATGCTGTCTGTGTCTGTCTATCTGTCTGCAAGATCACCAGAAAAGCCTCTTACTTGGCTAATAGCTTGGAGTCAATTTTGAACCCCCACTGCCATCATCATCATCATCATCGACACCCTTACTGCAGTACAGTTGCCTAGAATAGTCGGTCACCTCTAGCTTAAGGTTCCTGGCAAGCCAAACGAGCTCCTCATGCTTCTACAAGGTAGGCTGAATTGAAAGAGGACAGTGTTAGGACAAGGGTTGAGAGATGCAAGAAGAGTAAAGGAAGAATAAAAGAGAACTCATCGCCTGTGTGCCCTTAGGAAAGGGATAACCTGTTACATTTGTATTACGGCCAACAGGACTCTCTTGAGCAAAGCCGTCAGGGCTATAAGCATAGATTGATCAGGGCAAACGGGGATGGTCAATAGGAGCACCAGTAGTAGGGCTAGCCTAATACAAATGTTCCATTTGAATGTCACCAATGTACAAGAATGCAAAATGATAAATGGGTTGAAAGAAAATGAGATAAGCAAGAGCACATGTCGACGCCTCATGGCTGCTCGACCACACATCGCGGCGACGCTCGCATGCCTTTCTCGTATCTTGGTGCGAGAATGATATGGAGGTGTGTCATACCTCGGGTGCATGATTGGAATATGAGTCGATTTTAAGGAAATTACAAAGGGTAAGTGAAGTCGCCGCCAATCATTAGGTTTTTCTAAGGTGTGATTGGTCACCTGACTTTATTTGATTTTGTTACCAATCCTAGGTTAAGAAGAATGGCATTTTTCCTAATCTAATGTGAATGGACAAAAAATCTTAATTCTTGAGTTCAAAAGTCTAATTACGTGTGGGGAAGGTTTTGCATTTGTGTATACGGTGTGTATCGACATGTTCGCACCATGACAAGTCGAAGTCCTCCAAAGTGTTAAGCATGTTGATGCGTATCGCATACATAAGGAAACCAATGTCACTTGGTGGCATGGATCAAGACAATTACACCGTGATGATCATGCATACAATATAGCATGAATACGCACCTATGGCAATCACCTTGAGCGTATACCCACACTACAAGATCAAAAGCTCTCATGACTACAAAGGGTCACTCACGTAGCCATGAGAGTCCATCATACAAAGTGCATAATCACCCACGCACACATAGGCATATATATATACATACATCATGCATAATGCTATCACACGGAGTAGGAAATGTAAAATAGACATTACCATACCCAGGGAACGCGGCCCAAGCAAAGAGTAGGAAAAGTAAATGGGCACAAGGAGAGGGGGAACCATAATACATGCTATAGAGAAGAGGCTTAGAGAGGGAGATAGAAAGACATAACCACTCAGGAAGGCTAGGCCTCTATTCTACTAAACATTGCCCTTTATAGGCTTGCGTCTTCTTGCTTGCATCCTTACCCTTTTAGCTTGCGCCTAAGAAGTCATGCCCTCACTCCAAGCATCCTCGCTTCATGCGTGTTCATGCAATAAAACAAGGAAATAAACCAGCAAATAAGAAATAAACAAATAGAAGGAAAGCACGCTAAAAGACAAGCTAGCAAAAGATGCCAAACGGGAACAAACAAACATGTGAAGCATATAAAGGTGGCAAACAAGTAGGTTGTCAAACAAAAGGAGGTGTCTTAGGAGGATAAATGTAGATTTGGATCGAGTGTCCATAGTTCCATTGGATTGGAGTATGGACAACACCCAGACTCATGCGTGAACATGTAGGCAAGCGTGCAAAGATGTGAAGAAGCAAAGAAAGCCAAATAGGTAGAGCAAAGCAAGCAAGGCAAGCATAACAACATCACACGGAGTGGAGAAAAGTGTATATAAAGCACAACAACACCACAGAGGTGTATCTCATAAGTGGTTACATCCAAACAAATCTTAGGACGGACGGATGTATTTACACAAGCATAAGCCCATGAAGGGCACAAATCATGGCAAAGCCTAGATCTAGAGAGGCTAACAGGACATAAAGCATAGAAGCAAACAAGCAAACATAGACATGCATAAATGAAATTATCCAAACCCTTTGATATAGGCGTAGGTGTATGGATGTAGGCCTAGACTAGAAGATCTAGATCTACACCCCACCAATAAGGGCCAAAATGCAAGAAAGAGAGATATCATGGGACAAAAAGGGCTAAGGTAGCACATTTCATAGCAACCAACATAGATTTAAGCACATAAGCATGGCACGGAGCACATAAACACATAGATTTAAGCACTAACATGTAGATTAGGCAAAAACATGTCAAGGAGCCTAAAAGCACGTGGATCAAAGCACAAACATTAAATTTAGACATATCATAGTCTAAGAAGACTAGCTCAACAACATCAAAGTCATAAATCATGGCATAAGCAAGGAAACATGCTAGAAAAACTATATATACATGCTAGGAAGCAAGAACATGCTAGGAAAAGCAATAAAAGCTTTTTATTAAACAAAATAAAGTTAGGAAAAAAGCTATAAAAAGAAAAGGGTATGGATTGTAGCTAAAAAGCTACATCCACACCCCTAAACCTCAAATCCAAGGTATGGAACCAAGGAGAGGAAGATTGGGTGCAAGAACGCTACCTTGAAGATTGTAGAGAAAATATGAGAATCTAAGGTGTTTGAAGGTGTTTAGATGTGTTTGGATGTGTTTGGGAGAGAAATTAGAGAGAGAGAGGAGATAGAGAATCAGCCCAAAAACTTCCCCGAAGTCTTAAAAAAAAAAAAAAACAAATTGAGGGGTCTAGGGTCATTTATATTGAAAAAAAAATGATCCTTTAGCTTCCGGCGACTGGAGGCCCTACTAACGTTAGTAGTTTCGGCCTTTTCTTGGTTCAACTTCGGACACATATTTAAAGGCCTTCCTGGACTTGTATAAAGCTAAACTTGGTTTCCCTGGAAAACTCTAGATGTCTAGTTTCCAAAACACTAAAAAAATTGAAAATCCAACGGTTGGATTAAAAGTTATGGCCTCAGGAAGCATACTGATGCTCTTTTTACGGTGTTCTAGATATCTAAACCATTTTAACTCTGATTTCGACCCATGAATAGTCATTGGAAAGGGAATTTGATAATATTTGCAATGGCGCTAGGCCCAACCTATTCTGATGGTCAAATAAAAATTAAGGTTTCTAGTGCCCTTGGGACTCGACGTTAGGTCAAACTGGGTCAAAGTTGACAAGAATCACCGAGTTGCTCGGGTTTAATGCAGAAACGTGAAAAATGTCATTTTTGGATGATTTTGACCAAGTTTGACTTTCAGTCAACCCAGGGTTAACTAGGGGCATTGTCGATGCCTCGCAGTTGCTTGACCACCCATCGCAGCGATGCTCTCGCGCATATGTATATCTTGGTGTGAGAATATGGAGGTGTGTCGTACCTTGGGTGTGTGACTGGAAAATAAGTCAATTTTTAAGGATATTACCAAGGGTAAGTGAAGTCGCCATTAATCATTGGGTTTTTTCTAAGCTGTGATTGGTCACCTGACTCTATTTGATTTTATTATCGATCCTAAGCTAAGAAAAATATCGTTTTTCATAATCTAATACTATTGGGAAAAAAATCTTGATTTTTGAGTTCGGAAGTCTTGTTATGTGTGGGGAAGGTTTAGGCAACCCATAACGCCTGTCTAAAGACAGTCCTTTGTTTTGGTAAAATCATAATTTTTGGACATTGGCAATTGAAAACAAGCTATTGGCATTAGCTTTCGGGGCTTTAATTGTGTTGGGCTTTAAGGTTTGGTTTCAGAATGGGTGTGGTCCCAATCGATGCTTTCCAAGAGTGTTTGAACTCACTACCAAAATTTCACGGCGAAAATTCGACACCATTTCACCTTATTTTCATAGCGGAAATTTGGCAACGCTTCGCCTTAGATACGTCATAGCACACCAAACGCTATTCTTACCAAGCTTTCGACGTGAGAATACGGCAATAGGGATGCCCCGTTTTCATGGCAAAAATTTGGCAGAGTTTCACATTTGGTATGCTATGGCGCACCGGCAGGGTTTTGCGTCTGTGTATATGGCGTGTATCGACGTGCTCGCACCGTGACGAGTCGAAGCCCTCCAAAGTGTTAGAACACACTAATACGTGTCACATACATGGGGAAACCAACATCACTTAGTGACATGGATAAAGACAATCACACCGCGATGATCGTGCGCACAATATAGCATGAATATGAACCTACAACAATCGCCTTAAGCACATACCCATACTACAAGGTCAAGAGCTTTCATGACTAGAGAGGATCACTCATGTAGCCATGAGAGTCCATCATACAAATTGCACAATCATCCATACACATGCAAGCAGATATATATATATATATATATATATATATATAACATGCATCATGCACAATGCTATCACACATAGCAAGAAAATAAACCAAACATTGGCAACGTTCTAAGGGTATGGCCTAGTAAGGTACAGGAAATGTAAAACAGACTACTTTAGAGGGGCCAGATCCCCTAATCTACTAATCATTGCCCATTGTGGGCTTGCATCCTTTTGCTTGAATCCTTGCCCTTTTTGCTTGTGCCTAGGTGATCGCACTCTTGCTCCAAGTATCCTCGCTTCGTGTATGTACATGCAAAGACAAGAGAAACAAGCCATCAGACAAGCAAAGAAACAAACAAAGGAGATAGGGAGAGCATGCAAAGAACATACTACTAAAGAAAGCCAAACGGGGGAAAACAAAGCATTAAGCATATAAAAGAGGAAACAAACATGTTATCAAACAAAAGGGGGTGTCCTAGGAGGAAAAATGTAGGTTTGGATCAAGTGTCCATAGTTCCATTGGATTAAAGCACGGACAACACATAGACTCATGCATGAACATGTAGGTAAGAACATGTAGGTAAGCGTGCAAAAAGGCAAAGAAGCAAAGAAATCCAAACTGGTGGTGCAAAGCAAGCATGGCAAGCATATCAACATTGTACGGAGTGGAGAAAGGTGTATAGCAAGCCCATCAACACCACGGAGGTGTATCTCACAAATGGTCACATCCAAACAAGCCCTAGGAGGGACGGATGTGACCACACAAGCACAAGCCCACAAAGGGCGCAAAGCTTAGCAAAGCCTAGATCTAGAGTGGCTAACATAGTCATAAAGCGTAGAAGTAAGCAAACAAACATGGATATGTGTAAAGGAAATGATTCAAACCCTTTAATATAGGCCTAGGTGTGTGGATGTAAGCCTAGACCATAGGATCTAGATCTACCCCCCACTGGAAGGGCCAAAAAGCAAGAAAAAGAGATATCAAAGGACAAAAATGGCTAAAGTAGCATATGGCATTGCAACCAACATATATTTGAGCACGCAAGCATGGCACAAAGCACATAAACTCATAGATCTAAGCAGAAGGACATAGATCTAAACACTAACATGTAAATCTATGCATGAACAAGGCAAAGAACACAAAAGGCATGTAGATCTAAGCATAAATGTGGCAAAGAACACATAGGCATGTAGATATAAGCATAAACATGGCAAAGAACACATAGGCGGGTAGATCTAAGTATAAACATGGCAAGGAGCCTAAAAACACGTGGATCTAAGCACAAACATGAAAAGTAGACATAACCTAGCCCAAGAAGGGTAGGCCAACAACATCAAAGCGATAAATCTGGGCAAAAAGCAAGTATACAAGCTAAGAAAGCTATAAAACATGCTAGGAAGCAAGAACGTGCTAGGAAAAGCAAATAAAGCATTTCATTAAGCAAAAAGAAGCAAGGAAAAGCAATAAAGAGAAAGGGGTGTGGGTTGTAGCTAAGCAATTATGGCCTTATCCCAATGTGACTTTGGATGCATATTTAAAGGCCTTTCCTGACTTAGATTGGGCTAATCTTGATGTCCCTGGAAAGCTTTGGATGTCTAGTTTTATAATGCTAAAGAAATTGAAAATCCAATTGTTGGATTAAAAGTTATGGCCTCGAGAAGCGTGCTAATGTGCTTTTTAAAAGTTTCTGGATATCTCAACCGTTTTAATTCTGATTTTAACCCATGAATAGTTGTTGAAAAGGGAATTTAATAACCTTTACAATGGTGTTGGTCCTTACCCATTCTGATAGTTAGATGAAAATTAGGGTTTTTGGTGCCCTAGGGAGTCAACCTCGGGTCAAACTTAGTTGAAGTTAACAAAAATCACCGAATAGCTCGGGCTTGATGTAGTAACACGAAAAATGTTTTTTTGAAATGATTTTGACCCAATTTTGACTTTTGGTCAACCTAGGGTTGCATAGGGGCATTTTGGTCAATTTGACCTGAAATGGCATTTCAAGTGCTCCGATGCCTGAACAGGTTATGCCACGTCAATCTAGATGTTTCCATGGCCCCATGGTGAAAAGATAATATTTTTAGAATTTTGGGGGTCTAGCATGCAAATCAAAGGCAAACAAAATATGATGTCTACAACTGCTCCTTCTTTATTTGACATCTCAAGTATAATGAGAGGTGTCGGATAAAGAACATGATTCCGCATTTTGTTACCCTGAAATTGCGTGTGGAAACTACGTTGTTCATGGATCAAGACCGATTTTACCTGACACGGTTGAGCTGCTGCAGTTAATTTGGAAAATTTTCTGACTTGGTCTTTGGCACTGGGTAAGAAACTCTGTTTTTGTTTTTGGTTAAAGGTCAACCGGTCAACATTGACCGGTCAACACTGACTAGCTACCCTTGTAGTTGTGTTGGGCAGACCCGGCAGCCCTTTAAGGTGCGCTGGATAGCCCAAGCCGTACAAGGCCCTATAAATGGGTCCCAAAGCCTCATTTTGACCATTTCACTTTCATTTTTTTATGAAATCTCACTTCTAAAAGGTTCTCTGGAGCAAGTCTTAGTCTAGTGGGTCCAGCTTTTTGCTTCAGTTCATGACTTTAATCTCTAGTTTTGCACTTGAGGTTAGTGTTTATCTTCTCTTTCTTTTTATTTTCTACATGTATGTTAGTAGCAAAACAAGTAGGAAATTATGCTAGCACTTATTTTATTTTTTGGTATTTTTGCATATATGTATTTTTTTGTCTTTATCATTTATGCCATGATGATGTTGGAAAATATATCTATTCACATGTTTAAGTAGCGTAGGAAAACTTGCATATGTTGACTGCGATGAAAACACAAGGAACTCTAACCAAATTAAAAGAAAAGCTAGGTAAATATGAGAGACTATGCATGATAAGGATGAAATATTTTGAGAGGATTGAAAATGTGAAAACAAATGCAATTTTGAGTGAGGGTAGTTTTGGAAAACATAGGATTAAACGGTCGTGGTCGAATCTCAATTCTGGTGAGACTAAATGATCGTGGCCAAATCTGAATCTCCGAGAGAGGTTGTTAGGATTAAACGGTCATGGTCGAATTTGAATCTTCATGAGACTAAATGGTCATGGCTGAATCTAAATCTTGAAGAGAAGCTGTTAGGATTAAACGGTCATGGCCGAATCTGAATCCCAGTGAGACTAAACATTTGTGGTCGAATTTGAATCACTACTGGAGGCTGTTAGGATTAAACGATCATGGCCGAATCTAAATCTTGATGACTAAACGGTCGTGGCCAAATCTGAATCTCAAAGAGAACTTGTTAGGATTAAATAGTCGTAGCCGAATCTGAATCCTGGTGAGACTAAATGGTTGTGGCTAAATCTAAATTTTGGAGAGAGGCTGTTAGGTTTAAATGGTTGTGGCCGAATCTGAATCCTGGTGAGACTAAACGATCGTGGCCGAATTTGAATCCCAAGAGAGAGGTATTTTGAAAATTTTGATATTTCTAATGCAAAAGAGATAGGATTAAACAATCAAGGCCAAATTTGAATCCCAAGAGAGAGGTATTTTGAAAATTATGATATTTTTGAGGAAAAAGAGATAGGCTTAAATGGTCGTGGCTGAATCTGAATCCCAACAGAGAGGAATTTTGAAAATTTTGATATTTTTTATGAAAAAGAGATAGGATTAAATGATCATGGCCAAATTTGAATCCCAAGAGAGTGGTATTTTGAAATTTTTGATATTTTTTAAGAAAAAGAGATAGGATTAAATGGTCATGGCCAAATTTGAATCCCAAGAGAGTGGTATTTTGAAATTTTTGAAATTTTTTAAGAAAAAGAGATAGGATTAAATGGTCGTGGTCAAATTTGAATCCCAAAAGAGAGGTATTTTGAAAATTTTGATATTTTTGGTGCAAAAGTGAAAGTTCAAATAGTGTATAAAATACCCTTGAACGTTTAGACCCGTAAATACAAAATAACCAATTCAAGCTTTATGACAAACAACTAGTGTGCGGAAAATGAACACAAGCTATAAACAGAATTGGTAATCAATCTAAGCCAATTAAAATCACATTCACAGCAGATAATAAAAGGCAAAGATAAAGGGAAGGAAGATGCAAGCACAAGGACAACACACGATGTGTTATCGAAGAGGAAACAGAAGCCCTCGGTGTAAAACCTCTCCGCCATCCTCTAAGCGGTAAGTAATCCACTAGAAAATGTAGTTGGGATACATGAACAACAATAGACCCTCCAAGCCTAATCAACCCAGTGTACCTAAGCCCTCCAAGCTTCTTGCTCTAACGAGGTTGCGCTAAACCTGTTTCTTTTCTAGCTTCTCGGATTCCGCTACTTGACCATAGCATCAACCAATGTAGATTGGCTCCTTCCTAACTGCTTCCCAGAACACCAAACAGCCGTCTCATAGTAATGGATATGGTGAGAAAAGGTTTTGGCAAAAAGACCTCTTAAGGGTTTAACAATGGAGAGGAAGAGAGTTGAGGAATTTGAAGAGTCTCTTATGTGAAGATTGTGGATAAATCAATCTTGTATAACTCTAGAGTTTCTCTCTCAAAATTCTCTTTAGAAGCTTTCTTTCTTTTGTGGGTATAAGGGGCATTTATGCTGGGGTGAGAATGGAATGTGAAGAGTCAGGTTTTTCAAAACAGGGTTGGCTTGCAGCTTGGCCTCGCGGCTTGACTGAGTCGTGAGATAATAGAACGGCCAGTTGTCTTATTTTGTCCTGTAGTGCTCCAGCTAGCATGACGCTTCAACTTCTGGCATGCTTGGCACGTGTGCTGCTTCTAGCGGCTTGAAGCCGCAAGTCACCCGCGAGATCCAGTCACGAGTCTCTATTTTCTTGCACACTCTTGAGCATTTCAACACTTTATCTCACTCACTACCCTTACAACAATCCCACCTAAATACAGGGTTACTAAATGCTGAAATACAAACAAATTTGGCACGGAACAAAGCCAACAAGATGGTTGATTAAATTCAACCTTACAAAAAGAGATAGGATTAAATGGTCGCAGCCGAATTTGAATCCCAAGAGAGAGGTATTTTGAAAATTTTGATATTTTTGAGGAAAAAGAGGTAGGATTAAATGGTCGTGGTTGAATCTGAATCCCAAGAGAAAGGTATTTTGAAAATTTTGATATTTTTTAGAAAACATGACATTTTGGTATGAACATGCTTGACATGTGTTACGCAATAGGGTTAGACATACTTACCTGTTTGTTAAGGGATATGAAGAGAGGAAAGACCGCATAAAATAAAACTGCTCCAATGTAGGTTTTATGTGGTTCTTATCATGAGAGGAAAAGAAGGCCCAAACACATAATCATAGATTAGTGTCAAAACAGATGTGAAATTCTATTTTTCATAAACCGCGACATATGCCTATCTGTCGAGCTGCTGTCGAGTAGCTGTCAAGCCACAGGGCTAGAACAGCTCTTCAAGCTCGATAGATGCTAGCTATCGAGCTTGCTGTTGAGATTTAATGAACTTGCACTTTTCAGCTTGAATCTTGGACAAACTTGCATGGCTTTAACACTTGATCTTGAAACAAGATTTCTTGAAGTATTAAACAAATCTTAGATCTACCCAAATATAAGTAAAGTGCATTTTGTCAAAGGATTAGCCAATTACATAAAATAGTGACATATGTTCCTAACAAGTGAATCACATATGTCCTAACAATCTCCCCCCTTTGGCAATCCGTGACAAAACCACAACAAACAAATGAGATATGAGAGAAGTCATAAATCACTCAACTCATATTCACTTGTTGAATACAATAAAATCTATCCTAACACACACTCTTGAAAAACTTTGTAAGAAGAGAGTATATGGCAAGAAGACTTTGACAACCTGTATTTCTGAAACACTTTAAACGAAACACCTTAAACAAAACCCATCAAGGCATCTTCGTGTGAAACAGAAATAATAGATTGCATACAAGTAATAAGAAGCATGTACATAAAGAGAGAAAAGAAACAACACATGTAAGGGTAGATGAAAGAAACATACATCAACATATAAAGAAGATAAGTACAATGTATGTCAGTAATGGTCACAAGACCTATGTACAAGAATAAATGTATCTAAAGTAGAGAAAAGAAAAAGATACAAATAATCCTCACTACATCCCTCAAATATCAACACTCCCCCTAACAAAAATGGTCCTATACTAACTCTCCCCCTAAGAATGACTATTCTCATATCCAAAACTACTTCCCCTTTTTGTCACGAGTGACAAAGGGTAAGAGTGTCAAGTAGACATCTCATCGGTAGAGGTAGCATCTCCATCATCATCAGCCTCAGCCTTAGCCTTAGAATTAGAAGCCACTAGAGGAGGTGGAGGAGAAGCCTCAGGAGCAAAGCCACCCATGATCGCCTGCCACCAAGCAATACGACTGACATAAATGTTCATCTGATACAGCTTTGTAGAGAGTGTATCAAGGCGAGCATCCATGCGCTGAAGCTGCGCCATGATGTCTCCGAGTGACATATTGCTCCTAGAAGAGGAGGGAGCAGATCGAAATGAGGTCGAATGGGAGTGAGGAGTTGCTGACCCAGATTGCCTGACCTAAACTAAGCCTCGCTACATTTAATGGTAGCGGCATCTATGGCACACATATAAGAAAAATGGTCGGACACTGGAAAGGGAACAAAAAAGTGGCGTAAGATCCTCGTGATAGCTGAAGGGAATATGAGCTTATCACAGGATGCCGAATCCCTATGGACATCTATGATAGAAAGAACAAAGTGAGAAGGGAAATCTATAGTGAGATGCTTAAGAGGGGATAACAAAAACCAAGCATGAGGCTTTGTGATAGAGTTATAGTGAGACAAAGGATGGAGAACAAAAGTCATAACCATGTTAAAAAATCGAGGGCCTTTTGCAAAGTCCAAATAGTAAGTGAATCGATGCTCACCCCAACCAGAAGGGCGCTCACAGAAAGCAGATTTGAGCTCATCTTTAGGCACAGTCCTCAGACGCTCATATCGTAGGTAGTCAGAAAACTCTACCCTAGGGACATGAAGCATATTTGCATCAATCCGCGGTATGACAGCAATGCGCATACCTCGAATGCAAGTGAAAAAATGAGGTATTGAAAAATCAAATCCATGCATATTGGAGTAAAACTCCTGTATCAGCACGGATGGACATGTGATTGAGACGTTACACAGTGACTCACAACCCCGACTATGAATGACATCGAGTAAGTTAGTGTCGGCAAAGTTTGCCAGGATGACTTGGCTTTCAGAATGAATGCCTCATCAAGAAAAGTTCTCCAAGAAGGCCTTTTGGGCATCCTTATCATGGAATCGAATATGAGAAGGAGTAGGATCAGAGGAGTGGATGCATTAAAATGAAGAAGGTTCTGGGACGAAGTAAACTTGTGTTTAGGTGCCATAGACACTGACTAACGCAAACATAAGAGAGAGGGAGAGAGAGAGACAATTAGAAAAGTCCCAACACAGTTCAACTATAGCAAGTATATTGAAAAGAGAGTACGTGTGCATGGGAAATGCATAAACATGTGACATGTAATATAAACAACATCATGGGCTCAACCCAATCCAATCCTACTAGCACACAATCAATTTGCACACATTTAAATGCGGGATAATACTGTTATAATGCTAATGTGATGCAATGCATGAGATGTTAAACTCATTTAAGCAAAAACCCATCCCAAAATTTCAACAAAAACTCATCAATTTTGAAAAACCCCAAAATATTTCAAAACCCCCAAAACTTAGTTTTCAAAACATGAAATGCATGTAAATGAGAGAAAAGAAACTTACCAAGTGAAGAAAAAAACTTGAAAAGCTTGAAAAAAAATTTGGGAATGAGGTTTGGAGTGAGAGAGAGAGAGTGTGTGTTTTGGGAGGTGAGAAGACAAGTCTATCAAGAGAGAGATCGAGAAAAATGAGAAGGAAATCGTGATTCACGCTTAAAGAGGAGCCCAGTAAATCTCGATAGATAGAGGTGTCGAAAGGTGTTGAGACAGGTGTCAAGCAAAAAGGCGTCGACAGAGGCAGCTATCAAGGATCTGTCGAGGGATAATTCAACAAAAGGCTAAAAAGAATTTCGATCGATCCACCAGCTGTCGAGATGCTATTGAGATTGCGACAAGAAGAAGTTGAAAAGCTCGATAGATATCCAGGTGTTAGTGAGCATACATTAACACATGTAAACCTTGTGATGGCCAAATCACATTGTACATGCACATGTATCAAGAGTAGCAAAGAATATTGTGTGTTGTGTATGAAAAACATCACAAGATTGCATAAGTGCATACATGTTATAAAGATTTGAATTATGAGAAAATCACTTTAACTTACACACAATCATAACTATTTGATGGGGACTATCACCTTCGAGGTACATCCTATAACTCCTACATCTCCTAGAATACACGCTTGCAATCATATATAAAGCATTTTGATATTTTTGCTTTTTATTTTTCTTTTAAACAAACCATGCATGGGCATATAAGAGATAGAAAAGAAATACCCAATTATGTTAAGCATTTGACATTCCAATTTTTCTATGTCAAAGCGCACAAATGTTGTTCATGATAGGTGGGCAACAGTGGTGAGATGGTTATTTATGCCTTTCTCTTAGGATTTTTTAGTCCTTCCCGTCAAAAAGAGTGATACGAGTGTTAAGTACAAGAGATCACTTAATCTTACTCATCACAAACACGAGCCACAAAACTCACTTGCTTAGTTGTGCATAGAGATACTCGTCTAAGTTACAAAAGATAAAAAGTTTGGAAAACTTTGTTTCAATGGCCATCTAAGGTACACAAGTACCAATGTACACAAAACACACACTATTTTTGTATTTTTCTAATTTTTTCAATTTTTTATTTATTTTTATATGAAAAACAAAATAAGTAAAACTGGAAACAAACAAAACATGTTAAATAGAGCAAAACATAAAACTAGACTGACTCAAAATAAAATCAAAACACACAAGTTATGTAAAAACAAAAACATGAAGAGAGTGAAGAAAGTGATACAATCACTTGAAGCCCTTTTCCTTCCACACCTTGGAAGAACCTTTCCTTTGATTAAACCCTTAAACCAACGGTGAGGGGGAAGAATTGAAACCGTTCAAGTTCGAAAGGAACATGAGGGCTTTGAGAAGATCTCCAAGGGGAGCAAGAGAGGATTGAAGCTGATTCTGGCTTTTAGATACTATCATACCGTTGCTTTGTTGAGTGGCTAGCCACATATAGTAATTTGGTCATGTATGATCGACAACTCGACAATGATGATAGAGATGCTGCTTCTTCTGTTTAGGATTTTGAGAATTAGCCTTCTTAGCCTTAGGGTTTTTAACATCTTTCTTATCCTGTTTAGGGGGTGCTCCTAAAATAGATTTACCCTTGTCTAAGTTCTCACTAGCTAATTCATTTTTAACAACATTATTCTCAATTTCAACATTATTAGCAGGAGGAACAAAGACAGTAGTACTAGTAGAAGCAATACTAGGAGAAGAGAAATCATACCTTAAACCAGTTTGATCAGAAGTAGATTTCTGAATGCTTAGCATCTTGGCAAGCTTTGCACTTGAAGCCCTCTCCAATTGAGCTCTGATTTGAAACAGCTCCACTTCAAGCTTCTTAGTCTTTTCAGCCAAGAAATTGTTCTCGAACCTTAGTGCTCCAATAGTCTAATTAGCCTCATCAAACTTTGTGGAAAGCTGTTCACAATCAAGTTCCACATCACTGAGCTTCTTGGTGGTCAGCCTATAAAGTTTCTCGTGTTTCTTAGAAAGCTTGTATAGTTTCTCATAGGCTATATGGATATCATCTTGATCATCCATCTTCTTGAACTTAGAATCCACCAATTCCTCTTCTTTGTCCACATCTTCAACAATCCCCTCAGTAGGATTTATAGTGGTAGTGAAGGCATTTAATATTCCGTCATCCTCATTGTCAGAATCATCCTCAGGCTCAATGTCGCTCAAAGTAGCAGCAAGTGCCTCACTTTTCCCAATGCTCTTGAGATATGTAGGACACTCTTGTTTCATGTGACCGAAGCCTTGACACCTAAAGCACTTAGGTCCTGAGGGAACAGTGTACTGACCGCCATCCCTAGCATCCTTCTTCAATTTCTTAGCTCTTAAACTGAGAAGAACTAGATTGCCTACGGTCCTTGTTGAAGCCCTTCCCATTGGAATGCTTCATAAATTTCTTAAATTGCCTAGTGATGTATGACTTCATCTTGGAATCGTCATCTTCTAAAGACTCATCTGTGTCACTGTTGTTGGCCTTTAGTGCCTTGCTCTTGCCTTTACCCGATTTGCCAATTCTAGTTAACCCTAGCTCATAGGTCTACAGATTGCCAACCAGCTTTGTCAAAGGAATCTTGTCAATATCCTTTGATTCCTCAATCGTGGTGATCTTGGCAGGAATCTCTCGTGTAGAGATCTGAGCACTTTCCTTACAATGTTGGGTTCAGGAATGGTTTCCCCAAGATTGAAGGCTGAGTTCACTATGTCCTTGAGCTTGGCATAGAACTCATTGAACGACTCATCCTCCTCCATCTTGATTTCTTCAAAGCTTGTAGTGAGCCTCTAAAGCTTTGAATCTTTGATAGCCTTGGTTCCCTCATAGGTTGTCTGGAGAATGGTCCATGCCTCCTTAGTAGATTCAGTAAAGGATATCTTCTTGAACTCGTCATTATTGACTGCACTGAATAAAGCATTCAATGCCCTACTGTTGAAGATTGTTGCCTTGATCTTGGTATCATCCCAATTAGTCGGCACTTCCTTTGGCTTGGTCCAGCCAATCTCTATAGCTTGCCACACCTTCTCATCTAGAGACTGCAAGAAAGTTCTCATGTGTACTTTCCAGTATGCATAGTTAGTACCATCAAATAAAGGAGGTATAATGAGAGACTATCCTCTATCCATGACAAATAGGGGTCAATGGATCACACAGTAAAGATTAATCCTAATTAGAGTGTGCCTACTCTGATATCAATTGATAGGCCAAAAATAAATTGACCTATTGTGATTAGTTAATTGATTAATTAGTCAAGTTTATTAATTAATCAAATTAACATGCAAAGCGCGTGATAGCACAAAGAAATCACCAATTAAACTAAGTGCAACAAAAATTAAATTGACACGGTGATTTGTATATGAATGGGGAAAACCAACACGGCAAAAACCCCATCGGGTGATTTTAAGGTCACTACTCTCAAAATTCCATTATTATCACAACAAGCAGTTACAAGTAAATGAATCTCAGTACCTTATACCAACCAAAAGTTGAACCTTTACCCCAATACCCAATTGGACTTGTTCTGTAGTGACAATCTCTCCTTTTGATGCATGGCCCCCAGTACGTGACTAACCAATTGCGCGGATCCCAGTACGTGATTTCAATCACGAACTAGAGAAGGTTGTTGGCTGCAAAGTTCTTCAGTTCATCCAGATGATGAAGATCAAGAAGATGCTTCGTCACAAAACCCTACGATGCATAAAAATAGCAACTTCTTCACAAGAACGATGAACTAGGGCAAATTTTATCTTTGGTCACAATTTCCTTGAACAAACTTTGTTCAACACTTGTACAACTTGTGTCTACTTTGACGGCCCTTAAAATAATCCTTTTATATGTCTAGGGTTGTGAGAAAAGAAGGCCCAAACACATAATCACGGATTAGAGTCAAAACAAATGTGAAATTCTATTTTTCATAAACCTCAACAGATGCCTATCTGTCGAGCTGCTGTAGAGCCACGGGGTTGGAACAGCTCTTCAAGCTCAATAGATGATAGCTATCGAGCTTGCTATCGAGATTTAATGAACTTGAACTTTTCAGCTTGAATCTTGGACAAACTTGCATGGCTTTAACACTTGATCTTGAAACATGATTTTTTGAAGTATTAAACACATCTTAGATCTACCCAAATACAAGTAAAGTGCGTTTTGTCAAAGGATTAGCCGATTACACAAAGTAGTGTTGATAGGGAAGTAGAAAATTAGTCCAACTCTAGTTCGTCCAAAGGCATCGTCCAGAGCCAATAGAGCAAGTTGGACTAAGAATCACCCTAGAAGAAGGAAAAATGTTCATGGACGATGATATTACTTTTGATCAGTGAAGTCTCCCATGGACGATAAACTTGTCCATGAAGGTCGTCCATGGGCGATCATCAGATGTCTAGAGACAACCAAATCGTCATACACTAGACGGACAAATACGTAACACTTAGAAAACTTTCGACTTTCTGTAGCGGTTACTAAACCCGTAGCTATCGCCATGAATCCCTCAAATGAGTTAACTTCCGTTAGTGGTTACAACTTTAGTAGCCGTTGAGGAAGTTAACTCCAGACTCATTGGCTTCCATAAATCTTAGGGAGGTTATTGGATAAATAACCGTCCCCAGGATCTCTATATAAAGGATCGGTTTGAACCCAAGAGAGGTAAGAACATTCTAAGACTTGACTCCCAAAAAGTTGGAACTTCATTCCTGTGAGACTAACTTTGCCATCGGAGGGGGTTTGGAACTTCATTCTCCGATCCCCTTTTTGACAGCATTTGCTTTTTGTAGGCCTTCCACCATTCAGTAGCCCACCGAAGCCAGAGCATCCACCTTGTTGATTCGAAACGATATCAGTTGGCGCCATCTGTGGGGAAGAGATTGTTTTGTAGTTTTCTTTTCCGCGACAAAAGGTTAAGATGGTCAGGACCAAATCGAGGGCTACTAGCCCAGGTCGTTAGGGAAGCAGAGACACCTCAAGCGATCCCCAACACGATCGCCAATCTGCACCAGTCATGCAGACATCGTCTGTCCAACATGTGCAATCTATGGCGGCTGTAATGGTAGAGTTGACTCGCCAAAACCAAGAGTTAAGAATGGAGATCAATCAGAGAAGACCGACATGTGAGGAATGTGAAGGAGGAGGACAAACACAGGGTCATGGTGATAGAGAAAATACTAAAATTGGAAGTCAGTTAAGAGGTACCATTTAACGGACGGTACCACACTAGAAAGAAGAGATGGACCAAATGAAGAAAGTCATGGAGGAAATGAAAGAGAACATGAGGAGGAGGAATCCTATAGAAGATTTGGTCCACAGAACTGACTCTTCCTTTACGGCTTTCATCAACAGTCATCCTCTACCATCAAAGTTCAAGCTGCCTTCTCTGGATTCGTATGATGGAACGCATGACCCATTTGATCACATTGCTACTTTCAAGACAACGATGCACCTTCAAGGGGTCCCTGATAAAATCATGTGTAGAGCCTTCCCTACCACCCTTAAAGGTCCTGCACGAGTTTGGTTCAGCATAATACCCCCAAGTTTTGTAGGTTCTTTCGAAGAGTTGAGCAAATTGTTTGTTAACAATTTCATTGGGGGACAGAGACACAAGCGTTCTTCGTCTAGCTTGTTGACCATAGAGTAAGGGGAGAATGTGAGCCTGCGGTCATTCATCACTCGCTTCAACAGAGAAGCCCTTAGTGTGGACGAGGTAGACGACAAGCTTCTATTGGCGGCCTTCCATAATGGGATTAATTCTGACCTATTTATCCATAAGCTATATGAGAAGGAGCCTCAAACCATGGTTGAGCTCGTCCATTCAGCTCAGAACTTTATGAATGCAAAAGATGCGATCATAGCCAAGAAGAGGAAAAGAGCTGAAAGGATGGAAGCGCACCCAGCACGCCACTCAGAACAAGGCCCTCGTCCAAAGAAGGGATGGACATAAGATAAGAAGGAACGAGATAACAGGAAGACGGGTCCTTTGGGAAGAAGCTAGAACTACACGCTCCTAAACGCTCCACTTGATCAGGTGCTCATGCAAATCAAAGACGACCCTTCTCTAAAATGGCCAGAGAAGATGAAAGGAGATCCCAATAAGCGCAATAAGAGTAAATATTGTTGCTTCCATAGGGACCATGGGCATGACACGGAGGAATGTTATGACCTGAAGCAGCAAATTGAGAATCTTACTAGACAAGGAAAGCTGAGGCACTTTGTTGGAAGGGATTATAAAGATGAGAAGTTGAAAGGAAAAATATAGGAATTGTCCCAGCCCCCACTAGGAGAGATAAGGATTATCATTGGAGGAAACTTAACGGGGCAATCTTCCAAGTCGAAGAAGATATATCTCAAAGTGGTGCAAAATGTCCAACTCTTTGGACGATCACCAAGGACGAGATCAATGGACGAGCCGGCCATTTCCTTCACCGACGAAGATGCTGAGAGGATCCATCACCCACATGACGATGCAATTGTCATTACTCTGCTTATTGCAGATTATACAACCAGGAGAGTGTTAGTTAACAATGGAAGCTCAGCAGATATATTGTACTACCCTGCCTTCCAATAGATGAGGCTTGGGCGGGATCAACTTCATCCAGTATGCTCACCATTGATAGGGTTCGGAGGAATGAAGGTGTAGCCCGTAGGCACCATTACATTACCAGTAGTGGTAGGGTCATACCCACAGCAGATAACTAGGGAAGTCAATTTCCTCGTGGTGGATTGTTCGTCCTCATACAATGCCATTATTGGAAGACCAACTCTGAATAGTTGGAAGGCGATAACATCTACCTACCATCTATCAGTCAAATTTCCTACGAAGTACGGGATAGGGCAAGCACAAGGAGATCAGTTGGTAGCTAGAGAATGCTATTTAGCCATGATGGCTTTGGACGAACAAGTGCAGACAATGAGTATTGAGGAAAGAAGGGTTGTTGCAGAGCCCACAGAAGTACTGGAAGATGTTCTTTTGCAAGAAGATGATCCCTAGAAATTCATCAGAATTGGAACAGGTATAAAGGAGAAGGCAAGAAAAGACCTCATCCAGTTCTTGAGAAAGAGTATCGATGTTTTTGCATGGAGTCATGAGGACATGCCTGGAATCGATCCAAGTGTAATCACTCATCGATTGAATGTGTACCCCTTTTCTAAGCCTGTTCGTCAGAAGAAGAGGGTGTTCGTTCCTGAACGGGATAAGGCAATCAAGGAAGAGGTTCAGAAACTGACCACATCATAGTTTATTAAGGAAGTCTATTACCCGGATTGGTTAGCCAATGTGGTGATGGTGAAGAAAGCAAATGGCAAGTGGAGAATGTGCGTAGATTTCACTGATTTAAACAAGGCTTGTCCTAAGGATAGTTATCCTTTGCCACGCATTGATCAATTAATGGACTCTACGGCTGGCCATCAGTTGTCGAGCTTCATGGACGCCTTCTCAAGATATAATCAGATAAAGATGGACGAAGTTGATCAGGAAAAGACCTCCTTCATTACCAGCCAAGGCTTGTTTTGCTATATGGTGATGCCTTTTGGTTTAAAGAATGTAGGGGCAACTTATCAAAGGTTGGTTAATCACATGTTTCGTCTACAAATAGGATGGAATGTTAAGGTCTATATCAACGACATGCTTGTGAAGAGCATAGACGAGGGAAGCCATTTGGATGATCTACAGGAAACCTTTGAAACACTTAGGCGATATAAGATGAAATTGAACCCAAGTGAGTGTGCATTCAGAGTATCATCGGGAAAGTTTCTGGGGTTCATGGTTTCACAAAGAGGAATCAAAGCGAATCCAGACAAGATCCAAGCCATATTGGACATGGAACCACCGAAGAATATCAAGGAAGTCCAATCCCTCATTGGACGAGTTGCTGCTTTGAACATGTTTGTTTCGAAAGCCACAGAAAAATGTTTACCTTTCTTCAAAGTCCTCAGGAAGGCATTCGAATGGATGGACGAATGTCAAAAGGCCTTCCAAGACCTGAAGGACTATCTCACTACAGCTCCATTATTAAGTCCGTCCGTGCAAGAAGAAGAACTGTACCTGTACTTAGCGGTGTCTCTACATGCCGTAAGTTCAGCTTTAATCAAAGAGGAAGGGAAAGTACAAAAACCCGTGTACTACACTAGCCGAGCACTCAGAGGAGCAGAGGGAAGGTACCTACTTATAAAGAAGTTGGCTTTTGCACTGATAACAGCTTCTAGAAAGTTAAGACATTACTTCCAAGTTCATGTCATCAATGTCATGATGGACCATCCACTTAAGAAGGCAATGAACAAGTTGGAAGCTGTAAGACGGTTGATTCAATGGGCGGTGGAATTTAGTGAATTCGACATTCGGTACCAACCGAGAAATGCAATAAAGGCTCAAACCCTAGCAGATTTCATTGCAGAGTTCACTTTGAGTTACGAGGATCTTAGGGAAAGAGAGTACAATAAAAAATGGGTCGTCCATGTAGATGGATCGTCTACATTGCATGCTGGAGGAATAGGAGTTGTTTTGCAGTCACCAAAAGGAGACAAATTAAAGTATAAGGCTCGTTTGCAATACCAAACTACTAATAATGAAGTAGAGTATGAAGCCCTTTTAAAGGGGTTGGAGTTAGCTAAGTCTGTAGAAGCAGACTCAATACTTGTCTTAGGAGACTCTCAGTTCGTCATAGGCCAAGTACGTGGGATATGTGAAGCCAAGGAAGACAGAATGAAGAAATATTTAAAGAAGGTAGTGCGCCTTGTGAAGAAATTCAAAGAAGCTGATTTCATTCAAATCCCAAGGGAAGAGAATGTGGAAGCAGATGTTCTGGCAAAGGAAGCGTCTGCGAATGAAGCAATGGACGAGTTGGATGCAGTACAATAGATGCCTAGTATAGACCTTCCAGAGATGCTGCAGATAAAGGGTGATGGAAATTGGATGACCCCAATAGTGTCATACTTGAAGGATGGAAGTCTTCCAGAAGAGAAGGACGTAGCTAGGAAGCTCAGGGTCAAATCAGCCAGGTACGTACTTATGGACGAAGTGTTATACAAAAGAGGTTTTTCCCAGCCTCTCCTAAGGTGTTTGGCTCTGGACGAGGCACACTATATGTTGAGGGAGGTTCATGAAGGAGCATGTGGTAACCATTTGGGAGCCAGATCACTCGTCCATAAAGTCATCCGTAGCGGATTCTATTGGCCAACCATCCAAGCTGATGCTAAGGCATATGTCAAGGTATGTGATCAATGTCAGCACTTCAGCAACATTCTTAGATAGCCAGCAGAGTATCTCACGCCAATGATGGCCCCTTGGCATTTCGCGCAATGGGGACTGGACATTTTGGGGCCCTTTCCAACTGGAACTCGGCAAATGAAATTTTTGGTGGTAGGAATAGATTACTTCACAAAATGGGTGGAAGCTGAATCCCTAGCAAAAATTACACAACAGAATGTCAAGAACTTTGTCTAGAAGAACATTGTATGTAGATTCGGGGTACCTAGGGTACTAGTGTCTGATAATGGACGACAGTTTGACAACACACCTTTCAGGGAATTTTGTGAACAGCTTGGAATAAAGAACCATTACTTCTCACCCTCCCACCCACAGGCCAATGGCCAGGCAGAAGTAGTGAATCGATCTTTGTTGAACATCATCAAGACTCGACTCGAAGGGGCAAAGGGAGTATGGCCGGATAAGTTACTAAGTGTTTTGTGGGCTTACAGAACGACAGTGAGAACTCCAACAGGGGAAACTCCTTTTAAACTAGCCTATGGAAGTGAGACAGTTATACCGGCAGAAGTACATATGACGAGCCATAGGGTGAGGAAGTATCAAGCTGAAGAAAACAAAGAACAGCTCTGTCTTAATCTTAACCTTATGGACGAAGTCAAGATGGATGTAGAATAGAGAACAGCGAGGTACACAAACCTTATGACAAGATAATATGATGCCATGGTGAAGCCTAGGCGCTTCAACATCCGGGATCTTGTCCTAAAGAGGGTTACCTTGGCAACAAGAAACCTAGACTACGGGAAATTGGGGCCAAATTGGGAAGGACCTTATAGGGTTATCAATTGCAAGAGGCAAGGATCCTACTATTTGGAAGTTTTTGATGGACGGAGGCTAGAACACCCTTAGAATGTTGAGCACCTAAGGAAATACCATCAATAAATGCTGACTTTTGATGAAAGTGGCCACAGACGAGATACCTGGACGAGCGGAAGTATTCTCATGTTTGTTTACTACTACTATGTGTTTTAAGTATTTCAATAATCCCCTAGAAAGTACATTAGTGTTTTCACTTTTGTGCTATTCATGGACGAGTTATTGTATTTTTAATTCCCTAAGGCACTAGCTCACGAGCATGTGCTATGCCTGTGGAGGAATGTTTACATAAGTTTGGATTTTCAGATTATATATGATGTATTTTCAAGTATATTGTGTGGGAATCCTTTATTTTTGTATATTCATTCAGAATGATCCACAAAAAAGCAAATAAGCATGGATGAATGAAATCCTTGGACGCAAAGATGTACCGTCCATAAGATTTCCTCAAAAGGAAAAATGAAACAAGGTACATCCGTCCAAAGCTTAAGACGAGATGAAACCTGAGTTAAAATGAAACAAGGTACATCTGTCCAAAGCTTAAGACGAGATGAAACCTGAGTTAAAGTTAAAATAGAATAAGGTATATTCTTCTAAAGCTCAAGACGAGATGAAATCCGAGAAATGGCCGTCCAAAACATGAACGAACAAAGACTGCAAAAGCACAAGCCCATAAATGAATCTAACCAGTGTAACAATCCATCGCATGGACGAGAAATTGCAGGGAAGTCTTATCAAGGATGGAAATATGGTCGTCTCTAAATTTGAATAATGAATAAAAGCTAACCAAAAAGGGAGTCATTCATAGACGAAATGTACATAGGCTAAAAGGATTCAATTTGCTCTATTTTGGTGATGTAATAAGAAATTCACCCTTATACTCAAGACGAGGCAAACTGAATTCCTGGGTGGACGAACCATACAGCCACAAAAATGATATGAATAATGAAAATAAAATTTCATACATAAAGCTGGAAATGTATGTATTCAAACACAATGGAAGGTGAAAATAGAAAATATTCATTTGTTCATGGAATTTAAAGAAGGGTGGACTACCCACGTCCAAAAAAAACCCTTAAGTTGTGAAAATAAAACTAATTGTATATAAGACTCGTCCATAATCTTGGACGAGACAATTGTACTTGTATGAACTTGAATAAAAGAAGTAAAGAACAAAGCCCAAAACAACGGGCACTTCCAGATAAAAGTAAATAAAAGTAAAATAAATTTCCTAAGGAAAATGCAATCACTTGGGCAAGCTAGTCTTGGGGTCGTCCTGTGTCACTTTAGTGTTAGCATCGTCCATTATGTTGATGTCTTCAGAACTTGTGTGCAACAAAGAACTTTCAGTAGCGAGGGGAAGCTTGAAAGAATTGAAGTCCAAGTTAGGATATGTCTCCTTAGCATCAGCACGAAAGTCCTCATAGCCAGCTGCATAGTGGCTGTCTAGATGATTCTTGTACTTGTTAGACTTCTTAAAGGCTGCTATGGCTTCTTCACGTGCTTTCTCTAAGGACGAGGCAAACTCAGAGACTTGTCCTTTGAGATGGACGATACGGGTATCCTTCTCTAAGTTATCAGCCTTAAGCTCTTCCCCCTTGTTCTTCAACTTCGTCTCACTTCCTTGTAGAAGATTAAAATCCTCGGTCAACCTAAGGACCTCCCCCTTTTTTAGCAGAACTTCATTGTTCAGCTCCTTAGCTTTGTCCTTAGCTGTCTTAGTCTCTATAGCAAGCTCCTTAGCTTGGCAGGTTGCTGTATAAAATTTTGACATAGCCTACATATGGATGAAAGGGAGTTAGACATCCTATCCAAATTAAAATTTTAAAAAATAAAATAAAATTTTACACACAAGGATGAGGGAAAGACTTACCTTAAAAAAGTCATGGATGCCAGAACGTTCAAATTCCTTCATTGACATGTTGTAGCATTCATTAACTTCACGCTCAGTGACGATTCCTTTGAACGTCCTCCATGCGTAACCCTCGTCCAGAACCAGGTTGGAAGGTTGATCAAAGGGCTCCGACGAACTAGGCTTGCGAGAAGCTTTGGGTGAAGGGGGAGGATCAGTCTGGACATGATGGATTGTTTGGATGGGCTCCACATCCATCAGAGGGTCATCCAAGTTCACTGTCGGAGGTGTAAACTTGGGGACCTTGGGAAGGGAAGTCTTACTAGGCCTTTGCTTCTTAGGGCCTCGACGACTTGGAAGGTCGTCTAGGTCCACGGCATTGGATATCGACTTAGACTTCCTCTTCCTAACCTGGACGGAAGTCATTTGGACAGTTGGGGGTGCAGCAACATCCTCGTCCCCACTAGTCACCATTTTTTCTTTGTTTTCCCTTATTGTAGTTATCCCTGTGATGAGGAAAATCAATTAAAAAAAAAATGAAATGAAATAAAGTGGACGATACTTACTTCGACAGGTAGTCTCCTCGTGACTGAGGTTCTCTACAGTAGGCACTGGGCCAAGTCTCCAAGCTGCTAGACGACTGAGAGTTACCAAATCGTGGAAAGTTCTCACAGGGAAGGTACGAACCACGTCTATCCAGTCCAAGTAAAATTTCCAAATGTGGACGAACAATAGCTGCATCACCAAGAGAAAGAGTTAGACGATTGAAAGATAGGAAAAATGTAAGTAGAAACGAAAGAAAATGGAAAGAAAGCATACCCTTAGGATGAAAACAACCTAGAGGGTTAGTAAAAGGTGGGAAGGGGGGATTACCCACATCAGCTGGGTCCCCAGCCCAATTTCCAGAAATAATAAAAAATTCTTTTTTCCAAAGCCGGTCAGACGAGCTACGACCTTTAATTAAACTGTAATAAGAGCCCCTGGACGAGAATTGGTAAAAACCAGCAAATTTCTTTATCTCCGAGGGCTTATAACAGCAAAGGAACTCATCCACCGTAATTAGACGATTCCCTTCCAGTGCCTCACACCATAGCACTTGCATGGCGACTATTGTCCTCCAACCTTTGGGGTTGAGTTGGTTAGGTCCAATACCCAACCTTTGGAAGAGGTCTCTGCAGAAGGAATTTAGAGGAAACCTAAGGCCAGCTAAAAGGTAAGAAGTGTATACCCCTGAACCAGAGGAAGGAGAACAACACCATTCTCCAGCTTTGGGTAGACAAGGGTTAAGATCTTTAGGAATTTGTTATCTATCTACAAGAGTTTTTAACTTGACAGCGTCTAAGGTGGATGCTACCTCTGGGGCACAACTATAAATGACATCTTCCTTGTCCTCTTCCTCGTCTTGAGGAGGGCTAGATGGCTATCTAGACGAGCTAGCCCAAGATCCAGAAGCCATCCTACGTTGTAGTTCCTGAAATTCCTCTAAGGGAATGCCAGGAACCCCAGACGAGTAATGCTCGTCTAAGGAATCGCTACAGGACGAGCTATCTACACTACTCTCCTCACTACCCTCACTCCCAGAAGAACCGTCCTGGTACCCGTCTATCTCCCGCTCTAAACTACTAGATGAAAACATGGTTGAAATGTAGAAAGATTTAAGATGAAAACCTAAAAAGAAAGAGGAAATACCTAATAGAACTAGGAGAAGAGCTAGACGAAGCTCTTGGACGAGATGGCAGAAGGGAAAATGAGAGGAAAGTAAGGGGCATGAAAGAGAATGCACTATTTATAGGCCCCAGCAATAGGGTCAGTGAAACGACACTCGCCACTCAAAAATTGACACGTGTCGGTTCCTTTGAGAAACGAGATCGACATGACTGGCCAACCAACAACTTCGTGACACGTGACTTACAAAAAAGTGAAATCTTATTAAAATCGCAACAATATCCTGGACGACCCTTTGAACAAAGGGGCAATTGATGGAAAAGTAGAAAATTAGTCCAACTCCAGTTCGTCCAGAGCCAATTGAGCAAGTTGGACCAAGAATCATCCCAGAAGAAGGAAAAATGTTTATGGACGATGATATAACTCTTGATCAGTGAAGTCTCCCATGGACGATAAACTCGTCCATGAAGGTCATCCATGGACGATCATCAGATATCCAGGGACGACCAAATCATCATACACTAGACGGACGAATATGCAACACTTAGAAAACTTTCGACTCTCTATAGCGGTTACTAAACCCGTAGCTATCGCCATGAATCCCTCAAATGAGTTTAACTTCCATTAGCGGTTACAACTTTAGTAGTCGTTGAGGAAGTTAACTCCGGACTCATTGGCTTCCACAAATCTTGAGGAGGTTATTGGACAAATAACCATCCCCAGGATCACTATATAAAGGACCAGTCTGAACCCAAGAGAGGTAAGAACATTCTGAGACTTAACTCCCAAAAAGTTGGAACTTCATTCCTATGAGACTAACTTTTCCATCGGAAGGGGTTTGGTCGGTCTTCTCCGGTCCCCTTTTTGACAGCGTTTGCTTTTTGTAGGCCTTCCACCGTTTTTTTTAGTAGCCCACCAAAACCAGAGTATCCACCTTACTGATTCGAAGCGATATCAAGTGTCATATGTTTCTATCAAGTGTCATATGTTTCTAACAAGTGAATCACATATATCCTAACAACTTGGAGACCAAATGTAAAACGACATATTGTTAGTGTTTGATAAGAGTTATCATGGTAGCACTAATAATGGGAATAGTTCTCAATCAATCATAGTATTTAAAATTCACTCTATGCTGAGGGATATTGAATATGGGATTGGGTTGTCGTTGCATATTTTATATTATGGTTTTATTAAGGTTCCATACTATATGTTTATATGCTAAATTGATAACGTCTATTTTACTTATTATATTCATGTTTGTTATTTTCAAATTTAAAATCATGGCATCATTTAGCCCACTTGTTGCTATTCTTAATCAAAACAAACTGATTGGATCCAACTATGTTGACTGGAAAATAAATTTGGACATTGTTCTTACTGTTGAAGAGTACAAATATGTGCTTACTGAACCATGTTCTAGCTTTCCATCATTAGATGCTCCTCTTGAGGAAAAACAGTGATATGATCGTTGGCAAAAATCTAATGAAATGGCTAAGTGTTATATCCTAGCATCTATTTCAAATGTTCTACAAAATCAAATGCAGGATGTAGAACTAGTTTTAGACATAATGCTAAGTCTGAAGGAGATGTTTGGTGAGCAAGGCCGTTCTACAAGGCAAGAAACTATGAGGCAAATTTATAATACCAAGAAGGTACTTCAGTGAGGGAGCATTGTCTTAGGATGATCTGTAATCTGAATACGTTGGAAGTTTTAGGTGCCGATATTAATGGAGAATCCCAAGTGGATATGATACTCCAGTCTCTACTAGAATCATTCAAGGAATTCAGACTTAACTATAATATGAACAAAAAGGTTTATACATTGTCTGAATTGATGAATGAGTTGGTAGTGGCGGAAGGCATCCTTGGTACTTCTAGTGTTGATGCCAATATGGCTGAAGCTTCTACTTCTCAACCTAAGTTGAAAGGCAAGGGTAAGAAGAAGAAGAAGAAGAAGGACTTCACCAAGAAAGATGGTAAACAAGTTGCCTTAGGAGTTGCCAACAAAGAAAAGAAAACCAAAGGAAAGTGTTTCCATTGTGGTGAGAAAGGACATTGGAAGAGGAATTGTCCAATATTTAAGGCTACCAAGAATAAAGGTATGAAAAGTACATTCCTTCTTGAAACATGTTTGGTACAGAATCCCACAAATTCCTGGCGTGTGGATTTAGGTTGTACTAATCATATCTGCAAATCTTTACAAGGGTTTCAAAAAGCTAAATGAATGGGAAATGTTTCTTACCTTGGCTGATGGGAGTAGGATTCTAGTTGTAGCTATTGGAGTGTTGAATTTATGTTTTGAATCTAGAGTTTTAATATTGGAAGACTGTTTGTATGTACCTAATGTTCGTAGGAATTTAATTTCTGCAACTTATTTAGGTAAACATGGATATTATGTTATCCTAAAAGACAATGTTGTAATAAAGAAGGATAAAATGTTTATTTGTTCTGGCAATATTGTAAATGGTCTTTATATTTTAACCCCTGATAAGAATGAACTATACAATTCTGAATTAGATAATAACTCTCATGTAAAATCATTAAAAGGAAAGTTTCTTTCTACAAGTGATGCATATCTTTGGCACTTGCATTTGGGTCATATTAATTCAAACAAAATTCAAAGATTTATCAAAGATTGACTTTTAGGGCCCATGGACTTTGATGGTTTTCCAGTTTGTGAATCTTGTTTGGAGGGTAAAATGACCAAATGACCTTTTAATGCAAAAGGTAGAAGATCCCAAGAATTGCTAGAACTAGGTCATTCAGATGTATGTGGTCCTATGTCAATCCAAGCAAGAGGCGGCTATGAGTATTTCATCACCTTTACTGATGATTACTCTAGATTTAGTGTACCTAATGAAACGAAAGTCCGAAGCTTTTGAAAAGTTCAAAGAGTTTAGGGCTGAAGTTGAGAATCAATTAGGTAAATGCATAAAGGCCATTCAATTTGATCGAGGTGGCAAATACCTTCTTGGGGATTTCAAGGATTATTTGATTGAAAATAGGATTTATCCTAGTTGACTGCACCTGGAACTCCACAACAAAATGGTGTAGCAGAAAGAAGGAATATGGCTCTTTTAGATATGGATAGATCCATGTTGAGTTATTCGACTTTACCAATTTCCTTTTGGGGATATGCCTTAAGTACTGCAATGTATCTTCTGAATTTAGTACCTTCAAAGTCTGTTCCTAAAACACCTGTAAAGTTGTGGATTGGGCGTAAGCCTAGTATGAGACATCTCCATATTTGGGGTTGTCTAGCACATGTGTTGAAAGGAAAGTCTGACAAGTTACAGTCTAAAACAAAAGTAGTATTCTTTGTAGGGTATCCAAAAGGAACCGTTGGAGGTTTATTCTATAGTCATAAGGATAATAAAGTGTTTGTTAGAATAAATGTCAAATGCTTGGAAGTTAGTGTAAAATCAATCAAGCTGTAATTTGAATTAGGGGTCTAAACAAGGTCTTGTGTTTTCACACATTTCGAGCTTTCACTTAGGTCAGAAAAAAAAAATGAAATGCATGATGAACGAGTGAGAAAGTATCATACCAGATGAAGAACACTTGATTTAGGCTGTAGATCAAGTGAGGAATGTGAGAGGTTTGAGTTTGAAGAGTTTAGGAGTGAGAGAAGAGAGAAATTATTGAGAGAGATCGAAGGAAATGAGTGAGAAATCGCGAGGTGCCTTTATATAGAAAAATCATAAAGCTCGATCGATCGAGTGCTATCAAGAGCTATCGAGATTTAAAAAGGCATGTTTTAGCTATCGAGATAGCTATCGAGGAGCTATCCAGAGGTTTCCTTAGCAATGAAGCTCGATGGATTGAGGTAGCTATCGAGAAGACAAAAATTTTCTCGATGGATCGAACTAGTTATCGAGAATGCGATAAAAAATAGCTGAAGGGTCTTGATAGATAGCTTACCTGTCGAGAGCTATTGAGAAGCTATCAAGATTGCTTAAAAACAGTTTTTCTAAGAAGAGAAAAACACAAATATGAATGCAATTAAGCATGCTACTCAACCAAAGATCCAAAAAAAATTTTAAGCTCTCAAAATTATCTCTCAACAAGAAAAATGTTAAGCACATAGATCCAAAACACACACACACACATTAAACAAGTCTAACCAATTTTATATTTCAAAAACAAGTTAAGACAGTTTAGTGAGCATACATTAACAAATGTATTCCTTGTGATGGCCAAATCACTTTGTACCTGCCACATGTATCAAAAGTAGCAAAGAATATTGCGTGTTGTGTGTGAAAAACATCGCAAGATTACATAAGTGTCTACATGTTATGACGATTTGAGACATGAGAAAATCACTTTAACTCACACACAATCATAACTGTTTGATGGAGACTATCACATTTGAGGTACATCCTATAACTCCCATATCTCCTAGAATACACGCTTGTAATCATATATAAAGCATTTTGATCTTTTTGCTTTTATTTTGCTTTGCATATTTTTCTTTTAAGCAAACCATGCATGGGCATATAAGAGATAGAAAAGAAATATCCAATTATGTTAAGCATTTGACATTCCACTTTTGCTATGTCAAAGCATACAAATGTCATTTCCTAATTAGCGGGCAACAGTGATGAGATAGTTATTTATGTCTTTCTCTTAGGATTTTCTAGTCCTTCCAGTTAAAAAGAGTGATATGAGTGTTAAGTATAAGAGATTACTTAACCTTACTCATCACAAACATGAGCCACAAAGCTCACTTGTTTAGTTGTGCATTGAGATGCTCATCTAAGCTACAAAAGATACAAAGTTTAGAAAACTTTGTTTCAATGGCCATCCAAGGTACAGAAGTACCAATTTACACATACACACACTGATTTTGTATATTTTTGATTTTCAATTTTTTTTTATATGAAAAACAAAATAAAACAAAACTGAAAAGTAAACAAATAAAAACATGTTCAACAAAGTAATGCATAAAACTAGACTGACTCAAAACATGAAAGCAAAACACACAAGTAATGCAAAAACAAAAACACGAAGGGGAGAGAGAGAATAAGTGACAGAATCACTTGGAGCCCTTTTCCTTCCACACCTTGGAAGAACCTTTCCATTTAGCAAACCTTTGATCTGCCAGTGAGGGGGAAAAATTAAAACTGTTCAAGTTCAAAAGGAACATGAGGGCTTTGAGAAGATCTCCAAGAGGAGTAAAGGAGGATGGAAACTGATTCTAGTTTCCCGACACAATCATGCTGTTGCACTATTGAGTAGCTAGCCACTTATAGCAATTAGGTCAAGTATGTCCAGCTACTCCACAATGATGACAGAGATGTTGCTTCTTTTGTTTAGTCTTTTGAGTATTTCCCTTCTTAGCCCTAGGGTTCTTAATCTCATTCTTATCAAGCTTAGAGGGTGCTCCTAAGATAGATTTATCCATGTCTATGTTCTCACTAGCTGATTCATTTTTAGCATCATTGTTCTCAGTTTCAATATTATTAGCAAAAGGAACAAAAACAGTAGTACTAGTAGAAGCAATACTAGAAGAAGAGAAATCATACCCTAAACTAATTCGATCAAAGTAGATTTCTAAAGATCGAGCATCTCATCGAGCTTAGCACTTGAAGTCCTTTCCAACAGAGCTTTGACTTGGAACAGTTCTGCCTCAAGCTTCTTGGTCTTCTCAGTCAAGAAATTATTCTCAAATCTTCGTGCTCCAGTAGTCTGATTGGCTTCATTAAACTTTGTAGAATTTCTTCTTGCTTAAGCTCCACATCACTAAGCTTCTTGGTGGCCAACCAATACAACTTCTCATGCTTTTTTGAGACCTTGTATAACTTTGCATAGGCTGTGTGGATGTCATCTTACTCATCCATCTTTTCAAACTTAGACTCCACTAATTCCTCTTCTTTATCCACATCTTCAACAATCCCTTCAGTAGGATTTACAGTGGCAATGAAGGCATTTAGGATTATCCTCAGGCTCAATGTCACTCAATGTAGCATCAAGTGCCTTACCCTTCCCAATGGTCTTGAGATACGTAGGGCACTCTTGTTTCATGTGACCGAAGCCCTAACACCCAAAGCATTTTGGTCCTGAGGGAACAGTGTATCGATCGCCATCCCTAGCATCCTTCTTCCCTTTATCTTAGCCCTTGAATTGTGAGGAACTGGATTACCTACGGTCCTTATCGAAGCCCTTCCCATTAGCATTCTTCATGAACTTCTTAAATTGCCTTGTAATGTAGGACTTCATTTTAGAATCTTCATTGTTTGAAGACTCATCACTATCACTGCACTTGGCCTTCAATACCATGCTCTTGCTCTTACTTGATTTCCCGATCCTTGTCAAAATTAACTCATAGGTTTGCAGATTTCCAACCAACACTGTCAAAAGAATTTTTTCAATATCCTTTGATTCCTCAATTTCGGTAATCTTGGCATGAAATCTCTTGGGTAGAGATTTGAGCATCTTTCTCATAATCTTGGGTTTAGGAATGGTTTTCCAAAGATTAAAGGTTGAGTTCACTATGTCCTTAAGCTTGGCATAGAACTCATCGAACGACTCATCCTCCTCCATCTTGATCTCTTTAAATCTTACAGTGAGCCTCTAAAACTTTGAATCCTTGATAGCCTTGGTTCCCTCATAGGTTGTTTGGAGGATGGTCCATGCTTCCTTAGTAGTTTCAGTAGAGGATATTTTCTTGAACTCCTTATTTATGACTACACTGAATAAAGCATTCAATGCCCTGTTGTTGAAGTTAGCCACCTTGATCTTAGCATCATCCCAATCGACTGGCGCTTCCATAAGCTTGGTCCAGCCTATCTCCCCAACTTACCACACTTTCTCATCTAAAGACTGCAAGAAATCTCTCATGCATACTTTCCAATATGTATTGTTCGTGCCATCAAATAAAGGAGGTATGATAAGAGACTGTCCTCTATCCATGACAAACAGGGGTCAATGGATCACACAACAAAGATTATCCCTAATTAGAGTGTGCTTGCTCTGATACCACTTGATAGGCCAAGAATATATTCACCCCTTGTGATAGATTAACCAATTAATTAGCCAAGTTGATTAATTAATTAGATTAACATATAAAATGCATGGCAGTACAAACAAATCACCAATTAAACTAAATGCAATGGAAATTAAATTGACATGGTGATTTGTTTACGAATGCGGAAAACCTACATAGCGAAAACCCCACCGAGTGATTTTAAGGTCACTACTCTTGACAATCCACTATTATCAAAATAGGTGGTTACAAGTAAAGGAATCTCAGTACCTTATACCAACCTACAGTTGAACCTTTACCCCAATACCCAATTGGACTTGTTCTATAGTGACAGTCTCTCCTTTTCAATGCATGACTCCCAGTACGTGACTAACCAGTAGATGCATAGATCCTAGTATGTGACTTAATCACCAACTTGAGAAAGATGTTGGCTGCAAAGTTCTTCATTTCATCACACGTTGAAAATCAAGAAGCTCATTGGTCACAAAACTCTACGATGTACAAACACAGCAGCTTCTTCAAGAAAAAGATGAACTGGGGCTAATTCTGTCTTCGGTCACAATTTGCATGAACAAGACTTTACTTCACACTTGTACAACTTGTGTAACCCTTAACAGCCCTCAAAATAATCCTTATATATGTTTAGGTTTGTGAGAAAAGAAAGCCTAAACACATACTCATGAATTGGATGAAAAACAACTCTAAAGAAATGAGTTTCATTAACCTAGACAGATAGCCATCTATCAAGCTAGCTGTCGAGCCATGGGCTGAAACAGTTTTTAAACCTCGATAGATGCTAGTTGTCGAGCTTTAAAATCCAGCACTTTCTTACTTGATTCTGGGACATACTTGCATGGTTTCAACACTTGAACTTGGAACCTTGTTCCTTAAAGCAGTAAACACATCCTAGATCTACCCAATTACAAATAAAGTGTGTTTTGTCAAAGGATTAGCCAATTACATAAAATATTGACATATGTTCCTAACAATGAATCGCATATGTCCTAACACCATGGCTCGCTAGTAGGTCACACCGTCATTCTTCAAACCAAATGACATGACATCGTAGGCATAAGTTCCCCAATGGGTGGTGAATTTTGTCTTGGCCTTTTATTCTTCAGCAATTTTGATCTGATTATAATCCGAGAACCCATCCATAAAGGAGAAGAACATGTTGGTCGTGGTATTATCAATTAGGGTATCGATATGTAGCAAAGGAAAGTTATCCTTTGGGCTGGCCCAATTCAAATCTCTATAATCAATGCACATGCATACTTTCCCATCTTTCTTTGGCACGGGAACAATGTTTGTAACCCAATCAGAGTAGGCTATGGCGATAAGAAAACCGAAATTCAACTACTTTTCTATTTCTTTGATTTTTTGGATAGTCTCAGATTTCATCCTTTGGAGAGCCTGCTGCAGTGGTAGGGCATTCGAGTTTAACTAGAATAGTATAGACAACAATCTCTGTATCCAATCCTTGCATATCTTGATAAGATCAAGCAAAGATTTTCTTGAATTCCTTCAATAGAGCTATGAGCTCATCTTTCCCATCCTTGGGAAAGCTTGCCCTAATCTTGATAGGTTTTTCCTTCTCGCCTTCCTCAGTTAGGTTTATCATCTCTGTCTCCTCTTTATTAGGCTTGGACCCTTCACTCTCTCTGTTCAAAGCTTCTAAAATGTCTCAAGGTAACTTTGGAACCTTTTCCAATCCTTTAACATCATGATCCAAATCTTTTCTCATTCACATCATCCACACTCTCATTATGGCAAAAGGACGATGTATCCACTTGGGAATTAGAACAAATCCTATAGAGTGGAACATATATAAAGAAACATAAGATAATTTGCACACACATATTCATAGGAAAGAAAATAAAGAGAGATGCAATAATTTTCCTGAATAGTATGCTAAATATTTCATTAATGGATTATGGGTAGGGGGAAAATAAAGTTCATGCCTGATAATGATAAAAAGGGGAGATACTCTTTTTGATGTTTCTAGAAAAATAAACTGGGGAAATGAATAGGGAATACGAATAAAGAAAAACATGACATAAGCATGCAAAACAAACTAAATATGTTATTCCAACCCTCTCAGGTGATTAGGAGGCCCAATCACTTGATGATGGAATACTCTTTACTCAGCCAGTGCAACCACAAAGCAAGCCTTGATGGTCCAAAGGCCTATCATCTTGCCTAGCATCCCTGGTTGGATAGTAGAAGTCAGGTCATCTTCGAAAGATATGATAGCGTTCACAAAGAAATCTTCGGGACAAAGCTGAATAATGCAAGCCAGATCAGACTCCTTATCCTCCAATTCCTTGAATGGTTTTGGCATAATGACCTCAGCCGAAGTCGGAAAAGTGGCCCTAATATGGGGAATAGACATCCTTGGAGCAGTGCACTTTCTCTTATTTCCTCTGGAAGCTTGAAAGAGTTCTTTATGAGTGGGTTCATACCCCAAACTGAATCTTCTTTTGTTATTTGAGAGTTCAATTAAACTAGGGCTTTCACGTCCTACGGCTCTAAGGCCTTGGCATAACTTGTACCCAAACTTAAGCATTTCCTTTGTGGCCATCAAAACTGTTGCAGACCAGCCAGACTTAGGCTCTAAAGCATTGTGAATCATGGAAACTAATACAAAGCTATGGAAGGACGCTTCTGGAAAGGAATTAGCATCGATGTAGGGAATAGATGTCTCTTGGAAGATAGTCATGGGCTATTCTGCCATAATGGTGATCAACTGATTCTCAGTTACGAACTTGAGTCTCTGATGAAGGGTAGACACAACTGCACCTGCTAATTGTAATCAGGGCCTTCCTAAAAGCATATTGTATAGAGAGTCCACTTTAATCACTTGAAAGTTGGCCATGAAGGATCTTGGGCCGATCTCAATCGTTAACTTAATTTCACCTTACACTTCATGACGCGTGTCATCAAAGGCTCTGATGATTATAGTGCAAGGCCGAATAAGAGACATATCCACTTTTAGACACTCGAGAGTGGCCATCGAGCACTAGCTTAGTCATGCCCTTGCCAATCTATTTTCTCCTCCTTTCTAATTCCTCAGAAGTATAACATTGACCACTCCTAGTAACCCCAAATAGACCTAAAGAGACATTAGAGCAAACCTCTTCCTTCCCAATTTAGGTGGAGATTAAAGTCACATTGTACTTCCATGGGACACGATGGTTGTATTTGTAAGGAAAGGGCTACGACATACGAATGACCAAGCCCTCTTAAGTTTGTAGATTTGGCGCCAGAGAGAACGTCTTCGGACTGATGATGACTGGACTAGGTAAAGCGACTTCTAAAGACTTTGGGTCAGGAGCCCCAAAGATTCCTTAGATAGGCTTTGGCAAAACTAAAGGATTGAAACCTTAAATGGTAGGGACAACAGGGGTTCCCATCTAGACAAATCCTAGTGATGACTTTAAAATCCCAGGTAAAGATAAGATCAAATAAGCAAACCACTAAATGGCTGGTATGGTTTGTCCCTTCTTTGGAGCTGGTATTCCTAAATCCACAGGTGGTTCTATAATCTCTTTGATAACAATTGAAATTGGGGTAGTTGGCATCCTTATCCCTAAAGGAACATTGCAAAGGCGCTCTCATAAGTACTCATCCTAGTCTTTCCTTGATCTTACTGACCTATGGCTAGTTCCCATTTACGTACTTGGAGACCATAGGATAGCTGCCATGCAATCACTCCTCTACACGACCTCTCTTTCTATCCAAATAATACCACCGGCTAAACTCTTAACTTGTGCCCTGAGCACTCTACAATCGAATAGGGCATGCCTATCCTCACTGTCACAGAATGAGCAGATTTCCCATTCAAATCTTGGGGCTTCTATGTTCTCCAAAATAATGTGACTTTCTTGGGCTAGCCTACAACATCACTTTCCAAAGGAATGAGGGGGATGAGAAATCTAGAATCCTCTCTTCCACTATAGAGATAGCATTCACATTTCCTTTCAGATGAGGCAGCAAGGGATTGGTGATGACATTTGACCCGACCATGTTGTCAAATTGTATCGGCTTGTTATCGATGAGATCTTGGATTCAATATCTCAACTGCACACACTCTTCCAAGGTATGCCTTTCAAGCCCGAAATGATGCCAACATTTCATAGATGAATTAAAATAGGGTGGAGGAGGACCTTCTCTAGGTTTCACAAACAATGGAGTCACTAGCTTATTATCCAATAGGCAAGGGTAATAAAGAAAACTTTTGTGGCTCCCCCTTAGGATACCGAGGTTAATCAGGCCTTCCCCTTTGATTGAATTCTTGGTGAGGTGCCTAGGCTGGCTGAATCTGCTGTTAATAAGGTCAGGCATTGGGGGCTATATAAGCAAAAGTAACACCCCTTAGTCATTCAGGTGCTTTGTCGATCATGTGAACATCGACTTCTTTTCCTTTGTGGTCGGTTGCCTTTTTCACCTAGTGTTCTATCACAGAACTCTGAGCCTCAGGATCGATTATTTTCTTGCTCCTAATACCCTTATCAATATGCTCCCCAATAGGAATCAGGCTTGCAAAGTGAGTGACCTAGGCACTGATCATCTTCTTGTAATAGGGAGACTTAAGGTTATCGATGAACCACTTGATCAATTCATCTTCCATCATGGGAGGAAGCACTTGCATGGAAAACTTAAGCCACCTCTAGGAATACTTACGAAAAATTCCCCATTCTTCTTTTCTGTCCTCTGAAGAACTATGCGGTCGGGAGTTATCTCAGTATTGAACTAGTAATACTCCAAAAATGCATTGGCCATCTTTCTCTAGCTGGAGGTCTTTTCCAATCTCACATACCATGTGATTGCAGGCCTAGTCAAGCTATCAGGGAAAATCTAGCAGAGCAAAGGATGATTGTCTCCATAGGGTGCTATTTTCCTATAGAACATGCACAAATGGGCAAGGATCTCCAGTACCATCATACTTGACAAACTCAGGTAACTTGAACTTGGGAGGTATAGTGACCTGAGGGAAATTGGTCAGACTGTCCAAATCGACACTCCCTCGGGCTCGGGAAACCTCTATGATATGTATCTTCTCAGTTAAGCTCTCCAATTAACTTTTAACCTGACCGTAGCTAGACTCTGAGGTCTTATACCTAGGAGGATTCAATTCTTGGTCACCCCCTAATGAGATGAATGGTGGTGTGCTTTGGCCTTGATTTGGTTCTGGTGGCAGCTGGGCCTTATTTTCAAACTAGGGTGTAGGGCCCTCTAGAGTGGGACCATATGAATCTCATCCTCCACCTACAACCAGCCGTTGCATCATATGCATCATTTCTACCATCTGCCCTTTCAGAAGAGCAATCTCATGAGTG
Organism: Quercus robur; assembly: GCF_932294415.1. Classification (NCBI taxonomy): domain Eukaryota; kingdom Viridiplantae; phylum Streptophyta; class Magnoliopsida; order Fagales; family Fagaceae; genus Quercus; species Quercus robur. Next base: position 48,057,880 of record NC_065535.1, read on the forward strand.
TTTTCCTCAATGGGGGAAGGACCACTAGCAGACATCTCTTTAGCATGAGAACTAGTGATGATAGGATCATGATGTGATGGTAACTTGGATGGTTTCCTTTGAGCAATCTTTTCTCTTTATAATCCTAAAAAGGAAAAGAATGGGAGAGGAAAAAAATGGTGTACATTTGAAAATTTGACAATGTGGAAACACAAAACAAGCATGAAGTTAGTTTAGGTTCTTGCTTATTTAAAATGCACCTATCATTTTTGAAATATTGGCTTGGACCCTTGAGTGGTTTATTTATTTATTTTTTATTATATATATATATATATATATATATATATATATCATTATGAGTTTCTATAGTGATGTAGAATTAATGCAAAAGCTTGGCAACTAATTAGAACTTTCATATCATGCTTGAAATTGCGGGATGGACCCTTCTCTTGATTACAAAGAAAGCAATGCTTTTACAAAACTTTGGCCTTTTTTACAATGCCCCAAAACATGGGCTATAAACAATGGCTCCAATAGTGGGTCTTTTACAATACAAGGAAATTCAAATTTACAAAATTCAGAGGCTTCATTCTGGACGGGCCTCTCCTTCATGGAGAAGATCTTGAACTCTTAGCAATGTTCTCCTTGGTGCGGAGTTTCGGCTACTTGCCACAAATTTTATCTGTACACATTTACATGACAAAGCCATTAGTGTATGCATGCATGCATGCCTAGGGTTGGAAACCCTTAGGGACTGGGTATGATTTAATATGCAAGCAATGGGGTTTCTTTTTCCTAGGGGTTAATCATAGATGTGTTGTAAACAGGCTGGATAGAACCTAGAGTAGAGCACAGCTCTTTGACGCAAGCAAATAGGGCAAACCTGCAAACTGAAACTAGACACTTGCCCTTGACTCATTTTGAAAGTGATCCTAACAAGGATATCCTACCCTTGCTTGGATGTTCAATCGTCTTGGCTCTTCCTAGTTCTCATGGGTTTCGACTTACTCTAAGCCAGCTATATGAGACACGACTTAACTAGTAAGTTAGTCCTATTCTTAGGGGGGACCCCGATCATATAATCCTTCCCTTCATAGAAGTTGTGGGATAGAGTGGATCAATGGGGGCCTTTTCAGCTACTCTTGTCCACCCATGGACCTTGAAGTTCCTACAAGTCGGCGCCCAGTAACTATCTAGGGTATGCACATCCAACATTTGCCTTCAACGCATTTACCTTCAATGTTGTCATGCATTTTGAAATGAAAGGGGAAAGACTTTCCAAGCACAATGGATATATGAATAGATAAAGGTTCAGCGCGCACCTACGCATGTAGGCTTGGGAGCTCGGGTGCTGTGAAGAAGAGTAGACCTCTAGTGTGTGATTGGAAAATGAGTCAATTTTAATAGAGTTACCAAAGGTAAGTGAAGTCGCCACCAATTATTAGGTTTTTTCTAAAGTGTGATTGGTCACCTGACTCTATTTAATTTTATTATCGATCCTAATCTAAGAAAAATGGTGTTTTTCCTAATCTAATATGGATGAGTAAAAATCTTGATTCTTGAGTTCGGAAGTCTAGTTACGTGTGGTGAAGGTGTTAGGCACCCCACAATGCCTGTTTGTAGATAATCTTTTATTTTGATAAAATCTTAATTTCAGGACATCGACAATTAAAAACAAGCTATTGGCACTAGCTTTTGGGGCTTTAAATTGATTGGGCTTTGAGGTTCGATTTCAGAAAGGGTGTGGTCTTGATCAATGCTTCCTTAGTGTGTTTGGGATCGGTGCTAAATTTCCACAACGAAAATTCGGCAGCATTACGCCTTATTTTCGTGTTAGAAATCTGGCAGCGCTTCACCTCAGGTGCATCATAGCACTCAAAACATGATTCTCACCAAGCTTTAGCTGTGAGAATACGGCAACGGAGGTGCCCCATTTTCACGGTGAAAATTCGATAGAGTTTCGCATTTGGTGCGCTATAGCGTACTGGCAGGGTTTCATGCTTGTGTTTACGGCGCATTCCAACATGCTTATGCTAAGATAAGCCGAAGCCCTTCAAAGCATCAAGCATATTGATGCGTATCGCATACATGGGGAAACCGATGTCACTCTAGTGATATGGATCAAGAAAATCACACCATAATGATCATGCACACAATATAGCATGAGCATGCACCTTCAGCAATTGCCTTAGGCACATACCCACACTACGAGGTTAAGAGCACTCATAACTAGGGAAGGTCGCTTATATAGCCACAAGAGTCCATCACACAAAGGGCATGATCACCCACATACAGGCATATATATATATATATATATATATATACATACATCATGCACAATGCTATCACGTTGAGCAAGAAAGTAAGGCAGACATTGTCAACACTCCAAGGGTATGACTAAACAAGGTACAAGAAATGTAAAACAAACATTACCATACCCAGGGAACACGGCACAGGAAAAGTGCAGGAAGGATAAAGGATACATGGAGAGGGAACCCTAATACATGATTCTAGGGAAAAGTTTAAGAGAGAGGAAGAGAGAAAACCACTCGGGGAGACTAGGCCTCCTAATCTATTGAACATTGCCCTTTTTGGGCTTACATCCTTGCCTTTGTTGCTTGCGCCTAGGAGGTCACACTCTCACTCCAAAAATCATTGCTCCAAGCATGTAAATGCAACAAATAAAGAACAAGCCAACAGATAAGCAAAGGAGATAGCAAAAAGTTAAAGAAAGCACACAAAGAGACAGAGTAGCAAAGAGGGCCAAACAAGGGCCAACAAACATGTTAAGTACACAAAGAGGCAAAAAAACATGTTATCAAACAAAAGGGAATGTCCTAGGAGGACAAATGTAGCTTTGGATTGGGTGTCCATAGTTTCACAAGATTAGAGTATGGACAACACACATGCCATCAAACAAAATTCCTAAAAGTAACTCGAGGTCTCATGTATCAAAGACAGGTGGGAACCCGCATGAGATAGTAGGAATTAGGCTTGATGACATAAGCAAGCAAGGACTCATGCATGGACATGTTGGCAAACGTGCAAAGATGCAAAGAATCAAAGAATGTCAAATGAGTGTCACAAAGTAAGCAAGGCAAGCATAACATCACACGGACTTGAGAAAGTGTATGCTTCAAGCAAACTGACATCACAGGGATGCATTCTCACAAGTGGTTACATCCAAACAAGGCGCAAGAGAGACGAATGCAACCACACAAGCAAGTAGCCCCAAAGACCTACAAGCACATGACTATGGAGGGCACAAAGCACGACAAAACCAAGGTCTAGAGAGGAAAATATGGACATAAAGCATAGAAGCAAGCAAGCATACATAATAATCTTTGGAAAAGGAATTCAATAATCTTTGCAATGGTGCTGGTCTCAACTCGTTCTAATGGCCCCGAGAGTCAACATCAGGTCAAAATTGGTCAAAGTTGACGAAAATCACCCAGTCTATTGGGTTTGATGTAGAAACATGAAAAAATGTTGTTTTAGGATGATTTTGACCAACTTTGACTTTCGGTCAACCTAGGGTTGACTAGGGGCATTTTGGTCAATTTGACCTGAAATAGAACTTTGAGTGCTCCAATGCCTAAATGGGTTATGCCACATCAATCTAGGTGTTTCTGCAATCCCCTGTAAGAAAGTAAATATTTTTGAAATTTTTGAATCCGGCACACAAATCGGAGGCAGAAAAAATACGATATCTACATGTATTACTAGTTTAATGTGAAAATTTCCATTAATGGTACTTAAGGACATGCATATACTTTAAGTTCCAAATGAAGTTTGGAGTTGTAGAATTGGATGGATTTCGTGAATTATTTCAGAAAGCTTGGTAAGCAAAAGGCTTTTAACCTTAAAAATGAATTTTACTCCTCCCTTTATTTAAATTGTGCCAAAATAACTATTAAAAAAAGTTGTTTAGAAAAAATGTGAACATGACAATGAACTCTAACTCAAATGACACTTTCCCATCTCATAATAATGGATTATGGAGGGTGAAGTATTGGGTTTAGGAATTATTGGGTACATATGTAACTTGCCAATAATATAGAAGAAAAAAAATCGTACTATTTTTTATAAGTACTATACATATTATGTTTTCTGTTTAGGTTTTCACTTTTGCTTGTCTTTTAAAGTTTATTTTGATTTTGATTTGCATACATTTCTGATAGGTCAAAAATGTATTAACCCCTTGTGATGAATTAACAAATTAATTTGCCAAGTTAATTAATTAATTCAATTAGCATGCAATATGTGTGGTAGCACAAACAAATCACCAATTAACTAACTGCAGCGGAAATTAAATTGACACGGTGATTTTTTTATGAACAGGGAAAAACTACTCGACAAAAACTCCACCAGGTGATTTTAAGGTCACCACTCTCAAGAATTCACTATTATCATAATAAATGATTACAAGTAAAGGAATCTCAGTATCTTATACCAACATACAATTGAACCCTTACCCCAATGCCCAATTGGACTTGTTCTGTAGTGACAATCTCTCCATGTAATGCACGACTCTTAGTACGTGACTAACCAATTCAATGCGCAGATCCCAGTACGCGGCTTACTCACCAACTTGAGAGAGATTTTGGCTGCAAAGTTCTTCAGTTCATCACACGATGAAGGTCATGAAGCTCCTTGGTTACAAAACCCTATGGTGTACAAACACAGCAGCTTCTTCAAGAGAAAGATGAACTAAGGCAAATGTTTTCTTCGGTCACAATTTGCATGAACATAACATTGCTTCACACTTACGCAACCTTTTACGGCCCTTAAAACAGTCCTTATATATGTTTAGGGTTGTGAGAAAAGAAAGTCCAAACATGTATTCACGAATTGGATTGAAATCAGCTCTGAAAAACTGAATTTTATAAACCTTGATAAATAGCTTATCTGTCGAGATAGCTACGAGCATTGGGCTTCAGCAACTTTTACACCTTGATAGATACTAGCTATCGAGCTAGCTGTCAAGATTTAAAATCCAGCACTTATTCACTTATTTCTTGGACAGGCTTTCATGGCTTTAACACTTAATCTTGAAACCTTGTTTCTTGAAGCATTAAACACATCCTAGATCTACCCAATTACAAGTAAAGTGTGTTTTGTCAAAGAATTAGCCAATTCTATATTGACATATGTTCCTAACATTAAATCACATATGTCTTAACAATTTCCATCCCCGACTCACTCTGGAGAAACAAGGAGGAAGTTTGAGAGCGTTTACTTAGGAGGCACCATGGATACTCTCGACTCTGGTAAAGTTTTTCAATTCTGGCATTGCTATGGTTCTGAAGACCTCTTTGACCTGGATGTACTACTGCTCTACATTCCTCTTATGACAACTAATGCAGTTGACAATCTTCCACAATAAAATACATGGTTCACTTCTTTTACTCAAGCTTCTCAATTGTTTCCTACTATGCTTTATTTGCAATATGTATATGGTACGTATATTTCTCTTTTCCTTTTCAATCATGTAGCACTACCAAATTGGATTTTCAAATTCAATTTTTTTGTGTAAAAGCAAAACCCAAATGTTGGGCACTTGGGCCATACATTCTTGGTTGCTTTGCTGTTGTGATGTATGTAATATGAAAAATTTGGAAAGTTTTGTGAAAGAGATCATCTTGATGGTAACTGTATGTTTTTAGACCCCTTAAACACAAACAAATTAGCCTAGTTATTTTGCCAAGGGATTAACTTAGGTAAATTATTCAAATCTAGGTTAACACAAAACAATCATATTATATAAAGTGCAGAAAATAAATAACACAATGATATGATAACTCAGGAAAACTAAACCGGTAAAAAACCAAGGGAGGATTTAACCTAGCTAACTTCAAGGTAAAATAGATCCACTATAGAGAATTGAAGTTTACACAATAGCGACTTAGACCACTAACATCCTATTGCTACCTCGAGTAGGAACTTACTACCACGACCTCGTGACAGCTCTGAATCCATAGACTACTTCTCTCTTGGATTCACAGCAAGCACAAGTACTCCCATTTGTGTATCTTTATGCTCTTTATGCAAGAACCAAACTGATCATCAAGCTCTTGACATAATCTTGATTCTTAATAACCCTAAGTGATAGGCCAAAAACAAATTGATCCCCTTGTGATGAATTAATTGATTAATTAGCCAAGTTTATTAATTAATCAAATTAACATGCAAATACATGGTAGCACAAACAAACCACCAATTAAACTAAGTGCAGCGGAAATTAAATTGATACGGTGATTTGTTTACGAATGAGAAAAACCAACACGGCATAAACCCCACCGGGTGATTTTAAGGTCACCACTCTTGAGAATCCATTATAATCAAAACTAGTGGTCACAAGTAAAGGAATCCTTGTACCTTATACCAACTTACAGTTGAACCCTTACCCCAATACCCAATTGGACTTGTTCTGGAGTGACAATCTCTCTTTGTAATGCACGGCTCCTAGTACATGACTAACCAATTACGCAGATCCTAATACGAGACTTCAATCACCAACTAGAGAAGGTTGTTGGCTACAAAGTTCTTCAGTTCATCATACAATGAAGATCATGAAGATGCTTGGTCACAAAACACTACGGTGCACAGACATAGCAACTTCTACACAAGAAAGATGAACTAGGGCAAATTCTGTCTCAGGTCACAATTTGCTTGATCAAACCTCGCTAAACACTTGTGTAACTTGTGTCCACTTTGACGGCCCTAAAATAATCCTTTTATATATCTATGGTTGTGAAAAAAGAAAGCCCAAACATACAATCACGGATTGGAGTCAAAATAGAACTAAAATTCTGTTTTTCATAAACCTCGACAGATGGCTATTTGTCGAGCCACAAGGCTGGAACAACTCTTCAAGCTGAGCTTTAATGACAAGCACTTTCTTAGCTTGAATCTTAGACAGACTTGCATGACTTTAACACTTGATCTTGAAACACGGTTTTTTGAAGTATTAAACACATCCTAGATCTACCCAAATACAAGTAAAGTGCATTTTGTCAAAGGATTAGCCAATTACATAAAATAGTGACATATATTCCTAACAAGTAAATCACATATGTCCTAACAATCTCCCCCTTTGGCAATCTGTGACGGAACCACAACAAATAAATGAGATATGAGAGAAGTCATAAATTACTCAACTCATATTCACTTGTTGAATACAATAAAATCTATCCTAACACAAACTCTTGAAAAACTTTGCAAGAAGAGAGTTTATGGCAAGAAGACTTTGACAACATGTATTTCTGAAACACTTTAAACAAAACTCATCAAGGCATCTTTGTGTGAAATAGAAATAATAAATTGCATACAAGTATAAGAAACGTGTGTATAAAGAAAGAAAAGAAGCACATGGAGAGATAGGTGAAAGAACTGTAATAACAACCTCAAATGTATATATATAAACAAGTACAAGGTTTTCTATCACAAAATGATCACAAGATCTAAGGTACATGAACAATGTATCTAAAATAGAAAGAAAAGAAAAAGATACAAATAAGCCTCACTACATCCCTCAGTGTGCACTCTCCCCTTAACAAAAATCTCCTATACTAACCCTTCCCTTAACTATGACTACTCTCATAACCAAAACTACTTCCCCTTTTTGTCACGAGTGACAAAGGGTAACAATGTCAAGTAAACATCTCGTTAGAACTGGAAGAGCTAGCATCTCCATCCTCACCATCATCGTCGTCGTTGGAGTCGTCATCATCCTTAGATGCCTCAGGTGCCTTGAGAGGAGGAGAGGGAGACTCCACAAAACCACCAATGCGAGCTTCCCGTCTAGCAATATGATCGACATGAGTGTTCACCTGATACAACTCAATAGATAGTGTATCAAGGTGAGCATCCATGCACTGAAGCTATGCCATGATAGCGTTTAGAGCCACACCTCTCGCTGAAGAAGAGGGAGCAGAGGTGGATGGAGCTGAAGGAGTGGGTGGAGCTGCCATACCGAACCGCCTTGATTGAAATTACACTTCGCTCCGTTTAACGGTATCATATTCAATGGCGCACATAATGAAGAAGTGGTCGGACAAGGGAAAAGGAATAGAAAAATGGCATAAAATCCGCGTGATAGCTGAAGGGAAGATGAGCTTATCGCAAGTTGCTGTATCCCTATAGACATCAATAATAGAAGCAAAAGTCGAACAAGGTGTAAATTGATGATCACCCCAATCAGTGGAACACTCGTAGAAAGCAGAAATCATCTCGTCTTTAGACATAGTCCTCAGTCGCTCACAACCAAGATAGTCAGGATGCTTTACCCTTAGGACACAGAGCTGATTGGATACCAACTCCGGTGTGACAACTATGCGCATACCTCGAACACGAGTATGAAAGAGAGGTACTAAAGAATCAAGTTCATGCTTGTTGGAGTAAAACTCCTGGATTAGCACGGATGGATAGGTGATCGGGACGTCACACAATGACTCCCAACCCTGGTTGTGAATGATAATAGGTAGTTTAGTGTTGGCGAAGTCCGACAAAATGACTCTGCATTCCGAATGAACACCTCGTCGAGAAAAGTTCTCCAAGAAGTCCTTTTAGGCATCCTCATCATGGAACCGAATAGGGATCAGAAGAAGACGATGCCCCAAAACGAAGAGGGTTCCAAGACAGAGCAGACTTACATTTTGGTGCCATTGATGCATTAACGTAAACAAGAGAGTGAGGGGGAAGAAAGAAACACTCAGAAAATTCCCAAACAATTGAAATATATAGAAATATATTGAATGTAAGGTATGTATGTATGAAAATGCATGAGCATGTGATGTGCAATAGTAATATCATCATAGGCTCAGCCCAATCCAAACCTACCAGCACACAAATAGTTTAACATATATAACACACATCTAAATGCATGAAAATATAGTTATAATGCATATGGAATGCAATGCATGGACTTTTTAAGATCAAATCTTCAAAACCCATCCCAAAAATTGCACAAAAACCTCTTTGATTTTGAAAAACCCTAAATTTTGAAAAAATCCGAAAAACTTAGGTTACAAAGTGTGAAATGCATGAAAATGAGGGATTAGAGACTTACTAAGAGAAGAAAAACTTGATGAATCTTGAAGAAACCTTGAGGAAGAGGTTTAAGGTGAGAAAGAGAAGTTGGGAGATGAATAGGCATGGACAGATCGAGAAAGTAAGGATCGGATTGCGTTGAAACCTATTTATAGGTGTTCAGTAAATCTTAACAGATTAAGGTGAACAAAATTTTGCATTCTCCACAAATTTTCAAGCAACAGATTTAGTTTGCACATAATTCAAAGTGATTGCAAAAACTTGGTTGGTCAGACCATAAACACATACAATAACATGTACAATGTTTAGCAAAGAGTAACTCGTGTAATGTGTGCGACTAGCAAAGACATGAGATACATGTAAGGTGATATGTGAATAGCAATCAATCACAAAGTCTACAAAATTCATCACAAAGAATTTAAAAGAGACTATCACCTAAAGAGTTACATCATATAACTCCCACATCTCCTAGATCATAAGCTTGCAATCATTTAAGTTTCTTGTATTTATGCCTCATAATATACATTCCAATTTTAAGTTTATGTGAGTTTGGCATCAAGCCTAATAGTACACACCAATTAGATTTTAAGAATTAAGCACTTTTATCGAGACTTCACCTTATGTTCTTTTTGTGCATATGCTACACTTTCTCGAGCACAAAATCTTATGATATGCACTAAGGTGTTCATGATTGGCTAGTGAACAGTGGTGAGATGGTTATTTATGCCTTTTTCTAAAAGTTCAAGTCCAACATTTAAAAACATGTGACTTCAAGATTAAGACATATTAATCAAAAACCATACACATCTTTCCCACACAACATGCACTACAAATCTTCAACTAGTAGAGTGCAATAAATAAGCTCATCAAAACTAAACAAGGTACAAAAAACATGTTATGTGAAAATAAATTGACCAACCTTGTTCTTTAAAACCAGGAAGAATAGTGCAAAAACAAAATGTGCTTCCTTTTCCCCCTTTTTTTATTTTATTATTTTAATAAAAATAAAAAAACACCTAGAATGAAATGCATGAATGTTATGCTATGCAAATCCTGAGACAAAAAAAAAAAAAAAAAAAAAAAAAAAAAAAAAAAAAAAAAAAAAAAAACCAAAGAATAATGGTCACAAAGGGTAGAGCAATGAAGCACAAGGACCAAGAGGTCAAAGACAAATCAGGGACACATAATAACACCAATCACTTGACGAAGAGTCTCAAACTTACTTCTATCAAGAGGTTTGGTAAAAATGTCGGCATTCTGACGCTCAGTAGGAATATACTCAAGACACACAATCTTTCTTTCAACAAGATCCCTAATGAAGTGATACCTAATCTCTATGTGCTTAGTCTTAGAATGCTGAACAGGGTTCTTAGATATGTCAATAGCACTAGAGTTATCACAGTAAACCACCATGGTATCTTGGGATATTCCATAATCTATTAAAACCTTTTTCATCCAAAGAAGTTGTGAGCAACAACTTCCAGCAGCAATATATTCTGCCTCAGCAGTAGACAAGGACACAGAATTTTGCTTTTTGCTGATCCAGGCAACAAGGTTAGCACCAACATAAAAACATCCACCAGTGATGCTTTTTCTATCATCAGCATTACTAGCCCAATCAGAATCAGAAAAACCAGCAAGAGACAGATTAGACTCTTTGCTATAAAATAATCCATAGTCACAAGTTCCAGCAACATATTTAATTATTCTTTTGACAGCATTTAAGTGTGAAACCTTAGGATTAGACTGAAATCTAGAACAAACACCAACACTAAAAGCAATATCAGGCTGACTAGCAGTCAAATATAACAAACATCCAATCATACTTCTGTATAGTGTAACATCAACAGACTCACCTGATGGATCATTTGTTAGTTTTGCATTGGCGGCCATTGGTGTTCTAGCATGAGCAGCATGGTCCAGTCCAAATCTCTTGACTAGATTCTTTGCGTATTTGGCTTGGTTGATGTAGATCCCTGAATCCGTTTGCTTCACCTGTAATCCCATGAAATATGTTAGTTCACCAACCATACTCATTTCAAACATTGCCTTCATTTCATCTGCAAAAGAATGAGCAAGAGAGTCATTAGTAGCACAAAAAACAATGTCATCTACATAAATTTGAGCTACAACAAAACTGTTCTTATCCTTTCTTATGAAGAGAGTAGTGTCTGCAAATCCCCTTTTGAAGTCGTGCTCAGTAAGATATGCAGTCAATCTATCATACCAAGCCCGTGGAGCTTGTTTCAAACCATACAGTGCTCTCTTCAATTTATACACATCATCCGGTCTGTGAGGGTCAACAAATCCTTTAGGTTGTTCAACATAAACTTCTTCTTGCAGCATTCCATTCAAGAAAGCACTTTTGACATCCATTTGATATAACTTGAAGTTTAGATGACTAGCTATAGCCAGCAATATCCTAATGGATTCCAATCTTGCTACTGGAGCAAAGGTCTCATCAAAGTTGTAAGGTTGAATTTATTCAACCATCTAATTGGCTTTATTCCGTGCCAAATTTGCTTGTAATTCAGCATTTAGTAACCCTGTATTTAGGTGGGTTTGTTGTAAGGGTAGTGAGTGAGATAGAGTGAAGTTTGCTCAAGAGTGTGCAAGAAAATAGAGACTCTCGGCTAGGACTCGCGGGTGGACTCGCGGCTGCAAGCCGCCAGAAGCTGCACACGTGCCAAGCATACTGGAAGATGAACAGTCATGCTAGCTGGAGCACTACAGGACAAAACAGGACAACTGGCCATACGGTTAACTAGCGACTGGATCTCGCGACTTGGTCAAGCCGCGATGTCAAGCCGCGAGCCACCCCTGTTTTGTAAAACCTGACGTTTCACATTCCTCTCCCATTCCAGTATAAATACCCCTTTAACCCACGATTGAAAGAGAGCTTCCAGAGAGAATTTTGAGAGAGAAACCCTAAAGAAAAACCAGATTGCTTCACCCACAATCTATACCTTAGAGTCTCTTCAAATTCCCTTACTCTCTTCCTCTCCATTTTCAAATCCTTGAGAGGCATTATACCAAACCTGGTTCTCACCATTATCATCTCTGTGAGACAGTTGTTTGGAGTTTTGAGAAGCAGTTAGGAAGGAGCCAATCTTCATTGGTTGATGCTATGGTCTAGTAGCGGAATCCGGGAAGCTAGAAAAGAAAAAGGTTCGGCGCAACCTCGTTGGAGCAAGAAGCTTGAAGGGCTTAGGTGCACTGGGTAGATTAGGCTTGGAGGGTCTATTGCTGTCCTTGTATCCCAACTGTATTTTCTAGTGGATTGATTACCGCTTGGAGGGCGGCGGAGAGGTTTTTCGCAGAGGACTTCGGTTTCCTCTTCGATAACACATCGCGTGTTGTCTTTGTGTTTGCATCTTCCTTCCTCTCTATCTTTGCCTTTATTTTATCTGCTGTGGTTTTTTTTTGTTATGGCTTAGATAGTTGTTTAACCAATTTCATATTATAGCACGTGTTAAGTTTCCGCACACTTGTTGTTTGACATATTGCTTGATTTGGTTAAGTTGCTTTTTGGGGGTCTAAACGTTCAAAGGTGTTTTGTACACGTTTTTGAACTTTCAAAAGTCAATCCCTTCCACTTGTGTGTAGCCTTGAGCAACAAGTCTTGATTTATTTCTGATGACAGTGCCATGTTCATCTGACTTGTTCTTGAAGATCCACTTAGTTCAGATTACATTCACACCCTTTGGTCTAGGAACTAATTCCCACACATCATTCTGAACAAATTGATGAAGTTCTCCATGCATAGAGTTCACCCAATCAGCATCTTGAAGTGCTTCATCTACCTTCTTCGGTTCAAATTGGGACAGATAGCATGAGTGTGTAATTACACTTAAGGCTTTTGACCTTAATCTCATATTGTCATTCAGACTTCCCAATATATTTGAGGAGGGATGATTTAGACTTACTCTAGAGGAAGGACCTTTAACCAGAGATCTGGATGTACCTCTCTGTTCTGATGAAGGACTGAACTCATGTTGAACCTGTTGAGTCTCATGAACTGGAGTGGATGGTTCAGGACTTGATGGCACAAACATTGCATCATTCAACACCATTAGCTCCTCATCACTATGTTTCACAACATAATCATCAGGGAGAGAGTCATTAACCTCCATTGGCTTATCTTGAACCTAAGTAGTACTTTCTGGATGTGCTTCTGGACATACTTCATCATTGATCACAACATTTGAAGATTCCATGACAGTTTTGGTTCTCAGATTGTACACCCTATATGCCCTACTAGTAGAGGAGTACCCTAGAAAATATCCTTTATCACTCTTAGCATCAAATTTCTCTAGGTGCTCTCTATCACGTAGAATGTAACAATCACTACCAAAAATCCTGAAATACTTGACAATTGGCTTCTTTCCTCTCCAGAGTTCATAGGGAGTCTTCTTGGAGTCAGGTCTAAAATACACCTGGTTTAGTGTATGGCAAGCAGTGTTAACTGCTTCTCCCCAAAAAGAATTTGGCAATTTTTTATTGTGCAACATCACACGTGCCAACTCTTGAACGACCTTATTTTTTCGTTCAACTATTCCATTTTGTTGCAATGTCTTGGGTGATGAAAATTCTTGATGTGTGCCCTGTTCATTGCAGAAAGTAGCTAGCTTGGTATTCTCAAATTCTCTTCCATGGTCACTTCTGATTCTGGCTACCACTGTATCTTTTTCAACCTGCAATTTCTTACACAGATGTATCATCTTCTCAGGAGCCTCAGCTTTATCTTTCAAGAGCACAACCCAAGTATATCTGGTAAAGCCATCCACAACCACTAGGATATATTTCTTTCCTCCCAAACTCTGAACTCGAGCAGGACCCATAAGATCAATGTGCAGTAACTCCAGAGGTCTTGAAGTTTGAACACTAGCCACAGACGGGTGCTTAGACTTTATCTGTTTACCTATCTGACATGGTCCATATATGCATTTATCTATCTTCTCAAACTTAGGTAAACCAACAACAGCATCACATTTTCAAATATTTTCTAACTGCTTATGACTTGCATGCCCCAGCCGTTGATGCCACAAATCAACTTGATCAATCTTTGCACTAAAACACTTGTTGCTTATGCTTGGTGTCAATCCATAACAGTTGTCCACTGTTCGTACACCAACACACATACAGTCACCTCCACCATCAAGTATTTCACATTAATGCTTAGTTAAGAGAACATTTAGTCCATTGTCACAAATCTGATTGATGCTGAGTAAATTTGCTTTTAGTCCATCAACATACCAAACATCTTTAAAGTCTGGTAACCCAGGGATGTCCACAGTTCCAATGCCTCTGATGACAGATTTGCTTCCATCTCCAAAAGTGACTGTACCAATCTTTCCTTCAAAGAGAGTCTTGAATAATCCTTTGTTTCCTGTCATATGCCTGGAACAACCACTATCCAAATACCAAAGACAAGAATCACGTGCCTTTAAGGCGGTTAAGGCAGTATAACATAAATAATTATTACCACATATGATAAGACCAAGATGTTCAAGGAAAGATTTAACAAACTCAACAAGAGACAAATATACAAAGTAAGCAAGTTGATGAATAAGCAGAAAGAATTTCCAAAAATCCATACCAAGGGGTCAAGGATCAGCTTAGTGATCAAAAGATCAACAACAAAAGAGCTACCCGCTCTGATACCACTTGACAATTTTTAGACCCCTTAAACAATTGATGAAACCTAGGTAATTAGTCAAGTTGTTACTTAGTCCACTTAAACAAGTCTAGGTTATCACAATATAAAAGATCAAATCATGCAAAGCAGCGGAAAATAAATAACACAAAATATGATCACCCAGGAAACCAAACCGGTAAAAACTTAGGGAGGATTTGACCTAGCTATCCTCAAGGTAAACATGAATCCACTATCTTGAAAGAATCGAAGTTCATACAAAAGGACTTACAAGCACCCCCGCTTGACTTCCTAATGCTACCAACCAGTATAACTTACTGACACGACCACGTGCAAACTCCGAATCCACGGACTCCTTCTTTCTTGGATTCCCACCAACTACAAGCACCCTCGCTTGTGTATTCTTTAAGCTTTAATGGCAACAACTGAATTGATCATCAAGGTGTAGAAAATATCTCCTCCTTGAAAACCCTAAGTTTGTGTAAAGGAAAGCTCCTCTAGATCTCACAAGAGATTTACATAAACCACAATATGAGTAACACTAAAACGTGGCTAGGGTTTGCCTTTTATACTTAGGACAAATAAGAAACCCTAAAAAAGTTTTAAAACAAATAGGGCTGAGTTGGAAAATTCTGCAGAAAAGCAATCTGCCCGAGCTTCGATCGGTCGAGCCAGGCCGAAAGCCACAGTGCTTTCTCCTTTAAACTCGATTCCAACTTTACATTGACATACAACTTTGAGCTAGTTTTAAACACTTCTAAACACATTGTTTTGATCATGGTTTGCCAACAATACAAATTAGAGTTCTAAATACATAAAGTCCTAAACTTTAGAACCTAACAGAGAGGTATCCAGACAGGTGTCGAGCTTTATAAGCCTCGACAGATGCAGCTATCGAGAGGTGTCTAGGTGTCCATGACAAAGTAGGCTTGATGGATCGAGGAGCTATCGAGGGGACAAGAATTTCTTGATCGATCCACCTAGCTATCAAGAGGTATCGAGATTGCAATAAAAATCATCTAAAGAGCTTGATAGATAAGCCAAGTGTTGAGAGGTGTCGAGGAGGTGTCGAGATTGCTTAAAAATAGTTTTTCAAAAAGGGAAAACACAAATATGAATGTAATCAAGCATGCAACACAAATAAGGATCCAAACAACATTTTGAACTCTCAACCAAAAATTTTAAGCACATAGATCCCAAAAACACACACACGCACTAAACAAGTCTAACCAATTTTATATTTCAAAAACAAGTCAAGACAGTTTAGTGAGCTTACATTAACACATGTAAACCTTGTGATGGCTAAATCACATTGTACCTACACATGTATCAAGAGTAGCAAAGAATATTGCATGTTGTGTGCGAAAAATATCGCAAGATTGCATAAATGTATACATGTTATGACGATTTGAGATATGAAAAAATCACTTTAACTCACACACAATTATAACTGTTTGATGGGGACTATCACCTTTGAGATACATCTTATAACTCCCACATCTCCTAGAATACACGCTTGCAATCATATATAAAGCATTTTGATCTTTTTACTTTTATTTTTCTTTGCATATTTTTCTTTTAAGAAAAACATGCATAGGCATATGAAAGATAGAAAAGAAATACCCAATTATGTTAAGCATTTGACATTCCACTTTTGCTATGCCAAAGCACACAAATATCATTCATGTTTGGCGGGCAACAGTGGTGAGATGTTTATTTATGCCTTTCTCTTAGGATTTTCTAGTCCTTCCCATCAAAAAGAATGATACGAGTATTAAGTACAAGAGATAACTTAATTTTACTCATCACAAACACAAGCCACAAAACTCACTTGCTTAGTTGTGCATAGAGATGCTCATCTAAGCTACAAACAAAGTTTAGAAAACTTTGTTTCAATGGCCATCCAAGGTACACAAGTACCAATGTACACAAACAAACATTGTTTTTTGTATTTTTCTGATTTTTCAATTTCTTATTATTATTGTTATTTTTTTGAAAACAAAACAAAGCAAAAACTGAAAAAAAATAAACAAAAACATGTTAAACAAAACAAAGCATAAAACGAGATGCAAATACATGAAAGTATGATTCCAAAAATAAATAAGAAATCAATAAAGAAAGTCCAACTTTAGATAGAAAGAATTAAAGAAAAGGACAAACAAAAAGACAATTAAGTCTTAGGATCCTTTATCACCCACACAGCATGAGTCCTTGGCCATGAAGATGAAAAGGCATGTGTCCTAGTATGACTACTAAAGGACATAGAGGAATTAGAATTCCCCTGAAATTGAGTAAAAGGCTCAAAGCTTTTAATAACTCACCAATAATAGGTACAGAGCCTTTAGACAAAGGATGAGACCTATTTGACACTTGCTTATGAGGAAACAAGTTGAAATAATTAGGACGAGTGTGACCAGAAACACTACAATGGTGACAAACATGAGTAGTTTTCAAACTACTATGCTTCCTTGAAGGAGGTCTAACCTTAGAGGTTGACAAAGGCCTTAATTTAGGACAATTTGGCCTAATATGACCAATAATATGACAATAACAACAAGTGGGGACAAATTCAAAGTTTTTATTCTTCCTAGTAGGAGTTTTAGACATAGTTTTAGAAACTTCAATGTTAACATCAGAATTTTTTCCTTTGTCTATCATAGCCATATTAGCCTTCAACCCTTCATTGTTCCTTCTAAATGGAGGAATATAAAAATCTTTTTCTTTTGAGTTAGGCTCAACAACAAGTTTGGCACTAGTTAATTTATCAACTTTAGTTTTAAATTCAACTAGTTGCTTTTCCACACTCTTAATTTTGTCCACCTGAGATGAAATTTGATTTTTAAAATTCTCATTCAAATTATTGGCTTCATCCAATTTTACAATCAAATCATCTTTTTCAAGCTTGACCTTTTTAAATTTAGCTTTAAATTTTGTAGAACATTTAAGAGATTTCATACAAAAATTATAAAGCTTTCAATAGGCATCTTGAATATCATCATCATCATTCAACATAAGATCATTCAAATCAAAACAATCAAGAGTTTCCATGACAATAGGGGTTAATGGATCACATAGTAAAGATTAAAACCTAATCAGAGTGTGCCTGCTCAGATACCACTTGATAGGCCAAAAACAAATTGACCTCCTTGTGATGAATTAATTGATTAATTAGTCAAGTTTATTAATTAATCAAATTAACATGCAAATACGTAATAGCACAAACAAATCACCAATTAAACTAAGTGCAGTGGGAATTAAATTGACACAGTGATTTGTTTACGAATGGGGAAAACCAAGATGACAGAAACCCCACCGAGTGATTTTAAGGTCACTACTCCCGAGAATCCACTATTTTCAAAAAAAGAGGTTACAAGTAAAGGAATCCTAGTATCTTATACCAACCTACAGTTGAACTCTTACCCCAATACCCAATTAGACTAATTCTGTAGTGACAATCTCTCCTTGTAGTGCACGGCACCCAGTACATGAATAACTAATTGCGTGGATCCTAATACGTAACTTGAATCACCAACTAGAGAAGTTTGTTGGCTGCAAAGTTCTTCAGTTCATCATACGATGAAGATCGAGAAGATGCTTGGTCACAAAACCTTACGGTGCACAAACACAGCAACTTCTATACAAGAGAGATGAACTAGGGAAAATTCTGTCCCAGGTCACAATTTGCTTGAAAAAAATTTGCTCAACACTTGGACAACTTATGTCCACTTTGACGGCTCTTAAAATAATCTTTTTATATGTCTAAGGTTTTGAGAAAAGAAAGCCCAAACATACAATCACGGATTGGAGTCAAAATAGAACTGAAATTTTGTTTTTCATAAATTCGACAGATGGCCATTTGTCGAGCCACGGGGTTGGAACAGCTCTTCAAGCTCGAAAGATGTCTAGCTGTCAAGTTTTAATGACAAGCACTTTCTCAACTTGAACCTTGGACAGACTTGCATGGTTTTAACACTTGATCTTGAAACATGGTTTCTTGAAGTATTAAACACATCCTAGATCTATCCAAATACAAGTAAAGTGTGTTTTGTCAAAACATTAGCCAATTACATAAAATAGAGATATATATTGCTAACAAGTGAATCACATATGTTCTAACACTAAGTATATGTGAAGGCAAACACCTCTTGATCTCACAAGAGATTCACATACACAGCATAAACAACAACTTCAAACGTGGCTAGGGTTTTTTCTTTTATACTTAAGGCAAAACATAAAATGATACACGTTAAACGGACTTGGGTTGAGTTTAAAGATTCTGCTAAAAAACAATCTACACGAGCTTGATCGATCGAGTCTAATTCTCGATCGATCGAGCCAGGCAGATTTACATAGTAAATCCTGCAGTACACTTGATTCTAACTTTACACATAAACATACTTTGAGCAAGTCTAAAACAAGACTAAACATTTTGATCATGGTTTGCCAACATTACAAAATGAAGTTGTAATACATTTAAACCTAAAGTCTTAGAACCTAACAAACTCCCCCTTTGGCAATCCGTGACAAAACACAAACTAAACAAAATACTCGAAGTTTACAAAAACAGCCCATTACAATAACATTTCCCAATAAAAAAAAATTCAACCTAACTACTATCTATTAGTTGAAAGTGTAGTCAGCAGCATGATTGAATCAACCTGTATATTCCTGTAACACTTAACAAACACATAAACGCATGTGTGGAAAGTACAAGTAAAACAAAATAAATTTTTGATTTCACATTAGCATAAACTACAAGACATATATCATGAATAATCTCATAAATATAAATCAATAATCAATGTGATAAATCAATAATCAACGTAGCACAATGTGAAACAAGAAACAAATATAAATACATCATAGTATCTCCCCCTATCATAGACAACTCAAATAAATCAAAATACATCATAAGCAAAAAAAAAAAAAAATATATATATATATATATATATATATATATAAATACAAGATGAAGCACCTAGATACAATCTAAAAGCTCCAAAGCTCCAAAATAACAAAAATCTCCCCCTATTAACAAAATCTCCTATCCGTATGTACTCCCCCTTTTTGTGATGAATTGCCAAAGGGAAATCACTTATCATCAAAAGGAGGTGGTGGAGGTGACCGTCGAATACTCGCCAAATCTGCTCTCAAGGACTGAAGCTCGACAAGCACGTCCACCAAAAGCTGACCATGTGCTGCCTGAACAGTCATGGCAGTCTCCAACATACGATGAATGTCCGAATCGTCCTAAGTAGAAGGTGGAGGAGCATCAGCAGTAGTCGGATCGATAAACTCATTAACAACTGGATCACCTGAAGAAGAAAGAGGAGGAGGAGGAGGTGCAACACCAGAAGAGGAAGAATCTACCCTAGGGCGTTTAAAGCTAGCTCGCATCTGAGCAGCCTTCTACCTAAGGAAGGTGGCACCTATGGGAGCTATAATATGCATAGGCTCAGAAGCAAGAAAAGACTTTAATCCTAAATGTAACAAAATCCTATGAATAAAAACAGGGATGAAAAGAGCATGAGTAGAAGAACTACTCCTATGAACCTCAACCAAAGAACGAATGAAAAGATAAGGAAAACTCATAGAAACGTTTGTGACAAGAGCTTGCAAAAATGCACATCTCTCTAAAGGAATAGTATGCAAATGAAAGATGGGCTAGATTGAATGGCAAAAAATCCAGAAAAAAGAGATAATGAATCTTGGTCAACTTGTGAAAGGTGATCCAAGGATTAGAACCTCACTGGATAGAAGATCCAGTAAGATATGACATGATGTCATCTAGGGGAAGAGACTCATCATAAGGATAGACGGGATGGTAGACCTTAGGCACCTTAAAAGCAGAGGCCACTACCGTAGGAGTAATGATGTAGTCTTCACCCCGTATCCAGCTCTTCACATATTGAGTGTTGTAATCAGTGGAGTGGATCGGTGGAGGATGATCAACATCCAACAAAGGCAACCAACCCCTATGCTCAAATTTTCTCCTAATTTCTGGGTCTAGCTCATTTAAAACTACTTTCCTCTCAGCCCACACATTCCTAAGAATGTTTAGCTTCTCATACGTCTCCTAGTTTTTCTCACTTAGAAACTGCTCACTATCAAAGGTAGGAGAAGAAGAAGAGGTGGATGTCCTATGGGCTATAGTCTTCCTAACCATGATTCTAAAGATCAGAAAGGATAGACAGAATAAGGACAAAAGACAAAAGAAAAGAAAAACCCAAGAGCAGACTACATTAGACACAGTTAGAGCAAAAACAATATAAAAAATAACAATCTGTATGAAGCATGAACATAATTAACATGTGATGCATGCTCTAATGCAGTGAGAAAAAGTTCAATGTCATTGTAAAATCACAAAATTGGCTTGAGCATAGAGTTTATATCCAAAAACCCCAAATTTTGAAAACCCACTTTCACAAATTTCAACAAACTAACCAATTGATCATTACACAAGATAGAGAACAGATTATAATGATCAAATTAATCAATCCAACAAGCCAATTTCATCAAATTATGGTCAATTTAACAAAATCTCCAATTCGGGTAGTTTCAAGCTCTAGAAAATCCAATTTTTCCCAATTCCTCAAATTGATCAAATTAAACTTTAAAGAAAAATTTACTATCATCCAACAACAAAAACCCATTGATCAATTTTGAAAGAAAATAGCTAGAACATCAAAAACCCCAAATTTTATGAAGTTCGAAAATTCTCCCTTAAATGCATGAAAAATGAAAAAAAAAAATTGAAAAAGGAAGGGCAAAAAGGTCTTACCAACCTTAGAAGTCAAAAACCGTTGAAAACATTTGAGGGAAAACGACATAAAAGAAAAAAGTGCTTTGAGCCTTGACCGATCGAAGAGAGAGAGAAAGACTTTTGAAAAAAGTTTGAATAGTGATAGAACACATGAAAAACTTATGATTTTAAAAACTCTCTGAACGATTTTCGATTGAGTGAAAAATAGATTTGATCGATTGAAAATTAGATTTGATTGATCCAGAACCAATCGCGCCAGGCAGATTCAAAAAAAAATTTTAATCACAATTTCGATCGGTCGAGAGACAGGTTCGATCGATCGAAATTCTGGAAAAAACAAAATTTTGAAAATCAGAGCAATTTTATGTAGAAACTCCTCAAAGCATTGTATTTTATGAATAGAATGCATGAGTATGAGATAAAATGCTTTTCAAAAACACTTGTATTGAACCCAAATCTCTCTAAAATAAGATTTTCAATCAATTTTCCTTAAATTCTCAAACTTCAAAGTTAGTGGGATGAGTTTTAGAAACTCCTCAAAGCATAGTATTTAATGAATAGAATGCATGAATATGAGATAAAATGCTTTTCAAAAGGACCTGTATTGAACCCAGGTGTAACTTCTGCCGATTTGACAATCTCACTCACGGGAGGCTTAGAAGAAGAAACAAAGTTAGTGGGATGAGTTTCAGGCACAAAGATGCTTTCTACAGAACCTAAACCAGTTTTGTCTGAGTGGGACTTTTGAACACTCAGCATTCGATCAAGTTTGGAACTAACAGACCTATTTGTTTGTTCTCTAGCAACAGATAATTCAAGTTCCAAATTCTTAACTTTATCAATCAAAAGCAAGTTCTCAGTCTTCACATTATTTAACAATTCATTAGCATCAAACAGTTTCAAAAGCAAATTTTTCTTGTCAAGTTCAAGAGATGCAATTTTCTTTAAGCCTAAATCAACACTCATAGCATCCTTTGCAGCAACCTTGCAAAGTTTATTGTAGGCTTCTTGCAAATCTGCATTCTCAAAGAGTTCCCCATCAAAAGGATTCTCTTCAACAACAACACTTTCATCAACTACAGCAGTAGCTGTGATAGCAATAAAGTTTCCATCCTCATCACTACAAGACTCATTGTCAGAAACTTCATCATCATTAAGGGTTACAGCCATAACTTTACCCTTAGACCTCAAGAATGTAGGACATTCTGATTTCATATGACCATATCCCTGACATCCAAAACATGTTGACCCATGGAATTATTAGGGGTTTGACCTACTTTCTCTCTAGGTTTTTCAGTATTATTCACTTTAGTGGGATCACTCCTCTTAAAATTTTTGGGTTCAACATTGTTTTTACCTCTTGCCCTTCTATTATTGTTCCTAAGAAAATTTCTAAAATTCTTGGCAAGGTAAGCAATCTCTGTAGCAAAGACCTTATCATCAAATCCATTCACATCAACATACTTAAGAGTCATTGATTTGGATTTTCTTGTCTTAATTATGTCCAACTCATATAACTGAAGAGATCCTACAAGTTCATCAACAGGGATGGAGTCCACATCCTTGCTTTTAGTGATGACAGTCACTTTAGGTCTAAAGTTCTCAGTCAAGGATCTAAGAATCTTCCTAACAATTTTAGGTTGATCATAGATTTCACCCAGATTATAAGCAGAATTAACAATATCATTAATCTTAGCATAGAGTCCATCAAAACTTTCATCATCAGTAATCCTAATACTTTCAAATCTAGTTGTTAACTACTACAACTTATTGATCTTAACTGCCTTTGTGCCTTCATGCACAGTTTAGAGAATATTCCATACAGTGTGAGCAACCTCAACATTTGAAATTCTCTTGAATTCCTCCAAAGAAATAGCATTAAAAATAGCATTCATAACTTCACTATTAAAAGCAGTTGCTTCTTTCTGAGAAGTTTGCCACTCACTAGTTGGAGTAGTGGGCTTCTCCCATCCGTATTCAACGAAGTTCCAAACTTTCTCATCAATAGATTTCAGGAATTCTTTCATTCTTACTTTCCAATAAGCATAGTTGTTCCCATCAAAGTGAGGTGGGGTCACAAGAGAGTGACCGTGTTGAATGTCAACAAGGATCAAGGATCAACTCTTAGATCAAAGGATCTAGAAAAATAGAGCTAACCTGCTTTGATACCACTTGTATGTTTTTAGACCCCTTAAACACAAATAGATTAACCTAGTTATTTAGCCAAGTGATTAACTTAGGTAAATTATTCAAATCTAGGTTAACACAAAACAATCATATCATATAAAGTACGGAAAATAAATAACACAACGATATAATAACCTAGGAAGACCAAACTGTTAAAAAACCTAGGGAGGATTTATCCTAACTATCCCCAAGGTAAACAAATCAACTATAGAGAATTTAAGTTTACAATAGCGATTTAGACCACTAACATTCTATTGCTACCTCGAGTAGGAAACTTACTACCACAACCACGTAACAACTCCGAGTCCACGGACTATTTCTCTCCTGGATTCATAGCAAGTACAAGTACTCCCACTTGTGTATCTTTAAGCTCTTTATGCAACAACCAAACTGATCATCAAGCTCTTGACATAATCTTGATTCTTGATAACCCTAAGTATATGTGAAGGCAAACACCTCTAGATCTCACAAGAGATTCACATACACAGCATAAACAACAACTCCAAACGTGGTTAGGGTTTTTCCTTTTATACTTAAGGCAAAACATAAAACCCTACATGTCAAATAGGTTTGGGCTGAGTTGGAAGATTCTGCAAAAAAAAAATCTGCACGAGTTTCGATCGATTGAGTCTAATTCTCGATCAATTGAGCCAGGCAGATTTACACAGTAAATCTTGTTGTATACTCGATTCCAACTTTACACATAAATATACTTTGAGCAAGTCTAAAACAAGATTAAACGTTTTGATCATGGTTTGCCAACATTACAAAATGAAGTTCTAATACATTTAAACCTAAAATCTTAGAACCTAACAGTAACCTTCCTTCATTTGCTAACGGACATGTACGGAAGAAACATAAAATTGCATTATCCATATGATATCACTACATTTCATTACATTAATATTCACTGTTACCATTTTCCTGTTGGATGTAACTATGTGTTGCAGTTGCCTTGTACTTCCATCTTAAGAACTCGTTCCTAACTCTTGTTTGTCTCAACTGGAAAGAAGAGAAAATAGTCATTTCTTGCTTGTTTTTTTCGTTTCTTGTTCTTTGGGTTGGTCAATTTTTGTTGATTCAATTGTTTGAATGTAGGTTCTGGTTGCACTAAAACTGGCCATAGTTAATCGACATGCACTGTCAAGTTATATTTACATCAGGGTTTGAAATTCCAAACTTGGTTGAGAGGCAGAACCTGTGTATCACAAACTTTAAACTTGGTTGACAAGGTTGACGACTCCGCTCTGACAACGATACTACTGGCCTACAATGATGAAGGATGCGCAAGCTTATGTCCAGTCTTGCGACAAATGCCAGAGGTTCAGCAATTTCATAAGGCAGCCGTCCGAAGAACTGACACTTATGACGGCTCCGTGGCCGTTCGCACAATGGGGACTTCATATTATGGGTCCGTTTTCGACGGCTATCCGGCAGCTGAAATTCTTGTTCGTTGGCATAGACTACTTCACTAAATAGGTCGAGGCAGAAGCTTTAGCCACCATCACGGAGAAAAAAATCCGAAGCTTTGTCTGGAGAAATATCATATGCAGGTACGGGATACCAGGGTATTGGTCTCTGACAACGGAAAGTAGTTCGACAACAACATGTTTAGAGACTTCTGCGTGGAGCTAGGGATCAAGAATCACTACTCATCACCCGCACACCCACAGGAAAATGGGCAAGTTGAGGTCACGAACAGGTCCCTACTCAAAATAATCAAGACCCGTCTCGAGGGGGCAAAGGGTATCTAGCCAAACGAACTACCAAGCATCCTATGGGCATACCAGACTACAGCAAGAATACCTACTGGAGAGACCCCATTCCGACTCGCATATGGGACCGAAGCTGTCATTCCCGCAGAAGTGGGGCTCACGAGTTACCGGGTAGAGAGCTACAATGAGGATATGAACAAAGCGGGTATGCGCCTCCAGCTTGATCTAATGGATGAAGTTAGGGCAACAGCAGAACAGAGGTTGGCGCGCTATCAGGATCTCATGGCGAAACACTACAACAACAAAGTGAGGCACAAGGACTTCCAGGTCGGGGACCTCGTACTACGCAAAGTAATGGGTACCACCAGAGATCCTTCGCAAGGAAAACTCAGCCCTAACTGGGAAGGACCCTACAGGATCACGTCATGGCAATGGAAGGGAACCTACCACCTCAAAACGATGGACGGACGAAAGCTACAGCACCCTTGGAACATAGAGCGTCTTTGGAAATACTACCAGTAGGGGAAAATATGGGGATCCGGAGATTTCCAAAATTTACATTAGCTACAATTTATTAGTTTTTCCATTATACTTTTGCTACAATCTTTTTGTACCTTTTTAAGCCCAAGGGGGCAGGTACTTTTTCTACAAACGCATTTTCTTTAAAGAAGAATATTCAGACACGACTTTGATTTTTCACATGGATGTTTATTACGAATGTATATCATACAGACAACAAAGTCCACAAAGTGGACGGATCACTGAGGTGATGAAAAACTGTCCACAAAGTGGACGGATCACCAAACGGTGAGCATAATCACAAGTCCACAAAGTGGACAGATCACTAAGGTGATGAAAAACTGTCCTCAAAGTGGACGGACCACCAAAACGGTGAACATAATCACAAGTCCACAAAGTGGACGGATCACTAAGGTGATGAAAAACTGTCCTCAAAGTGGACGGATCACCAATAAGGTAAACATAATCACAAGTCCACAAAGTGGACGGATCACTAAGGTGATGAAAAACTGTCCTCAAAGTGGACGGATCACCAAAACGGTGAACATACTCACAAGTCCACAAAATGGACAGATCACTAAGGTGATGAAAAAACTGGCCTTAAAGTGGACGGACCATCAAAAAGGTAAACATAATTTCAAGTCCATAAAGTGGACAGATCACTAAGGTGATAAAAAACTATCCTCAAAGTTGACGGATCACCAAAACGGTGAACATAATTACAAGTCCAAAAGTGGACAAACTACCAAGATTTTGGAAAGTTGACGGATCATACCTGTCTTCAAGGTAGACGGATCATCCAAATGGATGGATCAATCAACACTAAAAATAATAAACTCCACACTGTGGACGGAGTGAACGTTGGCTAGAGGTACACTCGGATAGACGAGTATTTTCTTAGAATCTCTCCTTCATGAGGAGGACGGATTTTTAATCAAGTTCCAAAGAAAAAAATAGGAAGCATAAAAATAAAGTATAACATTAATAAGAAAATAAAAAGCCTAGGGGGCAAGTGTTTAATACAAAAAAGAGGACGGATTGTTCCCAAAATAAATTACAAAAAAATAAGTAATATCAGGCAACTTTAATTTGGTTGGCAACTTGGGCATCCTTCAACGGGACTGATTCTTCGTCACCCTGAATCGCATCATCGCCAAAAAGGTCGTCCGTATTCTCTGAAGCGGCGGGCAAAACAGACGTCTGATCTTGATCATTGACGTTTATCATTGTCAAATCCAGGTCAGGGTAGGCTTTTTTAAGCTGACGGAGTGCATCATCGAAGCCTTGAAGGAACGATCCCCCCAGCTCTTTCAACAAAGCCTCGGAGTCTCGGTATTCACTGACATCATCCTCCTTGGCTTGACGGACCTTTTCTTTCAAGCCCTTTATCTCCTCGTCTTTTGCCTCCAAGGCCTTCCCAGCTTCCTCCGTCCTCTTCTCAAGCTCCTTCCTAGTCTTCTCTGACAGGTCGAACTTCCTCTCCATTGTAGACTTCCACTTATGAAGTTGACCGAGTTCGTCCTCCGTATACTCTGCTTTTGCCCATACATGGTCCAGAGTCGCCTCACGGTTTAAGCACCGGTCCATTAGGCCTTTCATCATAACCAAGGACTGGAATAAACAAGTTAAAAGGGTTTTAAACAGAAGGCTAAAAAAAATGTGGACGGACATCAATGGACGGATAAAAGTTACCTGTGCAACAGCAAACAGACCCGTCTCCCCCATTGCCTCCGTCGAATGATTACCCAGGTCCTCGTAATCCTCCGTGGAGATTATGGACGAAAGCTTCTCCAAGGTAAATTTTGAGTCGTCACGAAGAAGAGGAGGAGGTTTCTCCTGGCTGGTGGACGAGGCCTTCATTAAGCCCTTGCCGGACCCATGTTTTGCTGGGGTGACGGTCTTCGCTCCCTCAGCCATCAAGCCCACAACGGGTTCCAGAGGAACCTTCTGCTGCTTATTCGGACGGTCAGACTTGGGCGGCTGCTTCCTCTTCGCCGACGACCCCAACCCCTTGGGAACCACAACTTCACCCATCTCCTTTTGTTTGACGGCTAGCGATTTTATCAGTGCCCTCCTCTTTGCGTCGTCCATTTCTGTAATACAGGACGGATGAAGCTATTTACATAAGTTAAATACTACTTTCGAAAAGTAAAAGTTGATGGACTTACGTCTATGGACTCTTTCTTCATATATAATGGCTTCACGGGTAGGTTCAGGACTGTCACAATACCAATGTATTGTTTTTGGGTTCACTAACTTGGCCCAGGTCCTTTCTTCCGGCTTATTCTTCTGGAAAATCTTTTCAAGGAAACCAAATTCCTCAACACTAACTTGTGGGCGCTGTCTACCTGCAGAGAAATAGACGGTTATAAAGATTATAATGGACGGTATGAAAAGGATTATAAAATTCGGACGGGTGCATACGTGAAGGGTGTATTACTCCCCAAGTTGTGTCAACAGGCATGTACTCCGTCTCTCCAGGACGGTTCATCCACGTGTTACCCTCTAGAAAAAAGTAACGACTCTTCCAGTCTCTATTTGAGTCGGGAGTCTCAAAGTTGACCTTCAACAAAGGGCTTCTACTAGCAAAACTGTACATCCCCCTTGATCTATCGATCTCATCTGGACGGTAGCAATGAAGGAATTCACGCACCGTCAACCTCCTACGTCCGTCCGTCATTACTCCATAGAGGATTTCCATCGCTATGAAGACCCTCTAGGCATTAGGAGATATCTGGGTGACGGACAGTCCCAGATAGTATAAGAGTTCTCTATGAAGTGTACTTAGCGGAAACCGAAGTCCTGCCTTCAGCATCTGCTCGTACACTTCGACACCTTCTACGCCTTCGTAGTAACACTTCTCCGACACATATGGTAGACGGATGGAAATGTTGTCTGGAATTTGGAAGTTTGTCCTAAAAGTGCTGAAGTGTCTCTCCTTGATGACGGATGTGAATCTATGCACCGTCCACTCTGGTAGCATGATGAACTCCCTAAGTCCACCAGCACCAACAACGGGTCCTAGTGCTTGATCCCCATCGTCACTAGAAGAACCTTCTTCTTCAACCATTTCCATATCCTCATCTGCTGAGGATGAAGAAGAAGCAGACGGACTCCTATCTTCGCCGGGACTTTCTTGGTCTTTATGACCGGACGGGTATTCCTCCTCGTATTCCGTCCCGTCACGGACCACTGACTGGTTACTTGACGCACTAGACATTTCCTACAAATTGACGATAAAACCTAAGACTGACGAGTCTAAAATTGTTGATGGGTGTGTAGGTCTAACAAAAATGTAGACACAAAATGTAACATTGAAAACAAAATGATGATGAAAAACGAGAATGAAGTACTTACCACACTGTGCAAAGAGTAGTTGACGGATGAAATAGCCGACGGGTGTAGATTCTCAACGGAATGCTCTGACAAGGCTGACGACTCCGCTCTGACAACGATTTCTTGCTGAAAATGTTGGAAATGAGGGAAGAGAGGTACGCTATATATATGAGAAATGCACGGAAGACAAAGCGACGCTTCGATCCGATACACCATCCAATCCAAGAATGACACGTGGCCTGCCTCATTAATGTGACAACCTGGCAACACGCGTCCACGGATCGTACCCTCTAAGGAGCCGTCAACTTCATGAATCTTCATCCGTCAATATGTTCCATCTGGGAACGTCATAATATTCAACCGTCACCATTAACAATCTTTGATCGTCATGCCCAGTTATATTTAGTCGTCACCCTAATAATCCGACCACTTAAAAACGTGACGGACCATAGGGTGAAGGGGGCAACTGATGGGGTAAGAAATCGCGAAACATTGGGCCTGACGGATTCGGACTCATGGGCCAATATTAAGCGTGGGCCGAGGACTTAGCGTCACTTAAAATACTTGGTGTACACATTTGGAATCCGAGGGAACCCTAGGAAAATCAGGATGTTCGCACAAAGAGAATTCTAGAAGATTCGCCTTAGTGAAAAACCCACTCTACAAGGAAATACTTGTCTATCACGCTTAGGATTGTTAGAGGAAGAGTCTCATAAGGAAAAGACTTCCAGTCCAAGGAAGGGAAGCCGATTTTCTTCTACTATAAAAGCTTCAATACCCTCGCAAATCAAGGTACGCATAATTTACCCTCTCTAGCACTCTAGAGTTGAGAACAGTTCTAACTTGACCGTCGGAGGGTACTTGGTCGACACCACACCGGTGCCCACGGCGAGATCACCTTTTCTTCTTGCAGGTTGTTAACGGGAGCGAGCGTGAATTGTGTTGGTCACTGGTGATATTACGGCATCATCAAAAACCTTGATAGAATTTGCAGTACTTGATCTTAGCCAAAGCCCAATGAAGTACCCTTTTTTTGTGTGTGTGTGAGATATAAGGAAGAGTAATGTTCTAGCCATTGTTTGGGCTATTTTATTTATTGTATATGAGATATCCCACAAACCCTATTGACCGATAACAGAGTGGATTAAATTTGAGACTTGCGGGTTTACGGCTTTACGCTTCTCATACCAATGAGCCCTTATGTGGGTACCCTTGTAGGAGGTCAATGAGAAGTGCTTGATAAATATGTAGTAGTAAAACATAATACATCTACTTTATATCTTTATTGAAAAGAACCGTGGTAGCCTAAAAGTATTAGATAGATGAACGCTTATGATTTACTTGCAACTTGTTGATTAGTTTTGGTTTTCCACAAATGATTGCCAGCAGTATAAATTTTTTTTTTTCGCATCATAAATTTCTTAAAAATTTTTCAGCACTCGAACCCCAAATTTCCAACCCCGACAAAGGATCACACTGGTGTTACACCCATTGGAGTTTTTGATTCCTTATCAGTGTCACTTTCTTATTGTATACGGTACCCACATCCACATGTAATCTCCATGTAAAGTGGCATATATTATGCTAGACATACACAAACTACAACAAATATGGATTAATAAATCAACTTAGTTATAACGGTTCAGTCTTTGTTAGTTTTTAAACCCCTTAAAACATAATTGGATTAAACCTAGGTAATTAGCCAAGTTGTTACTTAGTTCAATTAAACAAGTCTAGGTTATCACAATAATAAAGATCAAATCATGCAAAGCAGCGGAAAATAAATAAGACAATGATATGATCACCCAGGAAACCAAACCGGTAAAAACCTGGGGAGGATTTGACCTAGCTATCCTCAAGGTAAACTTGAATCCACTATCTTGAAAGAATCGAAGTTCATACAAAAGGACTTACAAGCACCCCCGCTTGACTTCCTAATGCTACCTACTAGTAGAACTTACTGACACGACCACGTGCAAGCTCTGAATCCACGGACTCCTTCTTTCTTGGATTTCCACCAGCTACAAGCACACCCGCTTGTGTAGTCTTTAAACTTTAATGGCAACAACTGAATTGATCATCAAGGTGTAGAAAATATTCTCCTTGAAAACCCTAAGCTTGTGTAAAGGAAAGCTCCTTTAGATCTCACAAAAGATTTACACAAACCACAAATATGAGCAACCTTTAGAGAGCCTTTGGGTACAAAACCCTAAATACAAAAAGAGGCACAAGAGGCACTCTAATCTCTCTAAAAACAACTTTAAAAAAACGTTCTAGGGTTTCCCTTATATATAGGAGAGTTTTACTTGAACCCTAATACGTTTAAGTAGAGTTTGGGCTGAACTGGAACTATGCAAAAAAATAAATCTGCACGTGGTTCGATCGATCGAGTCTAATTTTCGATCGATCGAGCCTTGCAGATTTAGTCCAATAAATTCTGCAATCACTCGATTCTAATTTCATAAATAAACATACTTTGAGCAAGTCTAAACCTAGACTCTATGTTTTGATCATGGTTTGCCAACATAATACAAATTGAAGTTCTAATATATTAGTTCCTAATTTCTTAGAACCTAACAGTCTTCCTTATATTATAATGTTTTTGTTTTTGTTTTTTTTTTTTTTTTTTTTTGAAAAAGATTATAATGTTTTAGTTGATAAATGGTTCAGTCTTCGTTTTATGATAATCATTTAGTTATATAAGATATAAACGCCGACCTTATTGCTAGCCAGCATTTCAAGGCACAAAGGACCAATGACAAACCAGCACCTAGCTCCATAAATACTATTGAGCGGTAATCTTTTTTTTTTTTTTTTTTTTTTTGATCTGAAATACTTCAAAACTTTATTGAACCGAAGAAGTTAACAATACATCATTTAGAAGAGCTTGTTCAAGAAAGCAATGACTCTCTTCTAACCAAACAGAGAAGTCATCAATGCCTAAAGCATATTTAGTTAAGAGATGAGCCGGTTTATTGGCTTGCCGACGAACATGGGAAAAATCCACATGGCAAAAATTGTGGGAATCAAACAACAAACCATACACCATAGCAGCTATTGAAGAGGGCGGGGGAGAGGTCTCTTTCAGTGCATTTATGAGAGTCAATGAATCACTCTCCAAAACAAACTCTTGGATCATCATATCCCTCGCAAAATGCAGACCGAATTCAATAGCTTTGACTTCAACTTCCACCATATCATCTATATATATCATATCATATACTATATAATAAAAGTTGGGTTTAGACGTCGTGGTTAAGCCACGTGGCTTCACCAAATTGCTGAAATTTTATTAAAATTTTAGATTTTTAAAGAACTAAAAAGGAATAGTATACTACCAAGGGACTCTAATTCATTCTTATCTCTAATTCATTGTTATCATAAAGTAAGTGTATCTCTAAAAAAATTGACATAAAAAACTATAGATTAATATTAGATTAATTAGGACTCTAATTCATTCACAACTAATGCAACTAAAAAAAATACATGCAACTAATGCAAGAACACAGACTCACAAAATTCAAACACAAGAACAAAACCAAAGCACAAAAACGTAATCCTAAAACATAACAAAAACCTTTGAACACAACAACACAAAATAAAACCCAAATTAAATCACACCCATACTATCAAAAAATACTATTTGAAAGGTGGTGCCATTGCAGAGACTTGCTCTTAAAAAGGTTAGCTTCTATTTTTACTTTCTTTTTTTAATGTTATGTCTCTCTATATATGTGTGTATACGTGTTTAATTGTTGGTATTAATTAAGTTTATTTTATTTTTCTTTCTTCATATTGCTTGGTTTCTGAAAAATTAAGAAAGGGGTACAAGTTTCCGAAATTTGAACTTTGATTTTATTTTTTCACCCTTTAATTCAAAAAAAATTCATCTTTTTTTGTTTTTAGCTATTAAATTTTTTCATACTTAAGCTTTGATTCAATTTTTTATAGGTTCTTGCAAGGAGAGCCAAGAATCAATATACCTGGAAAGGGTTTGGTACAATCCCTATAGCCTTAAAGGAACTCAAGGTTAAGGCCTACAAAATTTTACATCATGCCCACAACCAGTCAAATGGGGTAAATCAGAACCCAACAGGTACAACTTTTCCCTCTTTGTAACAATTTTGGTTTTGAAAAATTGTTTTGGGTATTTTAATTGTAAATGTTATTTGTCTCTTGGGCAGGTTTCAAATGATGATGAAAGACTTTCCAATCCCAGCACTAGAAGTCAGAATGACAAGTCGAAGCTTACCAATGCTGTCAAATACTCAAATGCTTGCTTAAGGTATTAATTTCTTTCTAGAACCCTTTTTTAAAGAACTAAAAAAGAATAGTATACTACCAAGGACTCTAATTCATTTTTATCATTATATAGTTTATCTCTTTAAAAAAAATATAAAGAAATAAAAAGCTGCTTCATGTCTGCTTCATGTAAGATTGTAGGTAAATTAATATTAGATTAATCAGGACTCTAATTCATTGTTATCATAAAGTAAGTGTATCTCTGAAAAAAAAAAAATGAAACAAAAAACTACAGATTAATATTAGATTAGTCAGGACTCTAATTCATTCATATCTGAAATTCAAAAAATCAAGACTCTAATTCATTCTTATCTCTAATTCATTGTTATCATAAAGTAAGTGTATCTCTTAAAAAAAAAAAAAAAACACATACTGCTTCCCATAAGTGTTTTTTTTTTTTTTTTTTTTTTTTTTTGGTATTAACTTTAACGTAAACAAAAATAAAAAAAATAAAAAATAAAAAATCTAATAACAATCTAGCTAATAACGTTAACTATTTTTTTGGTATAATGTATTTAAAAATAATAATAATAATATGTAATTAACCTAAACTTCTTGATTAGGTAACTTCATGGAGTTTAGAGTATTTGATTTTTACTTGGACTCCTTTTCTAGGTGGAGTATGTATATATATACACCATTCGTTGGTGTAGTTTTTCATTCTCCAACTTATTGTACAGTTTTTTTATTTATTTAGGCTTCCATTTTTCTACCTACAATCATGTAGGTATGTATTTTTTACTCTAATTTTTTATCATAATCAATTAAATACGTTTTATGTATTTGTTGCCTTTAGTTTAAGCTAATTTCCTTAGGGGGTAATTTCCTTATGTTTGATCTAATTCATATGTTAATGGTTTGATCCAATTTAATTATTTTGTTGTCCAATATATATGTAAGTTGTCGTAGTAAATTCCAATCATAAGCTATTAAATTTACATACAATTTTGCAATCTATATGGTACTTTGTTTTTTTTAACTTTGTTTAATTTTTTTCTTGATTTTTTTTTTTTTTTTTTTTTTTAAGGTTTGTCAAAAAAGATTTCAAGCATCCTAAGAAAGGTTTGTAATCTAGATGTAGAACTTTGCAATTTTTTTTTATTTTTAATTAGAACAAAGGTTTTATTCCTCGAATAGTTTTATCTTTAAAAAGTGGCCAATTTTATGTTATTTTGTCTAAAGATTTAATCATTAATATTGTTGTTAACAATGCTACAAATCACTTATATTGTAGATTCATTAGATATAAATTCATATGCAAATAGTTTGATACATGTAACTACAAGTGATATTATAGCACAATTGGTATGTTAGAAGATAATTTTGTATTAAGGTGCTATCATTTTATATTTGATGGTTGTTATACCAATGCAATTTATTCATTTCGTTATAATAATTACTTATTTACTTATAATAATTATATATATTCTACAACTTTTAACATAAAACTGTGCAACGTACGGGCCTTCAACTAGTATATATATATATATATATATATGCTGGCACCATAATTTTCCACATCAACACAACAAAAAATTATATATATATATATATATATATATATATATTTATATTATTTATATATATAACCGAAACCTTTGCTGGCACCACAATTTTCCACATCAGCACAACACAATATTTGAAAAATAAAAAATAAAATTAAAAACACTATTTTTTTTTTGTACAAGATAGAATTTCTATTTTAGCTTAATCTAAGTGTATATGTGTGCATGAAGCTCCCTCCTAAAGACTTGAACCTCGACTCTTGCCCCCCACAAGCACTTATATTTGTGGAGTGACCATTGCACCAAAGGCGGTGGTAAAAACACTATTTTTAAAACCCAATACTTATTTATTTTTATATAAAACCCGATACTTATCTTTAAAAATAAACAAAACATGATAGACACAAACACAAACTCAATATGCAGGTTTAAACGCAGAGCATCCCTCTTCACGCTGCCCCTCATTCCTTTCTCTTTGGCTTAGACGCAGAGCATCCCTTTTCTCTCAATCTTACTCTCTTTGTTCATAGCCTTTGCTGGCTCCAGTCTTGACCTCTATTTTATAATCAATGGTACCAATATCCTTTTGTAAAAACAGGCCTATCCCATCACCATAAATTGTTCAAAATCTTTATCCTCTCTGGTTGAGTTTTTATTTCTTAATTATGTTATTCTATTTAATAATATATGTTTGCAATCCAATTTGACTTGTCTTATTCAATTCTTCTTTGTTTTATATATGTGTGGACGACCTTCCTGTTTGATCTTGATCAAAACCCAACCAAAATATATTTAACTAAAACTCAGAGATCAAGTTCTCAAAAACATAGAGTCTCACTAGTTTTCTTGCTTAGTCTCCCTATAATATTCTCTTTCATGTTTTTGCTGGTATAATGGTTGAAAGAATGATTTAAGAATTAGTGTCCTTTGTATAGGCCAACCTAAGTGTTTGACAAAATGTCTCAGTGAAATTAGAATCAGTGAAAATTAAAGGCTTGGTAAAAATTTTACATCTGTAGCTATTGTGTATGAAGAAACAATAAATACATACAACATATCATTAAAAACATACATATCGTTAAATAATTTTTATTCATTTAAAAATCTATAATATGCCTTTTGATTTTGCATAATGATAGAGGTATTCATTAAAACTTGCTATATGTCAAGTCTCTCTCAACCCTCTCTTTGAATCTCTGCCTCAAATTTATAATATCTAATACCATGCCCGTCTTGCATAATCATATATAACTAGGTTATATAACTTATGTTCTAGACCAAATTATATCTGTAGCCTTTTGTAATTTCCTGTAGCTGAATTCTTTTAAAATAGAGTTCCGAACATGTTTATATCTATAATTATTTATAGTTATGAATTGGTTTTCTCATGCACAACCTTTACCACTCCGATGCAAAGAATTATTGTAGTTCTTAGCCTGTATTGATTATATCATTTGACTTTTGCATTTCCCTTTACTCTGTTCTTCTGCTTACAATATCCCAGCTAAATATGGTCATTTTTGTTTCTCTATATTACTATAGTTCTTAGCATGTATGGATCATTCTTCGTCAATTGGTTTATAATCATTTAATGCTTTCATAATCTTTATTTGGGGCAAGATATCCAACACATGATGGTCCAATTTTGGAAATGAAATTTAGTCCTGATGGGCAGTATCTTGCAAGTGCTAGTGAAGATGGGATTGTGCAATTGTGGTAGGTGGTGAAGGATGAGAGATCTAATGAACTTGACATTCTAGAAATAGACCCATCCTGCTTATATTTCACAGTGAATCATCTCTCTGAATCGAAACCACTCTTTGCTAATAAAGAGAAAATGTGTAAAGTGAGCAGCCTGAGGAAATCATTAGACACAACATGCGTAATTTTCCCCCCTAATGTTTTCCAGATTCTGGAGAAACCATTGCCCGAGTTCTGCGGGCACAGTGGTGATATATTGGATCACTCATGGTCTAGGAATAATGTAAGTAAATTATTTCAATGCCAATTTAATTTTATGGATTAAGTATAAATGTTATTGATTTTCATGAATGTGATGTTTATCTTGATGCAGTATTTGCTCTCATCATTAATCAACCATACCGTTCGTTTGTGGCAAGTGGTATGTGATCATTGACTCAAAGTGTTTACACATAGTAATTATGGTGAGCTCATTGATGTTTCATTGTTTCAACCAAAAATCTATTTTGTTAGTTAAGGAACCATCCAAGGTTGGATAAATGTTGGAGCAGTATCCCGATGTTATTGTTTTATTATGCTAGAGTTATTGTTTCTGATTTTTAAGTTATGCTGTGATGCAATGACCTATGTTCAATTTAACCCTATTTATGGTAATTACTTTTGTAAGGTTGAATTTTATCAACCATCTTGTTGGCTTTATTCCGTGCCAAATTTGCTTGTATTTTTGCAATTAGTAACCCTGTATTTAGGTGGGAATCAGGCAAGGGTAGTGAGTGAGAGAGTGTGAAGAAATGCTCGAGATTGTGCAAGGATGCAGAGACTCACAGTTGTTGCAACTGACTCGCGACTAGCAAGCCACCAAAGCTGGCACACATTCGAAGTATGTAGGGGAGCTGAAGAGTCATGCCAGCTGTTTCACTACAGGACAAAAGTCCCAGGCTGGCCAGGCCATTAGCTCATGACTTGAACTTGCGACTCAGTCCAGTCGCGAGGCCAAGTTGCCAGACCACCCTGTTTGGGAAAAACTGACTCTTTGCATTCCTTTCTCACCCCACTATATATAGACCCTTATACCCACGAAATATAGAGAGCTTCCAGAGAGAATTTTGAGAGAGAAACTCTAGAGAAAAACAATATTAACTCATCCACAATCTTCACATAGAGACTCTTCAAATTCCTCTACTCTCTTCCTTTCCATTGTTACATCCTTGAGAGGTTCTTAGCCAAACCCTTTTCTCACCATACCCATATCTATGAGAAGGATTTTTGGTGCTTTGGGAAGCAGTTAGGAAGGGACCAATTTCATATTGGTTTATGCTATGGTTTATAGCGGAATCCGATAAGCTAAAGAAGAAATAGGTTTGGCGTAACCTCATTGGAGTAGGAGCTTGGAGGGCTTAGGTACACTGGATAGATTAGGCTTGGAGGGTCTTCTCCTATTCATGTATCCCAACTACATTCTTTAGTGGATTATTTACCACTTTGAGGGCAGCGGAGAGGTTTTACGCTGAGGGTTTCAGTTTCCTCTTCGATAACACATCGTGGGCTGTCCTTGTGTTTGCATCTCTCTTCCCTTAATCTTTGCCATTTAATTTTTGCTGTGAATGTGATTTTATTTGGTCTAAGATTGTTTATCAATTCTACTATATGCTTATGTTCATATTCCGCACATTAATTGTTTGATAATAAGCTTGAATTGATAATTTGTAAATTGGGGTTCTAAACGTTCAAGGTGTTTTATACACAAATTGAACTTTCAACTTCATCAGTGGTTCAATAGATGGAAAAGTTCGTATTTGGGCTATTCATGGTTATCAAGTTGTTGACTAGACTGATGTAAGAGAAATCGTCATCGTAGTGTGTTATCAGCCCGATGGGCAAGACTTATGTAAGAAAATTGGTGATTTTCTTTATCTTTTGTCTTATAGATAGGATCATCAATAGTAAGTGATGCTATGTTAATGTCTCTTTGTTTCTGTCACAAGGGAGCATTGTTGGCTCCATTGATGAAATTATAAGATTTTATTAGCTTAATTATAAGATGTAAGGTGAGTTAGGTTGCTTAGATTTTTTGTAAATGTAATAGTTACTTGAAATCACTTTTGACAGCTAAAAGGAAATAAATGAGATTTTAGAAGGAGAATGCTTGGGGTCAAGATTGTCTAATTGCGGTTGCCATTGGCTTATATGTAAATTAAATGTCTAGAACAAAGATAGATGTGGCAATAGTGTTTATTGAAATTCTTGGCACGTATAGTGAGGCTGATTTACAATTAATATGAATTTGTATGTTTTTATTGTTGCAAAATTAAATTTGGATTCTAGCTTTGAGCTGAGCCAGGTAAACATACAGTGGTTGCAATTCTTTACAGATAGTTTTCCCTTTCTTCTTCTTTTTTTCCATGTTTTAGATTTTTTCTTGATGGGCAAATCAACCTCTTATCAATTCATCTAGCCTTTCCTTTTACCGTGAGGTTGATTAATTATTTTATTATTTAACTATCAAGTGCATTGCATGGGTTAGTGACTAGTATTCTATATAATAAAAGTTGGGCTTAGAAACTATGGTTGTGCCAAATGGCTTCGTTAAATTGCATAAATTTCTTTTTTAGATTATAAAATATATATATATATATATATAATTTTTTTTTCTTATCTTCTTCTCTTATAATTTCTAAGTTGATGAAAATTTTAATTTGATTACAATCCAAGTTCTTCATCCAATCTTTTAATTATTGATTTATCTATAATTTCTAAGTGATTTATTTAATTAGCAATTGGAAATCTACTTTATTTATGAGTTATGAGTTCTAGCATTTTAGGGGGTTAGAATTTTGGTTTCACACTAATTGTTCTTATCAACATTAATTTTATATAATAAAAAAACAATCATAGTACACGTATATAACTACTAATATCAACATTTAATTTAATTTTTATTTTTTTAAACAAATCATGGATAGACACAAAATTATAATTATTCTTATCGACTTTCTATAAATCTCTATCAATTTTTAAGATAATTACAAAAATTTAGTTGTTGTCATCATTTGTTTAAGTTACATATGACTCTTAATTAAACCATGCATCGCATTGGCATAACACTAGTAATAATATTAAAAGAGAGGCGTCAAAAAGACATGTGTCTGAGTACCCATCAAAGCTCTGCAATCCTTATATCTTGAAATTCCTATCTATAAATATGAAAACCCAAGTCCCTCCTCATCCATTATTCCACTTTTGTTTAGCAATGGAAATAACTTCTCTACTTTCCCCAATAGTCGCTACTCAACTAATTCCCTTTAGCAAATCAGAATGTAAAAGTGTGAGACTCTTGCATGGGAGACGATTAAGTGCCATGGTTTTTGCCGCTAGAAGAGACTCCTACGAGCCAGATTATAATGGAGGATGATTGGTGGATGAAAGTATGATCATTTTGAGGAAACGCATTCGTGAGATGAAAATGATTGAAAGGAATTATGAACATCCAGAGGATTGGATGGAGTGGGAGAAGCAGTATTACGCATGTTATGATGCATTTATATTTGTACGCTAGTGGGGTTAATGCAATCACATTTGATGAACACAAGGCCTAGCTTGGCTCTTGGGATGCTTGCACACATCACGATGAGTGTTCCGGCATCGACGGTCATGATTGTGCATCATATGATATCATGGAGGTGGCTAATGGTGTCTTCTCTGCCGTTCATCTTGGTTGAACTTGATTTTGTTCTTCCAGTCATCTATGAACGTGAATGTAAATTATGTAATTTCATAGAGTTTTGTATATAATTCAGCTTCATCTTTTTCCAACTTTTTACCGGGAAACGATATGATTCTTTGAATTAACTGTGTTATTTGATTTTGAAGATCTTTTAATTTAATCAAATTCAAGGTTATATGGAAAATTGCAGGCCCTTTACATTTTTGACACATTTACTCTAGTATTGCTTAATTTTCTTGAATGGATTATAGTGTATTATAACACACAACTCCAAACTCGTCCAATGCGGTCGTCCAAAGTAAACAAGGCAAACGAAATAAATGTAGGATTGCATTATAGTATACTAGTCCATGGTGAGGTCGTCCGTCCAAGGAAGTACCTGGACGACCTTTCTGGATTCTAGATTTCTTTCCTCATGACAGTCTGGAACGCTAAGGTCAAGGTTCATCACCCTAGCCAGTTTCCAATGACAGTTATAGAAAACAAGCCCGAATAATGTAACTTCCATAGCAGTTATGGAAGTTACCTCCGAGTCTTCCAAATTCCTCAATGATAGGGGAAGTTACTAAACAAGTAACTGTCCCAAAAGGCGTGCTATATAAGCACTCATCCACGAGAGGGTAAGTCATTCAGACACTTCCACAAAAATTGGAATTCTAGAAATACTAACTTTATCATCGGAGGATTCATGGCCGGTCTTCCCCGGTCGCCTTTGAATTTGTGTTTGCTTTTTTAGGACTTTCAAGTGCTCTTTGATCATTGACGCTTGAGACATTTAGTCCACTGATTTCATTGTGTTCATCAGTTGGTGCCATCTGTGGGAAGAATTTTTACTAGACTTCATCTTTGAGTTCTGCAATTTCTTTTTCCGACAAAAGGTTGCAATGGTTCAGACAAGATCAAGGGCTACTAGTCCAAGCCATCAAGAAAGTAGGGATGCCTCTAGTAATCCCCAACACGATCATCAATCAGCGCCTATCATGCAACCATCCTCTGTTCAACATATGCAATCCATGGCAACCGCCATGGCAGAGTTAACCCATCAGAAAAAAAGGTTAACCAGGGAAATTAATCTAAGGAGGCAGTGGCATGAAGAACATATTGAAGGACAATCCCAGAGTCAAGAAGGTAGAGGGAATGTTGAACCTGAAAGCCAATTAAGAGGTACCACTTCACGAAGGGTGCCACATTTGGAAAGGGAAATGGACCAGACGAGAAAAGTTATGGATAAGATGAGGGAGAACATGAGAAGGGCAAACCCCGTAGAAGATTTAGTTCACCGAACAGACTTCTCCTTCACGGCTTCCATCAATGGTCACCCTATGCCTCCAAAGTTCAAGATGCCTTCTTTGGATTCGTATGA
The DNA here is from genome assembly GCF_932294415.1 of Quercus robur. Taxonomy (NCBI): domain Eukaryota; kingdom Viridiplantae; phylum Streptophyta; class Magnoliopsida; order Fagales; family Fagaceae; genus Quercus; species Quercus robur. Next base: position 48,099,681 of record NC_065535.1, read on the forward strand.
TGGAATGCATGACCCTTTTGATCATATTGCAACTTTTAAGACTACAATGCACCTTCAAGGAGTTCTAGACGAGATTGTGTGTAGAGCCTTCCCTACCACCCTTAAAGGACCAGCGTGAGTATGGTTCAGTAAGATCCCTCTTAACACAATAAGTTCTTTCAAAGAGTTGAGTAAGTTGTTTGTCAATAATTTTATTGGAGGACAAAGGCACAAACGTTCCTTGTCCAGCCTGTTAACCATTGAACAAGGGGAGAATGAAAGCCTGCGGTCCTTCATTACTCATTTCAACAGGGAAGCCTTAACAGTGGATGAGATAGACAACAAGTTATGGTTAGCGGCCTTCCATAATGGAGTTAACTTTGACTTATTCGTCCACAAACTTTACGAGAAAGAGCCTCAAACCATGGCTGAACTCGTACATTCGGCCCAAAATTTTATGAATGCAAAAGACGCGATTATAGCCAAGAAGAGAAAAAGAGTCGAGAGAATGGAAACTAATCAACTATGTCATTCGGAACAAGGTTCTTGTCCAAAGAAGGGACGGACGGGAGAAAAGAAAGAATGAGACAACAAGACAGGCCCACCGATACGGAATCAACAGTATACACCCTTGAATATGCCGCTTGAATGGGTTCTTATGCAAATCAAGGACAATCCATCTTTGAAGTGGTTGGAGAAAATGAAGGGAGATCTCAACAAGCACAATAGGAACAAGTATTGCCGCTTCCACATGGACCATGGGTATGACACGGACAAATGCTATGATCTGAAACAGTAGATTGAAAATCCTATTAGACAAAGAAAGTTGAGAAATTTCCTAGGACGAGAGCACACGGATGAGAAGTTGAAAGGGAGGGTAGAAGAGTTGTCGCAACCCTCGCTTGGAGAGATAAGAGTTATTATAGGAGGAAGTTCAGCAGGTCAGTTGTCTAAGTCCAGGAAGACATACCTAAAAGTAGTGCAGAATGTTCAGCTCTTCGGACGATCACCAAGAACGAAGACCACGAACGAGCAAGCAATCACGTTCACAGACGAGGATGCTGAAAAAGTTCACCACCCTCATAACGATGCCATCATTATTACTTTGCTTACTGCCAACTATACAACTAGAAGGGTGTTAGTGGACAATGGAAGTTCAGCAGACATTTTATATTACCCTACCTTTTAGCAAATGAGGCTTGGACGAGACCAACTTTGTCCAGTAAACTCGCCCTTGGTAGGTTTCGATGGAATGAAGGTGCAGCCTATGGGCACTATTACATTACCTGTGGTGGTGGGGGCATATCCACAACAAGTAGCCAAGGACGTGAATTTCTTGGTGGTAGATTGTTCGTCCTCCTAGAATGCTATAATTGGAAGACCAACTTTAAATAGTTGGAAGGCAGTTACTTCTACTTATCACCTGTCAGTCAAATTTCCAACGGAGCATGAGATATGACAAGTGCAGGGAGATCAGCTGGTAGCAAGAGAGTGCTACCTGGCCATGTTGGCCATGGACGAGCAAGTTTAGTCAATGAATATTGCGGAAAGGAGAGTTGTGGCAAAGCCCACTGAAGCATTAGAAAATATTTTCTTGGACGAGAATAACCCCGAGAGGTGTACCAGGGTTGGAGCAAATTTAGAAGAAAAAACTAAGTAGGATCTCATCCGTTTTTTGAAGAAGAGTACTGATGTGTTTAGTTGGAGTCATGAGGATATGCTAGGTATAGACCCTAGTGTCATTACCCACCGTTTGAATGTATATCCTTCCTCTAAGCCTGTACGACAGAAGAAAAGAGTATTTTCCCCTAAGAGAGACAATGTTATTAAGGAAGAGGTGCAAAAGTTGGCCACAACGATGTTTATTCGAGAGGTTTATTGTCCAGACTGGTTAGCCAATGTAGTAATCGTCAAGAAGGCAAATGGCAAGTGGAGAATATGTGTAGATTTCACTGATCTAAATAAAGCTTGCCCTAAGGATAGCTATCCGTTGCTGCACATTGATCAGCTGGTAGATTCTACTGCAGGTCATAAGCTGCTTAGTTTTATGGATGCTTTCTCCGGATACAATAAGATAAGGATGGATGAGACAGACCAAGAGAAGACGTCTTTTATCACCAGTCAAGGCTTGTTTTGTTACAAAGTGATGCCCTTTGGTTAAAGAATGTAGGGGCAACATATCAGAGGTTGGTTAACCATATGTTTTGTCCATAGATTAGGCGAAATGTGTAAATCTACGTAGACGAAATGCTGGTAAAGAGCCTAGACGAGGGAAAGCACCTAAACGACCTGTAGAAAACTTTTGACACACTTAGATAGTACAACATAAAGTTGATAAGATTCAAGCGATACTAGATATTTCTTGGATTTATGGTTTTGCATAGGGGGATTAAAGCAAATCCTGATAAGATCCAAGCGACACTGGATATGAAGCCTCTGCGACATATCAAAGAAGTCCAATCTCTCACCGGACGAGTTGCTGCCCTTAACAGGTTTGTCTCTAAAGCTACTGACAAATGTTTGCCATTTTTTAAGGTTCTTAAAAAAGCGTTTGAATGGACGGATGAGTGTTAGAAAGCTTTCCAAGATCCAAAGATGTACCTTACTAGGGCACCTTTATTGAGTCCATCCGTGTTGGGAGAGGAGTTGTATTTGTACTTGGTAGTCACCCCGTATACCGTAAGTTCAGCATTAGTGAGGGAGAAAGGAAAGGTGCAAAAGCCTATGTACTATACAAGTAGAGCACTGAGGGGAGCGGAAGGACGATATCCGCTGATAGAGAAGTTGGCTTTTGCATTAATAACAGCTTCCAGGAAGCTAAGGCATTACTTCCAAGCTCATGTCATCAATGTCATGACTGACCATCCGCTCAAAAAAGCAATGAACAAGTTGGAAGCCGGAGGATGATTGATCCAATGGGCTATTGAGCTCAGTGAGTTTGACATCAAGTACCAACCAAGGCATGCAATAAAGGCTCAAGCCCTAGCAGATTTCATTACAGAGTTCACACCGATTTATGACGACTTAGATGGGATAGAGGACAGTAAGAAGTGGGTTGTCCATGTGGATGGCTCCTCTACACAATATGCAGGAGGAATAGGGGTGGTTTTACAATCCCAGAAGGAGATAAACTGAAGCACAAGGTCCGTTTGCAATATCAAACAACCAATAATGAAGTTGAGTATGAAGCTCTTCTCAAGGGGCTGGAGTTAGCTAGATCTATGGAAGCCAAATCAATACTCGTCCTAGGAGATTCTCAGTTGGTCATGGGCCAAGTAAACGGAACATATGAGGCTAAGGAAGAACGAATAAGAAAGTACCTTGATAGGGTGATAAGGCTTTTGAAGAGATTTAAGGAAGCTAATTTTGTTCAAATCCTAAGGGAAGAGAACGTAGAAGTAGATGTTTTAGCGAAGAAAGCCTCAGTGAATGAAGCCATGTACGAGTTTGATGAAATTTAGTATATACCAAGCATAGATCTTCTAGAAGTGCTGCAGGTAGAAAGCGAAGGAAATTGGATGACATTAATAGTGTCATACCTGAAGGACAGGAAGCTTCTAGAAAGGAAAGAAAAGGCCAGAAAGCTTAGGGTCAGATCAGCCAGATACATCCTTATGAACGAGGTATTATATAAAAGAGATTTTTCTCAGCCTTATCTTAGGTGTTTAGCTCCAGACGAGGTAAAATATGTACTAGGGAGGTTCATGAGGAAGAATGTGGAAATCACTCAGGAGCTAGGTCACTCGTCGATAAGGTCTTCCGAGCAGGATACTACTGGCTGACTGTCTAAGTTGATGCCAAGGCATATGTCAAGGTTTGCAATCAATGCTAATGATTTAGTAACATCCCCAGACAGCCATCAGAGTATCTCACCCCGATGACGGCCCCATGACTCTTTACACATTGGGGACTAGACATCTTGGGTCCCTTCCCACTAGGTACAAGACAGACGAAGTTTTTAGTGGTTGGCATTGATTATTTCACCAAGTGGGTAGAAGCGGAACCCTTAGCAAATATCACACAACAAAATGTCAAGAATTTCGTTTGGAAAAACACTGTGTACAGATTTGGGGTGCCCAGAGTATTGGTAACGCACTTTTCAAAGACTTTTGCGAACACTTCGGGATTCAAAATCATTACTCCTCACCCACCCACTCGCAAGCAAATGGCTAGGCCGAAGTTGCAAACCGATCCTTATTGAAGATCATCAAGACTCAGTTTGAAGGGACAAAGGGAGTATGGCCAGACGAGCTACCAGGTGTTCTGTGGGCATACAAGATGATGATGAGAACCCCTACAGAGGAAACTCCTTTCAAGCTAGCCTATGGAAGCGAAGCAGTCATACCTGCAGAAGTGCATATGGCCAATCATAAAGTGATGACATATCAAGATAAGGATAATGAAGAGCACCTCCGTTTAAGCCTTGATCTAATAGGCGAGGTAAGGATGGATGCAGAGTAAAGGACAGCAAGGTACAAAAACCTCATGGCTAGGTAGTATGATGCAATGGTGAAACCAAGGTGGTTCAACATAGGAGATCTCATCCTAAAAAGGGTTTCTTTGGCAACCAAGAACCTAGCTCATGGGAAATTGAGACCTAATTAGGAAGGACCCTACAGAGTTATCAATTGCAAATGGCAAGGATCCTACTACTTGGAGGCCCTGGATGGGAGGAAATTGGAGCATCCTTGGAATGTTGAACACCTGAGATGATATTATCAGTAAAATGCTAGCATGGACTAGTATTATCCTGGACGAGCTTAAAGTTTGTTTTACTTATCTGCATATTTTTTAGTATTATTATGTTATGGACTATGGACGAAGTTATGGATTTGTTTGTATTTTTTATTCCCTAAAAGGCATCAGCTTCTAAGCATATGCCTCATCTATGAACAATATTTATGTTATGTACATAATGCTATGTGAATTCCTAATTTCCATATTGCTTTCGTTCAAATTAACCCACAAGAAGGCTAAAAGCCCAAAACGAGTAAATTCTCTGGATGCAAAGATGTAACGTCTATAAGCTTTCCTAAAGGTAAAGCAAAGAAAAGCAGGCTCAAGGCGTATTCGTCCAAATAATGGGCGAGATGAAGCCATTAATACTTTAGTCCAACCCATGGACAAGTAAATGTGTACATAAATGTTTAATCTATTAAATAGGACGCCAGCTAAAACAATCCAATCTTTGGATGTGCAAAAAGTTGGACCCTAAAAAGAAACTTTAGCTACCAAGTCTAAGGACGAGTAGAGCTGAAAAAGTTCTCCCCATCCACAAAGACGAGTTATACTTGCAAAATCCAAAGAATGGTAAGGAGTAAACATGTTAAACATGAAAGAATTCTTACCATGGATGAGCTAAGGTTGAAATCAATGTTATATAAAAATAAGTAAATAAACTCGTCTACACACTAATAGAAAGAAGATAAACATTCATTCAACTATTTAAGGGTGGATGACCAACGTCCAAACACCCTTATAAAACTTAATTGTTTAAAAGCCCATCCTAACACTATGGACGAGCTTAATGTATATAAGTTTCATTAAAAAGTCCCAAACAATGGACCTTTAGAAAAAAAGGAAAGAGAACACAAACAACAAGGATTAAAATTCACTGAGGGGGGTCATTTTTGATGTCCTGAGCAGGTTAAGTAGTGGCATCATCTTCAATATGGACGTCTTCGGAGCTAGTCTGAATGAGAGAGCTTGTAGCAACAGTAAGATTAAGCTTAATGGAGCTAAAGTCCACTTCAGGGAAGTTTTCCATAGCATCCATTCTAAAATCTTCAAAACCTGCTGCATAGTTGGCGTCCAGAAGATTAGTATACTATTTGGACGCCTTGAACTCGGCCACTGCATCTGCTTTCGCTTTGGAAAGAAGGGTACTCAACTCGTCATTCTTCTTTTGAAGGTGGTCAAGACGAGTATCCTTCTCAACTGTGTCAACTATCAACTCCTTAATCAGATTTTGCAAGTCCTTGGCTTCATCTTTAGCTTTGGCTGCCACCTCAACCCAACCCTTACAGTCGTCTTTAATCTCTTGTATACTCTTCTCCAAAAGAATCCTCGTCTTGTCCATTTTTGTAGCCTGCCTAGACGCAACTATGAACTTTGACATGGCCTACACGTGATTAAAAAGTTATGATTAGTCAAATATACGTGTTATTAAAAACAAAACGAGATAAAAGAGTACCTTAAAAAGATCATGAACACCGGAGTGCTCAAACTCTTTCAAGGACATGTCGTAGCATACAACCATGTCCTCACCAGTTACAGCCTTCTTAAACCTCTCCCAAGCCAAGTCCTCATTCTCCAGGAGGTTCATAGGGATCCTCTGGGAAGGTTGGGACATGGTAGGAGCAATGGTCTTAGATGAGGGGGAAACAATGGTTTTAGCAGGACTATCAGCAGGGACAGACGAGTCAATGTCAACCATTTGGATGGAAGGCTGAGAGGGAGGAATGGACTTAGCAATCTCAAGTCTGGATAACCCGTGCTTCGCTTTCTTCCCATGATGACTGGTAAGATTTCCAAAATCCAGCGCCTTGGGCAAAGATTTTCTTTTGTCTCTAGCCGAAGGACGAGTTTGAGATTGGACCCCAGGCCTGGCAGCCTCATCCACAGCCTTTTTCCCTTTGTTCTCTTTCATTGTGGCCATTCCTAAAAAGGAAAACATAAGGTGTTAGTTAAAAAAAATTAATAATAATAATAAAATAAATGTGTATACATATGTATGTATAATGTAGAAAATTTCCAAGCATAGAGAGAACTCACGTCTATGAGTTGTAAGTTCGTGTGCAAGTGCTTCCACGGACGGCTTAGGACCAAGTCTGCACGTGAATAGACGTTGAAGAGTCACCAACGAGTGAAAACTTCTATCAACTTGTAGACGAGCCTTGTGGACGTGATCATGATGGAATTTACTCAAAGAAGGATGTTCAACAGCTACAAAACAAAAGAAAGACTAGAGAAAACAAGGTTAGATGAATACAAGCCAAAAATCAAAACACTTAGAAAAATAATAAAATAAAACGAAACATGAACTTACCTTCAGGATGAAGGTTGCCTAGTTCTCTAGTGTATGGGGCAAAGATATCCCTGCCAACCTCAACAGGGTGCCCAGCCCAGAAACTGGAGATGAAGAAAAACTTCGTCTTTTAGTTTCTGTCAAAGGTAACTAATGATTTAATCAATCTATAGTCTTTACCCCTAGCTGTAAACTGATAAAAGCCAAGGGACTAATTAATTTTGGAGGGTTTGTAGCAATAAAGGAATTCGTCCATGGTAAGAGGATGATCCCCTTCAAACACCTCTCTCCACAAAATTTGCATAGAGATGATGAGTCTCCACGTATTAGGGTTAAATTGACAAACTCCAAAGCCTAATCTAGTAAGAAGTTCTCTAGAAAAAGTGTTTAGAGGTAACCTAAGTCCCCCTAGAAGATAGGCCTCATAAATACCTATCCCGAGACGAGGTTGACAGTACCACTCCCCACGAACGACTAACCTAGGATTGAGGTCATCGGGGATTTGGTACCATTTCCTAAGTAAACCTAACTTCCTACCATCCATCTTGGAAGGGATTCATATGGCGCAAATATACACAATTTCTACTTCATCTGAGGGAGGAGACAAGGGAATACTCGTCGAGGTGCCAGCCCCTAAAGCTGTTCCTGAATAACCTCAAGGGGGAAACCAAGAACACCAGAGGTGTATCCCTCGTCCGTGGAGCTACCACTACTACTGCTATCATTATTAGAGCTACTATAGCTAGAAAAGTCACGATACTCGTCTATAGCTTTATCTACACTATTGCTAGACGAGGAGAGAACGACTACAGACATTTTGTAATATTGAAGGAAAACCTAGAGATGAAGGAAAGAAAAATACTTGGCTCTAGACGGAGGTCTAAGGACGAGAAAACGCTTCTAGACGAGGCTCTAAGATGAGGAGAGTCAATGAAGGAAATTTCAGAAATGTGAAAGGTAATGGAGGAATTCTACTATTTATAGGCCGTGAATTTAGGCATTTCAAACGACACAGCCAACCAGAAAGTGACACGCGGCATGTTCCTCGAAGAAATGAATCGATGTTGTTGGTCACCAATGAGGTTGTAACACATGGCGCATCTAATCACAAACATAAGCGCATCCGTCCAAGGAATGACATGGGACCACATGTTTCCTTGAACGACCCATGGACGAAGGGGCAACTGATAGTGTATTATAACACACAACTCCAAACTCATCCAATGCGGTCGTTCAAAGTAAACAAGGCAAATGAAATAAATGTAGGATTGCATTATAGTATACTCATCCATGGTGAGGTCGTCTATCCAAGGAAGTACCTGGATGACCTTCCTGGATTCTAGACGTCTCTCGCCATGCGAGCTTAGGACAAGCTTATGACAGTCTGGAATGCAAAGGTCAAGGTTCATCACCCTAGCTAGTTTCCAATGACAATTATAGAAAACAAGCCCAAATAATGTAACTTCCATAGCAGTTATGGAAGTTACCTCCAAGTCTTCCAAATTCCTCAATGATAGAGGAAGTGACTAAACAAGTAATTGTCCCAAAAGGCATGCTATATAAGCACTCATCCATGAGAGGGTAAGTCATTCAGACACTTCCACAAAAATTGGAATTCTAGAAATACTAACTTTACCATCAAAGGATTCTTGGCCGGTCTTCCCCAATCGCTTCTAATTTTGTGTTTGCTTTTTCAGGACTTTCAGGTGCTCTCTGATCATTGACACCCGAGACATTCAGCCCACTGATTTCACTGTGTTCATCAGATATTATCTAGGTCTTGTTGCGTACCTTCCTTGGATCACAGTACAAGCTCTTAGGCTAATGCCTATGTGATTTAGCAATTAATCATTTCATGGTGAAAATTGTGTTTTATCCCTTTCAACCAAACTTTCCAACAAAATGCCCCATGTCTAAAACTATTTAGGGATATGCCCCTATTTTGAAACTCAATTTTTAGAAAATCGAGTTTCAATGAAAAACTCGATTTATCGAAAATCAAGTTGTTTGAAAAAATTTGCATGGAACTTGAGTTCCAAGTAGATTTTTAGTTTGATTGCCTATAACTCGATTTTGCCAAATCAATTTTTAGAAAATCGAGTTTAAAATAGGGGCATATCCCTAAATAGTTTCAGAGAAGGGGCATTTTACTGAAAAGTTTGGTTGAATGGTGTATATCCCCATTTTGGCCATCATTTCATAGAGCTATGGGCGGCGGGTGCTAATCATTTGATAAAGTTCTTTTTTTTTTTTCTTTTCTTTTTTCAAGATACAAAAGACTAGAATCAAAATTCCTCGTCTATAAAGAAAGGAATAAAAAATGATTATTTTATGTTATATAACCCAAAGAGCTACAACCAGATAACATGTAGTTTTAATGATTAATTTATGCTTATTATAATGATCAATGAGTACTTAAAAATATGAAAATGGCCATTGCATCGATGCAGCTAGTGAGAGCAATTAGTGTATCAGTGGAATCGCCCTACTTACTTAGCTTGCAACAACTCTTACAAACAGAGACAAGTGTCAAGAAAAGAAAAAAAAAACACATATGCATGGGTCATGTGCACACATGACCCATTTGAAGAGAAATCTGTTAACCCTAACGTTAACAGGGTCTGTCTTTCAATCTAAACTAGACGGCACCCACAGTCCCACACATGGCCAAGCTCCTCTCTTCTCATCCTCCTCCTCCATGGCTCCACCTTTGTTTTTCTCGAGAACCCCAGACTGGCCAGAGAATCACGGCATACTGACAACAAGAAATTTCTCTCCTTAAAACCTCATCAAAGCCTCTCTCTCATCCTATAGCTCTTTGTTTGAAAAGGCTCATTTGCCTCACAATAATAGCACAACATAGCTTGAAAAATGCAAAATCAGTTACACTTTCCATTCATTGCATCACCCAAGATAATCTACTGAAAAACATCAATGCATAAACGGTACCATGCACTTGTACACAAATCACCAACTGAGTGCTACTGGTTACACACGAGTCTGGCCCTAGGCCTAGGCCATTTAGGCCATGGCCTAAGGCCCCCTAACATGGAAAGACCCCCAAATATGGGGCAAGTAAGGTTTTTTTTTTTTTTTTTTTTTTTTTAATTAAAGAAAAATGTGAGTTAGGTATTCATTTTTTTCCCAAGTCTAAAATATTAGAGTTATGCTAGTATATTACAAATTTTATTACATAATTCTTATAAATTGACATGTCACCAAACACATGAAAAAATTCAATACTCATTTATTCTTTTGTTGAAGTGTCACCTCATTGTCACATCAATTTGTAAGTTTTTTGTAATAAAATTTATACTAAGTTTAGCATCTTCTCCCAAAAAAAAAATATATATGAATTAATAGAAATGCAACCTAATCTCCATTAAATGAATGAAAAATGCTAAAACTAATATATATTTTACGACAAAAAATTTACAAATTGATGTGATAGTAATATGATCAATACCATTTATGAAAGCTTGAAAATGTGTTAAAAACACAAGAGCATGTTTAAACCCCCAAATTAAAATTTACAGCTAGATTGCTTTTACTCTAACTTATCTAAATATGGAAACAAGAGTAAATGAAGCGCAATTAACTAATACTACTTTAGTGCATAAACATGAACAACAAACAATAAAAGTAAAGCACAAGAGTAAGGGAAGAGATGCAAGCACAAGATAACACAGTGATGTGTTATCGAAAAGGAAACCAAAGAGCTCGGCAAAAAACCTCTCTGCCACCCTCCAAGTGGTGAATCAATCAACTAGACAATAAGTTGGAATACACGAATAGCAAGAGACCCTCCAAGTCTAATCTACCCAATGTATGTAAGCCCTCCAAGCTCCTACTCCAACAAGGCTTCTCGGAACCGTGTCTTGTCTAGCTTTCTGAATCCTGCAATACGCCCGATTGCATCAGCCAAGCCTCACCGACTTCTTTTGGCAAATCCCCAAAAATTCCCAAGCTCCAAAACACTCTCTACACTCTGAATAGGTGTGGGTTGTGTTTGGGTACAAATCTCCTCTCAAGGTATGACAACGGGAGAGGGAAGGAGAAGAGGGTAGAATGATTTTTCACTATGGATGAGTACCTCTCTCACTAAAAGATGGGTGTGTATGTTGTAGGAAACATATCTAGGGTTTTTCTCTCTAAATGGCCTCCTCTACATTTGTGGGTAATGAGTGTATATATAGTATGGGTAAAGGGTAAGAAAGTCACACTTAAAAATCCTCCAGGTAGAGAGTCTCACGGGTATCTCACGGGAAGGTCTTACCCACAAAATACTCGTGAAATTGACAATCTGGCACGACTCTTCAACTTCCAGTCATGTGCTTCTCAAATGCCCTTTTCATGGGAATCCTTCTCTCGAGCTAGTCACAAAATGCACTGATCTTCATTTCATGCTCGATTCTTCACCAACTTTATACTTAACTCAATGTAATAAAATCCCACAAAATACAAGGAACAAAATTAAAGCACTTACAACACTTTTTGTTGTTGAATAAAGCCAACATAAAACATAGTTATAAATCACAACTTTACAATCTCTCCCTTTGGCTATTCCATGACAAAACACCCTATAATAGACTCTAGACTTAAACGTAAGTTTGGGAACAATGGCAAAACTCACTCACACCTAAATCTAGAAGTTGTGATGAACTTGGAACATGTATACTTGCAACCTGAAACACTTGCACAAAATGCATTAAACCCTCAACATAAATCAAGTTATAAAAGGACAAGTATAATGTAACAAATAAACATACAATCAAGTAAACATGTAGTGAAACATATGAATAACTTGATCAAACACAAAACAGTCATATGGAAATGACCACAATGATCATATAGCAAAACAAATGATTACCTGAACATGCAATCAATAAAGCACAATAGCATAAGAATATATGCATGTCCAACACATAAGCACAATGCGATGAGGGCAACAAAGCATAGATACAAAAGATAACTCAAAGCACCATAAAGCAACGAGAAAACAAGCATAAAGTAAAACAAAACAAAACAAGATTTTCTCGTAAAAAGATGTCTTCTCCCCCTTGATATATGCATCTTCCTTATGGCTTTCTCCCTCTACGAATGTGCACAAGGTAAAATTTCTCCCCCTAAGAATGTGCACATAAGTCATATAGAAATGACGATACAATCTAGTATACTCTCCCCCTTTTTGTCACGAATAGACAAATTAATCAAGGGGAAGGAGGGAAAGAAAATAAGATATGAACAAGGGTAAAAGATGATGCATGACGGGTGCAAGATAAATGAGAAAATGAAGCTCAAACAAAAGATTAAACATCTTAAAGACACAATGCTACAAAGCATAAAGTAAACATGACATGTTAAGGATGATGGAACAAGGTGTAGACCAAGGCATTGCATAAACACAAGACCATGTTATATGTGCTAAGAAGTCTAAAAGGACTTAACTAGCATGAGTGAATGCAAAACATGTCGAGTATGTGCAGCAAGGTGCATCTAATGCGCATATGAGATGCATGACTAATGCATGACTAATAACTCAAGGGGAAAGGTGTATAAAACACATAACCAATGATCAAAACATGATAGACATGAATAATTATGGTGATCCGCAAAAATTGGTACTCATTAGAGTCCAAAACAATGAGAAAATGCCATTTGGGCATTTTATCAAACACTTAGAGTGCACACACTACACATGTATGATAAACAATGTAAGAACATATGAAAATCTTGCCTAAATACATGTTATTTTTGCGACAAGGGGCCAACATCCAAAGAAAATCATCATTTAAAACAAAACCCAATCAAAAAGATTGACAAAAATTAAGTTTTTCAACTCCCATTTGAGAAAATCCCAACTATGAACATAAAACCCCCAAAAACATAATCTAAGGATCCAAATTGATGAAAAGAGTTAAAGATTACCTTAGAGATGTTTATGGAATGTAAAACACTTGAATCTAGTTGGGTTTTGATGTAGAAACATGAAAATAGGGGTTTAGGAGAAGTTTAAAACAAATGACCAATGAAATGCTCTTTAAAAACTGATCTGGAAATTTTCGTGAGTAATTTTGCTGGTAAGCTTCCCGGGAAATTTCGCTGGTATTTCGCTGGTAAGCCCTTCTCGCGAAACAATCACAAAACTCTCTGTCCAAAACCGAAAAACTTGATAATTGGACCCTTTTACTCATGACTACATTTACACATGTAATAAGTCACGAAAACACTCAGAAAACATGTTTTTCACACAAAAACAACTTGAAAAAACTTTGAAAAACATGGGTGATACAAATCACTTCCAAAAGCAAACAAAAAGAACAAAAATCGTTTTGGTTTGATCCATGTATGGTTGAGCACACACACATCTTGAATATGTACAATCACACAAATGAAATAGGCATTCATTGAACATTAGACTTGTGTGTTGTGTGTGTGTATCAGATGTCTAATAGTCCTTAGTCTAGAGTGAAACTTCAATGATCAATTCAATCAAGTCATACACAACTAGTACTAAGTCAAGCAGTCTATCTCAATTACAGAAATGAACATATATGATCTCCCACAAAAAAATGATTACAAAATCTTTGAAGCATTTCATTTGGCTTCTTTACAATACATAACATTTGATCATTTTTAAATAATACATCTCATTTTGAGATAGATGCTTGAACTTTTGATATTTTATTTTTGAGAATAAGCCTTTGGCTTTTTAGGCACCATACATTTCAATACAACTCGCTTTCCCTTTTTCCTAGTTAAATACTAGTACATGTGATGGTTTTTGTAGCTCATTATCTCTTTTTATTTTGAGATTTACATTTGTTGAGCTCTTTAAGCAAAAAATAAAAAATAAAAAATGTAGGAAGATATATAGGCACAAGTCTATGCAAGTATCAAAACCAACAAAACTATTGACCAATCATTCATGACAAGCTTGAAGATCGATTTACAACAATCACACATAGATTTCAAGATTTTTCTCACAAAAATAGATATGCATACATAACAAGCTAAGCTCATAAATGCACTACACCATTAATATGAAGGTACTAGGCCAAACTCACATGTGACATGTGCTCAAACATATACAATCAAACTTTTTGAATTTTTCACTTTTTATGTGGTTTTGGATTTTTACTCACACAAAACAGAAGCAATAAAGTAAGATAAAAAAAAAAAAAAAAAAAAAAAAAAAAAAACAAACAAAACAAAACAAAACAAAACAATGCATATAAATAGATGCATAATGCATAAATGCATGACAATGAAGCATCTAATGCATGAAGAGTCCTACAGAGATCGAAAGAATTAGATCAAGGATCAAACAAAACAATTGTTTAGAATGAGCATCTCATGAGAAGTGAGACAAGGGTTGGAAGAATGAGAACTAGAGATGCACATAAATAAGGAGGTAAGAACATTAAAAACTTTCTTCAAAAACTTACCGTTTTCCATCAAATCCGGTTTAGTTTGCACAGCACAACTTCAAAAAAATTCAAGTTTCTCTTTTCTTTTTATTCTTTTAAGAGCTTGAAACTTAGAGCAATGAGGTCTTAGATGACCAAAGGCACCACAATGGTGACAAACAATATGTTTAGGTTTATTAGGCTTTTTAGGAAGGGATCTAACAATATGGTTTTGTTCTCTCTTCAACTTGGGACATTGTGGTCTTATGTGACCAATCATACCGCAATGGTGGCAAGTTAGAACAAACTTAGATCCACCCAAAACCTTAGGTTGAGACCTAAACGGAGGCTTTGGCTTAAGAGCCTTTCTCTCCACCTTTTGATTTCTTTTATGTAGAGGAATGTACACTGATTTGTCTTTAGAGGTAGAACACACAATAGGCATAAAATCGGGTACCACAACATGATTGAAACAAATATTTTCATCATTTTTAGCAATAGGTTCAACAATCAAACACTTGGTATGCATCTTAAGAGATTCATTTGCACATTTAAGCTCATCAATAAGTTTGTTGAACAAAACAAGTTTAGCATCCAAGTCCATATTCAAACACTAAAACTCCTTTAGTTTTTCAAGAGATTGTGCAACAAGTTTCTTATACTTTTCAACCAATTTATTGGATTCATAGAGTTTAGTAATCAAATCATCCTTTTCACAAATGAACTTGCTGAAATTCTCATGAAACTTCTTAGCCTTTTTCTTTAAAAGTTTGACATTTTGAATATCAACAACAACACCCATAGATTCATGTAACATGTCATCATAATCATGAGGATAAACATTCATAGAGGCATTTTCACAAACACATGGCATGTTACAATCACCAACATCCACAGAAACATATAAAGCATTATCCATGGCAAAACACACAAGGGATCAAGAATCACACTTAGGTAATGAAACCAAAACAAGTGTACCCGCTCTAATACCAATTGAAAGCTTGAAAATGTGTTAAAAACACAAGAGCTTGTTTAGACCCCTAATTAAAAATTACGACTAGATTGCTTTTACTCTAACTTATCTAAATGTGGAAACAAGAGTAAATGAAGCGCAATTAACCGATACTACTCTGGTGCATAAACATGAACAACAAAGAATAAAAGTAAAGCACAAGATTAAGGGAAAAGAAATGCAAACACAAAATAACAAGGCAATGTGTTATCGAAGAGGAAACTGAAGAACTCAGTGAAAAACCTCTCTGCCACCTTCCAAGCTGTAAATTGATCCACTTGACAATAAGTTGGGATACACAAATAGCAAGAGACCTTCCAAGCCTAATCTACCCAATGTACCTAAGTCCTCCAAACTCCTACTCCAACAAAGTTTCTTGGAACCGTATCTTGTCTAGCTTTTCGGATCCCGCAATACGCCCGATTGCATCCACCATGCCTTACCGGCTTCTTTTGGCAAATCCCCAAAGATTCCCAAGCTCCAAGACACTCTCTACACTTTGAATAGGTGTGGGTTGTGTTTGGGAACAAATCTCCTCTCAAGGTATGACAATGGGAGAGGGAAGGAGAAGAGGCTAGAATGATTTCTCACTAAACATGAGTAGCTTTCTCTCTAAAAGATGGGTGTGTGTGTTGTAGAAAACCTATCTTTGGTTTTTCTCTTTGAATGACCTCCTTTACATTTGTGGATAATGAGGGTATACATAGTATGGGTAAAGGGTAAGAAAGTCACACTTAAACCCAATACAATAAAATCCCACAAAATACAAGGAACAAAATTAAAGCAATTACAACACTTTTTTCATAGAATAAAGCCAATATAAAACACAGTTATAAATCACAACTTTACAACTTAAATAGTATAATAAATAAATGTTTAAATAACTTTATTTATTTATTGCTGATATGCTAGTTTGTACAACGTATATAGTAAGTATCATTAACTCACTTTGGGTGAATTAGTCATATTAATAAGTATGAATTAATAATAGTTTTGAAATAAAAATATATAATAAAAAATAAAGTAAATATTATTTAAGTGATATTTAGATGTAAAAGGTCTCATTAAAATTTTCGCCTTAGGTCTCAAATTATCTTAGGCTGACCCTAGTTACACAAAAGGGGGAAAAACCACTTTATGGCACTTTTTAGTTTTTACTGAAAAAGATATTTATACAAACCTACAAAATAATAATAATAATAATAATAATAATAATAATAAAATGAGGGAAGTTGAGGCTACAATTTTCAATCAATTTTCTGTAAATTTGCTTTTAGTTTCACCTCATTTGCAAGTCATGGTACACTTTACAAATTTTTATACCTAGTGAGGCAACTGCTCAAAGTGCTAGTAGCATAAACTCAATTTGATCATAATATGGTAAAATGCCAGAGAATTCCTTTCCCCTCTAATTTCCAATGAAGTAAACAAACACTGATTTGAAGAGAAAGGGAAAGGAGAAAGGCGGGTTTGAAGAGAAGGAGAAAGGTTGGCCTTGTGCACTAGGTGGCCGGATTCTCTTGTTGGTCTGGGGAAGGGGGATGAGAGAGAAAGAAAGGAAAGAGAAGAGGATGGTGCCGTCTGATTTATATTGAAAGACAGAGAAGCTATTAACGTTAGGGTTAATAGATTTCTCTTAAAAAAGGACACACATGACCTATGAATATGTGTCTTTTTCTTTTCTTAACACCTATCCCTGTTTGTAGGAGTTTTTGTAGGCTTGTGTGTTGAAAAACATGGTTTGTATTGCATACAAAACATACACAGCGAAAAATTAAAGGATCTATTTCATTTGCAATGAATAACATGTACTATGTAAATTTCAGAATTTAAGAACAAGAGAGTGTACCTTGGTGCGGTGAAATTCAAAATCAAAGATTAGAAGTACTTGGAAACACTTTTAATCTTCACTCCAATTCTACTTATGCTCGAGAAGTGTGGTCTCTCAATCAGTTTACACGTATGTGTTCAAGGGAGAATAAGAGAGTGGCTTACACTCATATACACACCATTTCATTCATACTAAAAATTTTGTATGTTTCTCTCCTTATATATAACTGATTATCTAATTGGGTTAGCCTTTTGGGTCATTCCAATTGAGCTTTATTATATGGCTTGGAGTGGGACCAAAAGGGATAAATAAGGCACTAGCTCCAATGGGTTTTAGGTCTTTCTGTTAACTCTTGACAAATCCAAAATTACCATTAATTATATTTAATACCACTATATAAATATAATTGCACTCTAGACATTATTAATAAATTATATCATAGGACTTTATTATACATTCAACCCCTTCATTAAAATATTTGTAGGGATACAAAGTCAAGAATGTTTACTGCCACTTTAAAGATTACTATATCTTAATCCTTGAGTATCCGGTTTAATCCTTTAAGTTATTCATCATATATTTATGAAATCTAATTTCATAAATATATACTTTACTAACTTCTTATTAAAGTGGTTAGGCCCATCACTTTGAATAACCAAACTCATTAAACTTATCTCAAGGGAATATTTTATATCTCTGTTAAGAGATTATAAATTCTATCTTGAGAATATATGTTCCCTCAACATTAAATGTGGCTGCCCAATATACTGAGTTTTTTATCATGACTTTAGATCTCACTCCTGATATATCAAAAAACCTACACTTTATGATAAGGTTCATTATTCTCTCAGGATTAAGAGTCGATGTAAATAGAAGTTGTGAGATTTATTATTCATTTGATAGTTGTTAATAGAATAATAAATCTCACAACGTTCTAGTTCAATATGTCTTAACACTTAAAACATATCAACTAGAAGTCTCCACTTCCATGATCAAGACAAATCATCTTAGTTGATACGTTATAGTTTTCGCAATTGAAATGCCTAATTTCATCACTGATTATGAACTAAAATTCTGAGTTTACAAAGAATTTGTGATTTATATCTTTGAGACTAAATCACATAAATCACATACTATGCATCTCATGGATTATATGATAATGTCCAAATATTCATGTTACCATTATTTTAGATAATAATAAACAACTTTATTAATCACAACATAATGTCATACATAGCATTATCATACAATAGGATTTAAAGGGCACATATCCTAACAATCTCCCACTTGCCCTAAAGACTATTGTGCACTAATCTAACCCTCGTTCCCTCCAAATGTGACTCAAAAGTCCTTTGGGGCAAGGCTTTGGAAAAGGGATTTGCTAGATTATTTGCACTATCAATCTTTGCTACTACTACATCTCCTATAGCAATAATGTCTCGAATGATGTTGCATTTTCTTTCAATATGCTTTCCTTTCTTGTGATTTCTTGGATCCTTGGATTGTGCAACTGCTCCACTATTGTTGCAGAATAATGTGATAAGAACTTGCTCCATTCTCACAAAACCAAGATTAGAAAGGAATTTCTTGAGCCAAATAGCTTCTTTTGCTACTTCACAAGCAGCAATATATTCAGCTTCTATGGTAAAGTCAACAATACAAGATTGCTTAACACTCCTCCAACTTATAGCTCCGCCTCCCAAGGTGAACACACAACCTGAAGTGGACTTTCTGAAATCAAGATCTGACTGAAAATCAGAATCTGTGTAACCAGTAGGTATCAAATCCTCACATCGATAAACTAGCATATAGTCTCTCATTCTCCTTAGATACTTGAGAATATGCTTTACAACCTCCCAATATTTTAGTCCTAGATTTGATTGATATCAGCTGACTATGCCAACTGAATAACAGATATCTGGCCTAGTACATAGCATGGCATACATGAGACTTCCCACCATAGAAGAATAAAGAACTTGTCTCATTATCTTTTCCTCTTTAAGAGTCTTACGCCTTTGGTCATCAGATAGAGGAACTCTATGTTTGAAAGGAAGCAATCCTTTCTTGGAGTTTTGCATGCTAAACCATTCTAGAACCTTATCTATATATCCAACTTTGCCTAACATTCCATTCTTACGATCTCGCCAAAGCTTGAACCCTAGAATAAAGTTAGCTTCGCCCAAGTCCTTCATATCAAATTGGTTTGACAACCAAATCTTTACTAATGACATTACCCCTATATCATTTCTAATGAGTAGAATATCATCAACATAAAGCACTAGGAATATTACTATTTTATCTCGATGTCTTTTGTACACACATGGTTCATTTAGATTTTGTTCAAAACCAAATAACGTGATTTCTTGATCAAATCTGATGTTCCATGACCTAGATGCTTGCTTAAGTCCATAAATGGACCTTTTCAACTTGCATACCATATGCTCTTAGTTCTTTGCTATGAAACCTTCTGTTTGCATCATAGAGATTTCTTCTTCAAGATTGCCATTTAGATATGCAATCTTGACATCCATTTGTCAAATCTCATAATCATAATAAGTAGCAATGGATAAGAGAATTCTAATAGATTTAAGCATTGCTACTCGTAAAAAGGTTTCCTTATAGTCAATACCTTCTTTTTGTGTATACCCTTTTTCCACTAGCCTTGCTTTAAAAGTTTCAACCTTTCCATCTATCCCTCTCTTCCTCTTTGTAAATTCATTTGCAACCAATAGGTTTAATGTCGTTAGACGCCTTTACAAGATCCCAAACTTGATTGAAATACATTGAATCTAATTCAGATTTCATATCTTTGACCAAATAATATGCATCTATATCTTTCATTGCCTCTTCATAAGTGTAAGGATCGGATTCAGCCTCTTCTGAGATAACTTCATAAGTTCCTCCCAAACCTATAAATCTTATAGGTGGCCAAACAATTCTCCCACTATGACGAGGCACCTGTGTACTAGTCATCTCATGAGTAAAATCTTATGGTGTATCCAATACAACCACATCATTCCTAGTTTCATCTATTGGTTGTTTAATTACAAGCTCATCTATTTTAGCCAAAACAACTTTACTTCTAGGATTAAAATTATTCATATAATCATCTTCCAAAAATTTGGCATTGGTGCTAACAAACACTTTGTTATCTTTATAATTATAGAATAAATAACCCTTAATTTCTTTTGAATACCCTAACAACATGCATACTTTTGTTTTTTCTTCCAACTTATCAGACTTCCCTTTCAACACATGTGCTGAACATCCCCAAATGTGGAGGTATTTCATACTAGGCTTGCGCCCACTCCACAATTCCTTAGGTGTGTTGGGAACTAATTTTGATGAAACTAAATTTAAAATATGCATTCCAATTTTTAGTGCATATCCTCAAAAGGAAATTGGTACAGTTGAATAACTCATCATGGACCTAACCATTTCTAAAAGAGTCATGTTCGTTCTCTCTGCTACACCATTTTGTTGAGGAGTTCCAGGTGCAGTCAATTAGGATACAATCCCATTTTGAGTTAAGTAATCCTTGAAATCCCCAAGAAGGTATTCACCACCTCGATCAGATCAAATGGCCTTTACGCGTTTACCCAATTGATTCTCAACTTCAGCCCTAAACTTTTTGAACTTTTCAAAGGCTTTGGACTTTCGTCTCATTAGGTACATATAACCATATCTTGAGTAATCATTCATAAAAGTGATGAAGTACTCATAACCTCCTTTTGCTTGGGTTGACATAGGACCATATACATCCGTATGAACAAATTCAAGCAACTCTTGGGCTTTTCGACCTTTTGCATTAAAAGGTCTTTTGGTCATTTTGCCCTCCAAACAAGATTCACAAACTGGAAATCCATCAAAGTCCAATGGCTCTAAGAGACCATCTTTGATCAGTCTTTGAATTCTATTTGAATTAATATGAACCAAACGCAAGTGCCAAAAATATGCATCATTAGTAGAAGGAAACTTTCTCTTTAATGATTTTACATGAGAATTATTATCTAATTCAGAATTGTATAATTTATGCTTATCAGGAGTTAAAATATAAAGACCATCAACAATATTTCCAGAACAAATAAACACTTTATCTTTCTTTATTACAACATTGTCTTTCAGGATAACACAATACCACCCATGTTTACCTAAATAAGTTGCAAAAATTAAATTCCTACGAACATTAGGTATATACAAACAGTCTTTAAATATTAAAACTCTAGAACTAAAACACAAATTAAACACTCTAATAGCTACAACTGGAATTCTACTCCCATAAGCCAAAGTAAGAAATAATTCCCCTTCATTCAGCTTTCTAGTCTCCTAGAACCCCTGCAAAGTATTGTAGATATGATTAGTACAACCTAAATCCACACTCCAGGAATCTGTGGGATTTTGTACTAAACATATTTCAAGAAGGAATGAGCTTTTCATACCCTTATTATTGGCAGCTATGAATTTTGGACAATTCCTCTTCCAATGACCTTTCTCGCCACAATGGAAACATTTTCCTTTGGTGTAGTCCTTCTTCTTTCCCTTGTTGCCAACTCCTAAGGCAATTTATTTACCATCTTGCTTGGTGAAGTCCTTCTTCTTCTTATTTTTACCCTTGACTTTCAACTTTAGGTTGAGAAGAAGAAGCTTTAATCATATTAGCACCAACACTGGATGTACCAAGAAAGCCCTCTGCTGCCACCAATTCATTCATTAATTCAGACAATGTATAAATCATTTTGTTCATGTTATAATTAAGTCTGAATTCCTTGAATGATTCTAGTAGTGACTGGAGTATCATATCCGCTTGAGATTCTCTATCAATATCGGCACCTAAAACCTCCAGTGTATTTAGATGAGAGATCATCCTAAGACAATGCTCCCTTACTGAAGTACCTTTAGCCATTTTGATATTATAAATCTGCCTCAAAGTTTCTTGCCTAGCATAATGGCCTTGCTCACCAAATATCTCCTTCAGACTTAGCATTATGTCCAAAGCTAGTTCTACATCCTGCATTTGATGTTGTAGAACATTTGAGATAGATGCTAGGATATAACACTTGGCCATCTCAGATTTCTACCAATGATCTTATCACTGTTTTCCTCAAGAGGAGCATCTAATGATGGAAAGTTAGGACAAGGTTGACTAAACACATACTTGTGCTCTTCAGCAGTGAGAACAATGTCCAAGTTTCTTTTCCAGTCAACATAGTTGGATCCAGTTAGTTTCTTTTGATTAAGAATAGCAACAAGTGTGCTAAAAGATGCCATGATTTAAATCTGAAAATAACAAACATGAATATAATAAGTAAACTGGACATTATCAATTTAGCACATAAACATATGGTATGGAACCTTAATAAAACCATAACATAAAATATGCAATGACAACCCAATCCATGTCTATCATTCCTTGGCAACAAGTATATTATAAACATCATGATTGATTGAGAACTATTCTCATTATTAGTACTATCATGATAACTCATATCAAACACTAATAATATGTTGTATTAACTTTAGCCTCTGAGTAAAATAATGACATAGCTCCTTTGAGAGGTT
This sequence comes from Quercus robur, assembly GCF_932294415.1. Lineage (NCBI taxonomy): Eukaryota > Viridiplantae > Streptophyta > Magnoliopsida > Fagales > Fagaceae > Quercus > Quercus robur. The sequence continues at coordinate 48,122,498 of NC_065535.1, forward strand.
AACATTACACTTAGTCTAGCATACACCATTATCTAGAATCATGTGTAGCCACATTTCATCTCCCTTATAGTGTTTAAACTTGTAGTACCATGAAACAAAACACCCTCCTTTGGGATTATGAAGCATATACACCAAGACAAGGTGCTTACCCACACTACTATGAACCGACAATGGAAGCCGTAAGATCCAACCCTAGTATCTCTCTCCCACTAGAAATTTTAAAAGAAAGGTTTTTAATTAGAAAACATGTGCAATCTCATCACACATAGCCTTGCAATTTATCTATGTTTTAACACTTAGTGAAATTTCAAAAAATAGTTCATTCAATCGATCGAAATGTTAAACAAATCCACTTCAAGATTCTGGATGACTCGATCAACTGTCAATTCCTATTTGATCGATCGAAAAAAAAAATCCGATCGATCGAAAGGAATTCTCAATCGATTGAAAAATTGAAGAAATTCATCACAAAGTCTCGGGTTGACTTGATCGCCATTTGATCAATCGAAAAAGAACATTCAATCAATCGAAGTTGATTCTCGATCAATAGAAACTTGTGAAACTAAATTTTTTCAAATTTTTCTGGTATCCGTTTTTTTGACGTTTCACTTGAACAAAACATAGTTTCTTGATCACATCAAAACGAGATTGAGATCAAAACTGAATTTCACTGATGCCATAGTCTTAAAGTTCAATCTAACATACTTAATATCAAACTTAAACAACATCATAACATCAATATCAGTTTTATCAAACAGTAATTTCAATAACCATGCAGAAAATTGATTGTAGAATCTTCTAACATCATGAAATTACTATCTTTGATTCCAAAACTCACAAAACATGTTATACAAATTCGAAATTGAAGATTTCTCTAATAATAATTGTTGGAAAAACATAGTTTGTATCTTATACAAAACATACGCAGCAAAAAATTAACAGATCTACTTCATTCGCAATTGATAACATGTACTATGTAAATTTCAGAATTTAAGAATAAGAGAGCGTACCTTGGTGTGGTGAAATTCAAAACCAAAGATTAGAAGTACTTGGGAACACTTTTAATCTTCACTCCAATTCCACTTATGCCCAAGAATTGTGGTCTCTCAATCAATTTACATGTATATGTTCAAGGGAGAATAAGAGAGTAGCTTACACTCACATACACACCATTTCATTCATACTAAAAATTTTGTATGTTTCTCTCCTTATATATAACTGATAATCTAATTGGGCTAGCTTTTATGAGCCATTCCAATTGGGCTTTAATATGTGGCTTGGAGTGGAACCAAAAGGGAAAAATAAGGCACTAGCTCCAATGGGTTTTGGGTCTTTCTGTTAGCTCTTAACAAGCCCAAAATTACCATTAATTATATTTAATACGACTGTATATATATAATTGCACTCTATGCCCTATTAATAAATTATATCCCAAGACTTTAGTATACATTCAACCCCTTCATTAAAATATTCGTAGTAATACAAAGTCACGAATGTTGACTGCCACTTTGAAGATTACTACATCTTAATCCTTGAGTACCCGATTTAATCCTTTAAGTTATTCATCATATATTTATGAAATCCAATTTCATAAATATATATTTTAGTAACTCCTTACTAAAGTGATTAGGCCTAACACTCTAAATAACCAAACCCATTAAACTTATCTCAAGGGAATATTTTATATCTCCATTAAGAGATTATGAAATCCATCTTGAGAATATATGTTCCCTCAACATTGAATGTGACTGCCCAATATACTAAGGTTTTGATCATGACTTTAAATCTCACTCTTGATATATTAAAACAACCTACACTTCATGATCTGGTTCATTATTCTCTCAGGATTGAGAGTCGATGTAAATAGAAGTCGTGAGATTTATTATTCATTTGACAATCGTTAATAAAATAATAAATCTCACAGCGGTCCAGTTCAATATATCTTAACATTTAAAACATATCAACTAGAAGTTTCAACTTCCATGATCAAGAAAAATCATCTTAGTTGATATGTTAGTCTTCATGGATGAAATGTCCAATTTTATCACAAACTACGAACTAACAATCTGAGTTTACAGAGAACTTGTGATTTATATATTCTATGACTAAATCACATACTATGCATCTCATGGACTATATGATAATATCCAAATATTCATATTACCATTATTTTAGATAATAATAAAACAACTTTATTAATCATAACATAATTTCATACATAGCATCATCAATATATATATTCATATATATATATATAACCGAAGCTTATGAAACTTTCACAATTTTCCACGTCAGCATAGTAATTAAAAAAAATAAAAAATAAGCACAAAAAAAAAGGAAACCTTTTCGAAAACCCGATAAAAACACCCGATAAAAACTGAAAAATAAAAAAAACATAACGCAAAAAATAAAAAAAGCAGAGCCACGCTCTGCCATTCCTCTCTCTTCTCTATTTCTCTACCTTCTCCATCCCCAAAACCCAACACTGAAAATCAATCCTGCCAAAAAGCCATCCCCACAATGTCAAGTTCGAGATAGAAAGAAGGCATCACAAACCATATGGTTTGGTCCTTTGGCGATACATACAACTATGGTTTCACAGTCGGAGAGTTTTCCTGGAAGCGAAGGTGACGATGGGACCGCAAAAGAGCTTGAAGAGAAAATCAAATCAAACACCACCACTGCTGGTAAATAATTTTCCCAATAAATATAAATGTTCAATTTTCCGATCTAGGTATTTCATAATATTTTGATTAGGAATCCATAACCCTAACCAAATTTGATTAGGAATCCATAACCCTATATTATATTATAAATAATGTTTTTTTTAGGGATTGTTTGTTACCGTGCAACTCACGGCTAAAAAATTTGTATTTTTCATTACTCTCTTCTGAATTTTTTTGCTCGCTTTATAATTCTGAATTTTTATTGCTCTCTTAATAATTCTTCAATTTTTATGGATTTAATTTTGTGAATTTTTATCTGGGTTCATATGACTACCCCTTAAAAACTTGATTTTTGTGTATAGTTTGGGGATTTAAATTTGAGATTGTGTATTTGAAATTTCTTTTATGGTTCATATGTTAGATATTGGGATTGGTATTGATGGTGGGATAGGTTTATAGAAAACAACATTTAGATAGTTTTGGTAATAATTGATAGTTTTGTACAATTGTTTTTTTTTTTTTTTTGGCTGAACTATTGTAACAATGATTTACCATATTGATTATTAGTCTATGGACTGGTGTTACTTTGGAGCTTTAGGGGCCCCTGTTGGGCTGCTATTGCTGTGGACTAGAAGAGTAGTAGAGAAATTTGATGGAGCTGTGGGAAATTATTCAATTTATGTAAGTTTGGATGTGTGGATGATCAATACAAGTCAATGTTTCAAGTGCCTATGGTCCCAATTCTAAGCATAACAGATATGTGGGTTTGGTGGAGTCTTGGAGGAGATTTTGATATGATTCCATTTGAGAAGTAGGTTTGATTTTTTTTTTTTTTTTTAATGATTTATTTCATGGTGTGTTTTATGTCTGGATGTGTTTAGTATTCCTATCTCTCTTCCATGAACATAAGCTGTTTGATAAAATTCTTATGTGATTTTTTTTTTTTTTTGGTTATTCTAGGAGTTATATTGCATGGAGATTGGTAAGGAAGAAAAGTAAAGAATGTGATGTTATATTGCTGATTTAATTAGGTTGAGATGGGTTTGTCAGCCTTCTTTTTTCAATGTCATTTTTTGTGATGTAAAAACATGACTGGCTTGGTTGCTTATGCCTCTAGACAATTAAAGAATTTTGAACAAAAATTACCCAAACTCATGATTTGGAATTGGCTGTTGTGGTTTTTGCTTCAAATCTATTGGTAAATTATTGAATGTTAATAATAGGCCCTTGGTTACAAAATTGTTATGATCTGATATGTAGGTATGATATATAAAAGGTCCATATATGATTTTGGATGAGGGATAGCATGGATGGTTTATATAAATAGTCTAAAGAACTCCACTTATTTTTCTTATGCTTTTTTAATTGAACTAGAATGGAATTTGTTTCTCCAACTTAAAACGAATGATTGGCTTTTATGTGCCACACCTATTCTCTGAACTTGCTTTCAAGTTTCATATGATTGTATTCTTTAAGAAAACACGTATTAAAAATTTACCTTCTGGAATATGCTTTTACATCCTTTATGAGATTTTGTGTTACCATGATTTGTTGTAGCTCAATTTGTTGTATAGTTTATAGTGGTGGAACAACTGAGTGTGTATTTTGGTTTTTGCAATGAAAATAGTTGGTTTAAGATCTCTAAAGATGACAAGAATTATCTGGAAAGTTATGAAGTTTGTTTAATGGTGGGAAACAGAATTCTGTGTTGGGTAGGAAGAATAGACAACCACAAAATTTCAAGGGTGGTTAGAGATGATAACCCAGAATGGAAGTGGTGACCAGATCGTATGGATGATATGATGTATTAAGTAAATGCTATTTAGGAATGAAATTTTTTCTTTTCTTATCTTTGAGTTGTTTTAGTAGTGAATATTATTTTTTCACTCTGACATTAGCGAAACCATTACATCAATTATAAAGTTTATATCTTATTAAGTTAGTGCATACATAAAGGAGGAATAGAGCTCTTTTAAAGGTAGATTGTTCTAGAAGAAAAATGTCAGAATTTGTTGTAGGACAATTATAAAATACATTTGGAAATGAGATGGTTGTATTAGATACACCACAGGACATTATTCTATAGATAACTATTACACCAGTACAATATCGTAGTGGGAGGATTACCAAATAAATTCATACATTTGGAATAAACTTTTGTAGTTATTCCACAAGGATATGAATTTGATCCTTGGTCCTACGTAAAGGCAATGGATGATATGAATATGGATTACTGGATCAAGGTTATGTGAATAGAATTAGATTCTATTTAAAGTCTAGAACTTGTAGAGGCGCCTAATGGCATTAAGCCTATTGTTTTCAAATAGGTCTTCAAGAAAATGGGATTGATAGATTTGAAGGTGCAGACCTTCAAAGTCAAGATTAGGGGTGAAGAGATTTATTTAGAAAGAAATTGTAAGAAATTGTTCGACTATGAAAAGATTTTTTCACCAAAAGTCAAGTTTTGACTCTATCTAGATTCTCTTATTCATTATATTTCATTTGGATGAAATATGGCAATGAATATCAAGAAAGCTTCTTTTAGTAGCAATCTTGAGGAAGACATCTATATGATGTAACCAGACTTGTTCATAGCAAAGAATCAGTAGTGTTTAGTATGCAAGTTGCTTAAAGTCCATTTATGGACTAAAGCAAGCATTTAAATCATAAAATATCATCTTTGATCAAGCAATCAAATTATTTGATTTTGATCAAGTATTAAAAGACCTTATGTGTGTAAAAGCTATATTTATAGAATAATAAATTTCTTAATGTATGTCGATGACATTCTAATCATTTAGAATGATATAGAGTTATTGTCATCAATGGAATTTTTTGTTGTCTAGTCTAGTTTGATATAAAGTACTTGGGAAAGACTAGTCACATCCTAAGAATTAAACTTTGTTAAAATTCAGGAATTAGAATGTTGGGTCTATCTCAAACTGCTTAAATAGATTAGATTCTAGCCAAGTATAACATGTAATACTTCAAGAAATGATTCTTTCCTTTTAGTCCTAAGACATATAAAAGGAAGAGCATATTAAAATGGGTCCTTTTGCCATATCAATAGGAAGTCTTTATGCTATGCTATATGCTAGGTTAAATATCTATTTTGCGGTGGGCATGGTAAGCAAACATCATTTGAATCAAAGATCACTTAATTAAGTGGGAGTAAAGCATATACTCAAATATCTTAGGAGAATGAGGGATTATATGCTTGTCCACCAAAGTGAGGATTTGATGGTAACTAATTGTACAAATACTGATTTGTAGTTTAATTGTGATTCATGAAGTTGGACTTCTATGTGTTCATCCTAGGTGGTGAAGATACACATTAAGTGTAAGTATTATCTCATTAGAGACATATGAGTACGTGAGATATAGTAGTAGAAAAGATAATTTATGAAATAAATCTGACTGAAACTTATTTCCAAACCTTGCCTTAGAGTGACTATGAATTACTCTAAAGGGAGATAAGTGTCAGATAGGCAAGTGGGAGATTGTTGGGTTTATGTCCTAAGATCCAATTTATTGGCATGTCATAAATAATTAAATTGTTTAATTATATGAGACTATTTATGAACTAATGGGACATTATCTTAGTCCATGAGATGCATAGTATGTGATTTATGTGAAAAGTCACAGAAAGATATAAATCACAAATTCTTTGTAAACTCAGAATTTTAGTTCGTAGTTGGTGATGAAATTTGGCATTTCATCTGCAAAGACTATAACATATCAATTAAGATGATTTGTCTTGATCATAGAAGTAGAGACTTCTAGTTGATATGTTGATATGTTTTAAGAGTTAAGACATATTGAACTGGACCACTATGAGATTTATTATTCTCCTAACGACTGTCAAATGAATAATAAATCTCACGACTTCTATTTACATCAACTCTAAATCCTGAGAGAATAATGGACCTGATCATAAGGTGTAGGTTGTTTTGATATATCAGGAGTGAGATCTATAAGTCATGGTCAAAACCTCAATATCTTGGGCAGCCGAATTTAATGTTGATGGAATATATATTCTCAAGATGAATTCATAATCTCTTAACGGAGATATAAAATATTCCCTTGAGATAAGTTTAATGGGTTTGGTTATTCAGAGTGTTGGGCCTAACCACTTTAGTAAGGAGTTACTAAAGTACATATTTACTAAAGTACATATGATGAAAAACATAAAGGATTAAACTAAATATTCAAGGATTAAGATGTAGTAATCTTCAAAGTGGCTGTCAACATTCATGACTTTGTATTACTACGAATATTTTAGTGAAGGGGTTGCATGTATAATAAAGTCTTGGGATATAATATATTAATAAGGCCTAGAGTGCAATTATATTCTTACAGTGGTATTGAATATAATTAATGGTAACTTTGGACTTGTTAAGAGTTGACAGAAAAGCCCAAAGTCCATTGGAGCTAGAGTCTTATTTGTTCCCTTTTGGTCCCACTCCAAGCCACACACTTAAGCCCAATTGGAAGGGCCCAAAACGCTAGCCCAATTAGATAATCAGTTATATATAAGGAGAGAAACATACATAATTTTATAAGGTTTTTATATATGAGACTTTTCATAAGGGTCTTTTATTAAGATCATACAAGGAATGAATGGTTTGTATGTGAGTATTAGACACTCTCTTATTCTCTTCTTGGAAACTGATTGAGAGATCACACTTCTTGGGCATCAAGTGGAATTGGAGTGAAGATTAAAAGTATTCCCAAGTAATTCTCAAGTCATGGTTTTGAATTTCATCGCACCAAGGTACGCTTTCTATTCTTTGTTCTATAATTCAAGGTTACATGTTATCTTTCATGAATGAAGTAGATCCGTGTTTGTTGCTTCCGTTGTGTGTTTTGTATGAGATACAAAACCAAATTTTCCAACAAGTGTATCATGGTTTCTTCAATGAAATTGTTAGGTTTAAGAATATTTGCAAAATTGAGAATATTGTTTAATGGTGGGGAACATAATTTTTTGTTGGTTGGAAGAATAGACAACCACAAAATTTTAAAGAGTGATTAGAGATGATAACCCAGAATATGGTAGGTGGATGGTATGTTGATGCAATAGTTTCAGAATTAGTCCCTTTTAAATTTGATGGTTTTTTTTCCACAATGATGATGAACTATTTAGTACATTGATACAATTCTTTATTATGTTCAAAATCCTAACTTTCTTGATGCGTGGCTCTAACAACCTTTCATATGAAAGCCAGGAAACTTTGAAATTTTAAATTAATAATATTGATCATGTAGTCCAAACAAGATGTTCAAATTTATGATTTATGTCCCTTCCCATTCCTCTCTCTCTCATTTTAGATAAAATTTTTCTTGGAGAATGATCTTAATTTATACAACAGATTGCTTGCAGCCTTGCAGTGTTGTTGACTACAAGTATTCTCTACATAGGCTGCCAGTGGATTCTAATGAGTACCTTCGCGTATTATATGAGGCTTCTTTTAAACCTTCTCTCTTTTTGTGCCATTGCAATTTTTTTAATAATGATTTCTATTTGGTTACTAAGAAAGTGTAGCAATAGAATACATATATTTTTAGGTTTTTATTTAGTTTGGTTGGGATTTGGGCATCTTCTTCATATAGCTGTTTAGGCTTGTCCCCCCCCCCCCCCCCCCCGAGCCACAAAAAAAAAAAAAAAAAAAAAAAATTCTATTTGGTTGTTGAAGGAAATCAACTTCAAATTATAATCTCAAATAAATTACATTGTTGGTGAAAGAAAGCAAAAATATTTAAATTTTTACAACATTATTAGATTGCATGCATGTGATCTCTTATGGTCATTCTCTCAAAATTTTACATTGAACTACTAACATATGTGGTGACTCTTGACAACATAATATGCATTGAGAATTGACTCTTTTTTTTTTTAGGGCATTGGGAATTGACTTTTTGAAAATATGTAACAACTTTTTGGAGAAAAAACACCATTGTCTAATCCTTTAAGCAAATATAGATTCTAATTTAAAAGTGGTTTACACATCCAATCATTTTAAAAGGGTGTTGATGATTTTGCATTAAATTACTAGGACTATTTTTCTAATTGAAGGGGTTGCTGATATTTCCTAGAGGTATAAAAGGTTTGATTTAGCATCGAAAAAAAGTAGATAACTCAATTCAATTATGATCCTGCTTTCATGGAGGAAATGAGGACAAGAAGACAAACATCTCATGAGTTTTACATACACAGTTGCAGAACCAGTTCATAGACCATAGAAATATGGACTATGTAAATGGACAAATGTCTATGTACAATGATAGATTTGCTTATTCAACTTATGGTGGTGTTCATAAAAGTAACATTCAACTAGCATTGATAACACCTACTCTTCTAAGTTTATGAAATTTTACATGTGTTACTTTTGTGATCTTTTGAAATTATGTTGTTTTAGGTTTCTACAAGTTTTGTGTTTATTTTTTATTTTGATGTGAACTTTTATTTTGAATAAATTGTTTTTATTTTCAAATATTTTCAAGTCAGTACCTTGAACAAAATAAATATATTTAATTTCTATTTAACTATCCCGTGCATCACACGGGTTAGCGACTAGTACAATAGAATTTAGAGGGCACATATCCTAACATTGTGTGCAGGAAATCTTTGTCCTTTTTTATTTATTTATTTATTTTTTCAAAAGTGTTGTAGTAATGGTATGTGCACTTCACCCACGGAAGATAATCTGGGTTCAAATATCTCTTGGGAGCATTTTATAAGGGGAAAATAAAATGAGGCCTGTTTTTTAAGCTGCAATGGTCAAGGATTCTCGAGAGAGAATTTGAAAGGTATGGACTGATAAAATAGGTTGCTGGGGAAGCTCTGAGGAAAAACAGCTTTATTGACTAAAACAAAAATGAGCAAACTGTGCATAACTACATAAGATTCGGAGTGGAGATGCTAGGCTTGATATTGTTGGTCAAATTTGAAGATTTAATTTTCATTTTTTTTTATTTTAATTTTTGACAATTCAATAAGAGAGGGAAGATTTCAACCTTGATTTTCTTGATAAAAAAGAATAAATTCTTGAATAGAAGAAGTGATTTAGCCATTTAGGGGATGGAAAATATTGATCTGGATTATTAAGTTTGTACTGCCTAAGTTTACTTGTTGGGCCCATAATCTAGCTTACTAGCCCTCTCTTTGTCTCATGGGGGCCCATGACCATCTCAGCTCTCCCAGACTAGGTGTTTGGCCCAAGAGGTCCCCATCCCTATGATTCTTCTATCCTTTGAAATTCCTTTTCCAGTGATGTTTGATTCTTTCTGTTAATAAAATCTATTTATTCAGCAATTTATATGTATATAGCGAATAGCGATGAACTAATAAATTTTAATGTTACTATAAATATATGGCTAGATATATTACCATTGGAAATGGTTTCTTTTGGCCAAATTGTTTTTTATTTATTTTTTTAAAAAAAAGTTAAAATTGGGTTAGAGAAACCTTATACAGAAATTTTTTTTTTTCTTTTTACATATTTCAACACATTATCTTCTCTATATAGTAAAAGAGTTTATGTCAAGTCCATCTTTCCATAATTAAAGATAATTTTTGTAGTCCTAACTTAATAAAACTAGTCGCTAACCCGTGCGATGCACGGGATAGTTTTTAAAAAACATATATATTTACTTTGCTTAGAGAAATAATCACTTGAAACAAATAAGAATTCACCTCTACTTACTATGGCTCAAAACATACTATGTAAGTATAATTTTATTTGAAATGTAATCAAACATTAAAGGAAAATAAACAATTGTATACCAATTATTGCAAAATATTTAGATGCACAAAAAATATATAATAAATGAATGCTTAGGCAAATATTCCATTTAATATTTTTTGTTTATTCATCTTTTGACTTATTTAAAAAATATATTCCTTATACTTTGTAATCTAGAAGAGTAGATGATACAAATATTCTACATGAGCACAATATAAAGGAAGAAACTCATAACAAACTTTAGGGATAATAATTTAATAATTTAACTATTTTTAGAGATAATTTTATAACTGAATTCATACAAATAAGTTATAAACACTCCCTCTCTCTAAAACTTTATAAAAACTACCATTCAAGCATAAGTAAATAAAGATACAACAACTACCAAAATAGCTTTGACATAAATATTTTGAAATTCCCAAGGTCTTTATACACAAAGGCAAAACAAATCTCCAGTGTACAACTCCTAATTTCCACTTGAAAATTTTATCTGCAAAATAAGAGAATTCATACCTAAAAAATAATTCATTTAGAAGGAAATAAAAGGAATCAATATATATTTTCTACTATTAATGGAGGCTTGCAATTAGTATGCACTTCCCTCCCTTTACCACTCATTTGAAACAATGGGAAGAATATTTTACATAAATCCATTAACTGCTTATACTCAAGAGATAAAGCAATTATGAAAGATACCATTAATTCAACCAAAAAAAGAAAAAAAGAAAAAAAAAGAATAATCATAATGAATCGAAAAGAGTACTATATGGATGGCTTAGGGATGATGATCCAATATGTTTTGAAAATATTGAACATCAATGCAAGAACCTATACGTGACTTTTATTAAACATTACATTTATCACGAATTCTATCCAACACATGCTAGAAACTTTTAATTCAAAAACTTTTCATAACTAAAGAAAATCAAATATGATTACAAACGATGTGAAAAAAAATTTAAAACATTATTAGCAAAATATATTAAAAAACAAACATAGACCAAATACAATAGAAACTAATAAGGAACTTCATTAGCACAACTTTCCAATCAAAGCACAAAAGCGTATGAAAATAAAGAAAATGCTAAATGTACTACTAATTTTACAACAAAAGGCTTAGACAACTTACTTCAATGAACAATTGAAGGAGTGACATTTCATAACTTTGTACAAATGAGCCATTCTATCCACTACAATGACAACTTCAAATTCTAAAGCATCATCCAAGATGTTGGATTTGTGAATGTAGTATTATACAAAATATGAATGATTCCAATTCATGGGCAACTAAAAAGGCCTAATAGATGCTTCTAATGAGGGAAACATGAAAAGAACTTGCCTTAGTCAAATGAGTTCGATGTTGTTCTAGACAAAGAGAATTTCAAAGGATGTTACAAACCCCAAGAAATTGCACATTGGAGATGGTGAATTTTTTAAAAATAATGTATGATATAGGTGGAACATTTTGAACAATGAATTTCATGATTTTACCTTCTCATATACTTTGTTCAGCGACAAAAATATTGCTCTACATGCATAGGAGGGATGCGGTGTTTTCCTTCATTGGTAAAGGAACAATGTTAGCACTGAATCACCTAGATCTGGAAAGAGCAATCTTTAAGTTGCAGAGTCCCACTCCATGGTCAGAAACTCCGTGCATAAACCCGCTATTGGATATAACTATCAAACTAATGGTTAAAAATGCCTATCAAACTAATGATTAAATAGAGACAAATAGAAATGTATATCATTAGTTAATATAAAGACATAATACATAAGCTAAGACATAGGCAGTAGGAACATTAAAAAATCTTATCAGATTAATATGAAATTGAAGTATTCTAAACATAATATACAAAGTTTTAGAAAAATGATTTGGCAATTAAAATTTTCTCCTATCTTAAAGCCAAAAACAGTTCCAATTATAAGATATCACATTAAGGAATCATGGATTAAAAGAAAAGATACCAAGTGTCAGATTAATTTGAAGATAACTATTATAAAAATAAAAAATAAAAACAAAAACAAAAGAGTCAGCAGTGAAGTTGGATAAAGAAAATTAAGGGCCCATTTGGTAGAGGAGTTTGGATAATGTTGTTTGTAGTTTTTTGAAATATGTGTGGGTAAAAATGTGTGTAATGCTGTTTAAAAGCTGAAAATATATTGTTTAACAACTCTACCAAACAGGGCCTAAACATCTTAGACTTCTAAAGTGATCAAGTAGAGGAGGCAACCAATTCATATTCATTTGTAGGCCCAAAATGTCCTAACTATAAATGAAGCAAGGAGAAGGTGACTGTTGCTACCATTTTGAAATAAAAAAGGTAATAATTTCAGTTGCTCAAGTCTTTGCAAACAATTTGTAATTCTCATGCCTATAGTGGTTCTTTTTTAAGAGAACCATCTATAGCTCACAATATCAATGGAATAAGAATAACAAATTCTAAAAAAATATAAATTATGTTGTAAACAAAGAAGGCACCAGATTACCAATCAAAGTGAGTATTGGCTTTGCAATGCCCCAATTTATACTATCTTCCCTTTGCCCTGCTCTTCCTCATTTATTGGCCAACAATCTCTTCTTTTTTTTCTTTTTTTCTATATCAATTAACACATGTCAGAACAAAGAAAAAACAACAAAATTGAACTTTATGTGATATCCCAGAACATTAATAATGAAACCAAAACAAATCCAAATATTTTATTAATAGTGAAACTAAAACAAACCCAAATATTTAATTAGACTGTAAAAAGGGGAAACTCAATACAGATCAAACCAAAAAAAAATCCATCTTTGTTTCTCATAAAAGACCTTAAAACACAACAAATTTTTCCAACATACTCAAAATATGTCTTTACCAAAAAAAATCCATCTTTGTTTCTCATAAAAGACCTTAAAACACAACAAATTTTTCCAACATACTCAAAATATGTCTTTACCTGCACATCACAGGGTCCAATTGTACCCTTATGGCCGGCAGAATCTTGGTGAGTAATGCCTCCCTAAAATCCAAAAAACCCCATTTTAATTTCTTTACAATTAAACCTGATAATAATCAAGTAATTGAATAGCTTTGTGACAAAGTGTACCTGTAACATGTATGTGACAGTCAAAGAACCTGGAAAAACAAAATAGATATCACAATATAAACTGTCTGCTATACAAAACATATGTATGCACATTTATGTTACCAATATCAACATGTAATACAAAGTTTAAAGAAAATCAAACCAACCCATCAACAAAAAAGTAAATAATCGCTATGTTACAGTTTACAATCCAACCTAGATTGATTCTGATGTGGGGTTGATTCTGATGCCAAAACCCATATCCCCAAGCCACATAAGCAGCTTGCCCTTCCCCCTTTTACTATTTCAATTTTGTAGTAAAATTTGATACATTGAAAGGAACCAAAATTGAGGGAGAACCTATATTAGGGTTTCGAGTATTGATAAAAACCAATTCTAAATCAAAACAAAATCTGAACCAATTTCTTAAATCAAAACCAAAACAAATAGCCGAACCTAAATCCTATTAAACACCCAAAATTAATATAAAAGATTTTACCTGTAGCCGTTCCAGCAATCTGATGTTGGTTGGTTGTGAGGCGAAGCATTTGTGGCATAGTTGAATTCGGTTACCGTCGCAGGGGAAGAGAGCATTTGTGGCGTAGTTGAATTCGGTTACCGTTGCAGGGGAAGAGAGAAAGATCTACGTCTGGCTTTTCTGTTTTTGGGTTCTTGTGTATGGGTCCTGCAGTGTTTGAAGGAGAGACAGAGATAGAAATAGGTTTTATCAAGTTTGTTTTGGGGAGAAATAGTTTTGCGTTTGAAGGAGAGACAGAGATAGAAATAGGTTTTATCGGGTTGGTTTTGGGGAGGAATAGTTATTGGCTAGAAATAATTATGGTCTTTAGGGTTTTATTTATTTTTTAATAGTTTTATTTTTTTAAATGATGTGGAAATTTTTTTTTTTTAAATAATGCTGATGTGGAAAAATGTGGGAGCTTCAAAAGCTTCGGTTTTATATATATATATAGATTATGTTCTACATTCTTCAACAGTGTTAAAATTATCTATAATAGAATTTGTACTAAATTTTATGGTAATGGTCTATAATATCCATCTTCTTCAACTTATAAAGTTTACATATGCTAATATTGGAAACAATAATAAATAGTGGTATGTGTGAAACGTGTTTGATTGGGGGTGTGTGTATGCATGTGTGTTTTGAACCTGCATATTTCAATTCTTATTCGTATTTATTCCAATGAAGCTATTGAAGCAATATATTATTGCAACTACTGTTGTTGCAATAGGAATTTATAACCCTTATTTCTAAAATTTCAAAATATTTAGAGTATTCACGTCAATTTGTTTAAATTTTTCTGTTTATTTTAGTACAAAAACCTACTTTTCTTATTTTACACAACTATTTTTACAAAACACCTACAATAGATTATCTATTCTACACTTCATTTTATTTAAGTAATCATTTTTATTCATTTGTTATTATTATTATGTTCCTCATTATTTTCTCCTGTTCTCTCACTTCTCTCAATTCTCTTCATCCTCTTCGGTGTCTCTCATCTCAAATGTCTCTCTCCTCTTGCTCTCTTTGTTCTCTCATCTCAACCATCTCTCTCCTCTCTGCCCTCTTTCATTTCCATCATCGCCCTCCCTCTCTCTCAATTTGACCCACCATTGCCCTCAACCCTTTTTTCAATTTTACCCAGCCAAAACCCAACTTCTCCCTTTCGATCTAATTGGCAACAACTTTAAGGAATCACATATGCATTGTGCCGTGGTAGCAGCTCTCTCTATCTTTATTGCTTAATCTCATCCATGACTCGAACATGGGTTTTTTGGGTTGAAATGAAATGGGTCAAAATGAAATTGGGTTGAGGTAAAATGGGTTGAGGCAAAATGCTACTATGGGGTCAATCTTGCGTTTGGATTATATATAAGGTGTTGCAATGGGTTGTGAAGGTGTTGGTGGGTGGTGCTAGGTTGCGGTGGTGGTTGGACAGTGGTGAGTGGTTGATTGGCTTTATCTAGTTTAGAGGAGGAGAGAGAGAGAGTGAGGTGAAGAAAGAAGAGCATAAGGGGAAGAGAGAGAAGGTCTAACATGGTGAGAGAAAAAATATATATATACAGTTGTGTGGGTTCTTTTTTTTTTTTTTTTTTGGTAAACAGCACATAGGCCTAAGTAAAGAAGCAAGGATCTTGGCCCTGATGCTTTATGCTTTAAGGGATTGGGCTTGGTTCACCTTAACTAAATTGGGTTGATTTCGAACTAAGTGGTGCACAAACTGCAGATCCTACAACACATACATACTAACACATAGAATATATATAAATATATATATATATATATATATATATATGCTCATTTAATAGCTAAGAACAGTAAAGAACAAAACAATGAGGAAGAAAGGCAAAATAAACGTTAGGGTTCCTTAAGACAAATTGAAATATTTCATTGTTTTCTTAATTTTGTAATACACCATGCTCACTAGGACATGTTATAAGGTCTAAATAAGTTCAAAAATCACAGACTTAGATGACTCTTCAAGCCTCTAAGATTTGCAAAATTTGAATCCCTTTGAATCCAAGCATGTTCTCTAGTGGCTGTTTGAGGATCCTGGATGATATTTTCCCTCTCTTTTCTCCTTTTTTTCTTTTTTTTTTTTTGAATTCTAATAGAGCTTTCTCAAGGATTTTTCACTCAAATTTCCTGTTGCTGAATACCCGTCATTGTTGGCTGCCTTTCCTTTTATAGTGCCATCCAAGGGTTTCAAGGGTACCGTTGATTCCCTCTATTTGCTTCTTTAGGTACTAGAACCAATATTGTGTCAGCAACAATAGTGGCTAGTCCCTTCCTCATTCTTCACTATTTCCCTCTTTTGAGGTTCCCTTTTCAAAAGCCCCTAGCTGACTTTCCCATTCTGGAGGTCCTAGAGGATTGACCTTTGATCTTTCCTTTTTCAAGGCTTCTAGATTCCACTTTTTCAGACTCACCTTTTGGTTGCTTTCCCCTTTGTCACTTTTTCCAAATAAGCTAATTCCTTTCTACAAAGCTAAAAGATCCTCAGCCACCTTTCTTCATGGTCCATCTTCCTGGGTTCCTTAAAGTACCAAACCCTTAATCATGAGTTGTTGGTTCTCAAGTCTTCTGATCCTTTTTCTACATCATTGGGTGGCTGATGGGACATATTTGTCCTCGTTCTTTGTATTTTTGGGCATGCCCCCTTGAACCGTCTTAGTCCCAACCTGGCCTTGATGCACATCCCGAGGATCCCAGGCTCTTACGAATCCCTAGGTATCCTAGTCCAGTTTTTCTCCCTAGGCTCCCCAGCAATTTTCTTAAGTTTAAAGGCTGGGCTGGACTTCTTCTTTCCTTTGTTTTGTGAGGTCCAAAGCTTGCCCATCCATGGGCTTGGGTCCCTTCCTATAGACCCTTAATGGATTTGGGCCTACCCTTTTGAAAGCCCAAATGATTTCAATCCTTTATGTTGTTTTGGGCTTTGGTACAACATTGTGATTTTTTGAACCTCAACATTTAGCCCCCCGAACTTGTGGTTTGCCTGCAACCCACACGTGAGTAGACGAGAATCTTGATTTCTATAGGAATTTCTTATCTTCTCTGCTCCTTGGGATCCTACTTCTCCACATTATCCTCCAGCATCCTAATTTTTTCACGTATTACACTTCTTTTGTAACTCCCCTCTTTCCACAGAACGTGGCAGTTAAGTGTCTGAGTAAACTTCTCCCGCCACTTTTTACATTTCCCATAACTCCCATTAATAACTGTCAATAACTTTTTCTTATAAAATTGAATTTTGGCAATTGGCACACCTTTCAATACATCATCTTCTCCAACTTTTCTCTGTGTCATTATTGCAGTTGTCTTCAAGCCATCTTTTCACTTCTAGAAATTTTTCCTTTCAAACTTACCTCCTTCCTTCCTGTTTTTCCTCTGTCTCTTCTTCTTTGTCCTTCACTCCCTTAACTTCTCTTTTCTACTGCACTATCATTCCATGGCTTCTTCTTTTTCACAAAAAAGGAGGGAGCGTTCTCCCACTCCTTCTAAAGGTGAAGGTTCCTCCAGGTCAGCATAGGGCGAGGTGCAGGAGGTTGTGGATCACCCAGCCTTTCCTTTACGGGACCCCTGGTACACCCCTAGCCTGTTTTTCCCTCAAGTATCCCACGGCAAGGCTCCTCCTTCCCTTTACACCTGGGTGTTTTCTGATCAGTCTGGGTTTGCTAATTCCGCCCAAATTCCAGATCCAAGGGAAATTTTGGATCTACAAATCAAATGAGGATCTCGCGAGGCAATTCCCATCTTCTTCGACTTTGTCCCAAGGAAGATTACTGGTTGGTCCAATTAGATGGACAAGGAGCTTTCTAATGGTTATTTTGTCAGTTGTTTGCAACGCGCTAGGGTCCTGAAATCAGTGGTGATTTCTAGGAATCTTGAAGGTTTTAGAGACGCCAAGGGCCTTAGACACTTGGTGCACCATTAGTATCCTTCTCTCCACACATTCTTCTTTTTTGTGGTTAATAATTTCCTCCTCCCAGTGTTTGGTGACAAGAATCCCTTTGACATCAACCTTTACAACGAGGATCTTGCGATTGAAGACAAGCATTTCAGTCACTTTGGCAGGCGTACTGCTTCTTTCGGGGGGAAACTGGCCAGAATGGCCAAGTGAGTAATGTCCCTTTCTCAAGAAAAGGAAAGGCGGTTCGGCAAGCTGAGTTCCTGACACTGTGGCATAGTAAGTTTTTACTCAGCGAGTTCCCTGGGTATGAGATTAAGTCTATTTTATTTTCTCTTGCAATCAGATTGGCTCGGGGTGCCCAATATCCTTTAACCCCCATTTTTTTAGGCCACGTTTATTCTCAGTTGGACTTGCTTCATGGAGATGAGGTTGAAGGCAACTCTTGCTACACTATTACTTCGTCCCTCCACTGTACTATTCTTCAGGTGTTCATGTGAACCATTGTTGAGGACCAAAATTTCACAAGAAAGCTCATTACATGAAAAATAAGGAAATATCATAGGCCTTAACAAAAGAAAGCCCAATTCATGAAGTTAAGAAGGACCATAAAGGCCCAAAGTCCCAAAAAGAAGGAAAAAGAAAGAAATAATAATAAAAAAAGAAGAAGAAGAAGAAGACGACCTAGACTTGGTCAGGCCAGAGGACATGCACCAAAGATCTTGGTCAGGCTAGAGAATATGTAGCAAGATGAACATTAAGGCCCAGGCCCTAGGACCTTGATATGTCCTTTTGAAGCCTTGAGAAGAGGACCTTGGCTGACATATGGGAAAGCTAAGGTGTATGTTCAGATTTCCAGCAAAAAAAGCCATTGAAAATTTAGCAAAACCAGGTATTATCTTTGTAAACCATGGTCCAAACCCGTGGGATCCCGAGTGGATAGTAAGGTAGAAATGGTTTAGTCAGTAGGGAGTGATTTCTGGTGAAAGGAGGATCCCGAAATTTTCCCTTGGTTCATATATTTGCTTGGAATGCATGAACCAATGGAAAACTCAGTTCCCCTATGTGCATGACACCTCCCCACAATTTCCTCTCAATTGTCATTTTCAACTAAAGCTGTCATCCAGTACATTGAGCAGCCCACCCACTCCTTTGACTTTCCAAGAAGGAATCTTTCATTTATAGCTAAAGCCAAATGCCCCTTTTGAGTTATAATTGCCTAATTAAGTTAAACCTCTGCCCAATGCACTTTTTCAGATTCCAGAGGACATGGTTTTACCTAGCAAGCTAGGGACATCCTCGCCGGTAACAGACCATGTCAACTATGAAAAGAACACTAAGGCATAGTAGAAAAGGGAGGAGAAAAAGTGGGATTCAAAGGGAGGAAAAGAGGGATAGTTCAAAGGTTCAAAATATATATTCTTAGAGCTTTAATAGCCAAGTAAGGGTGAGAAAATGAACAAAATAAGATAGCGAAGGTGGAGAAATTCATCCCATATCCTTAAAATCATTCAAAATATCACTTAGCCTCCAAAGTAATATATGCCAAAACATGCACACATCAGATATCACTCTCTCCCACATAATCCTCCTCACTTAACTATGTTGGAAGGTGTTGAAGGCTAAATTTCACAAGAAATCCCATTCCATTAAAAGTAAAGAAGGTCCAATTCAAGCAGCAAGAAGAATCAACATTAAGGCCCTATTTATGTTCAGATTTCCAGCAAAAAGGTTATTAAAAAGTCCAGCAAAATCCAGTGAAAAGAATTGGGCCGGGATACCCAGAGGCTGTCAGAGGCCCGGGATCCTCAGGTAATGCAGCATAGCTACTGTGGGATTGAGACAACTCAAGAAAGCTACCACGAAATACAAGAAATGAAGAACAGAGATGTCCTTCTCAAGCACCCAGTGGTACAGCAAAGAACCAGAAACTTGGAGAGTGACAATTCATGAATAAAAAGCTGGTACATCGAGAAACCCAGAATGAAGAACTATAAAGGGAAGTGGCTGGGAAAACTTTCATCCCAGCAGGAATGGATTCTGCTTACGGGGGAAAAATGACAGCAAGAAGGACAGCCAAAAAGCTTAGTCTAAAAGGTAAAAAGCCTTGAAAGAAGAAAGGGTGAAGGTTAGCTCTCCAAGGACACCCCAGAATGGAAAGTCAGCAAGTGACTTTTAGAGAAACAGTATTAAAAGATGAAAACTATGAGAAAAAAGGGAAGAGACCAGCCCCTAAGAAAATGTCACAGCACGAGCTCTGAGGGGCAAAAGAGAGAAATCACTAGTACCATGGAGCCCTAGAAAACACACTATAAAAGGAAGAGAAAACCCATGTTGAAGGGAGAGGATTTTCAGTAGGAAGAATATCAAAAACAGAGTCATTAGAACTCTGTAAAATTTAAGAAAAACAGAGGAATGTCTCCCGGTATCCCAGAAACAGCCACTATAGCACATACTTGGATTCAAAATGATTCAAACTTTGCAAGTCTTAGAGGCTTGAATAGCCATCAAAGTCTGTAATTTTTGAGCTTATTTGAACCTTGTATCACGTCTTAGTGAGCACACTTGCAATCCACAATCAAGAAAAATAGTGAAATATCTCATATTGATTTGAGAATTTATAACATCTACTTTGCATATTTCTTTATTATATTATCTTCCTTTACTGTTTCTTGCTGCTCAATACATATATTCTTACTTGTAAAGCTGAGTCTTTTGCCCAAGTAAAGCCACTCAGACTTGAGTTCCAAATCCCACAAGTCTTGTGCAAAAGCATTAAGTCTGTGAGAATTGGAGCCAGGATCCTCGTGGCTGAATCATTCTCATAAAATTCATTTACATATATGTATATGTATTAATATATATATATATATATATCCTAATCTAAGAAACTAACAATTATTTGAAGATATGTGCCTTGTATAGTTGTTCTTGTGTAGGACCTATAGAGGTAAAAAGAAATGACAAAACTCCATTGCATAATAAGCATGGAGAAAGATTGTATAGTGCAGAGAACCAGAGATTCTGGGTCCTTACAGGCCTAATACGCCCCGGGATCCCACGACAGTACGTCCCGGGATCCCACGACAGTACGCCCGGGGAGGAATCGCATTTTTGCCTTGAGGAGATTTATGTGACTTGCGCACAACTTGGTTCGTAATCAGCCCCCATTTAGCTGCGGTGAACCAAGCCCAGTCCACCAAAACACAACTATTTGGCCCAGGATCCTTGGGCCTGTGTGCTAAAGAAAAAAAGCACTCTCACATTTTGGCGACTCCACTGGGGACTAAGAAAAAGGAGAGGGAAAAAGTAGTCCCTTCGCAAGCATGGCTCCAAAGCTAGGAAACACCTAGAGGAAGGAAAGTTCCTCTTAGTGCATTCAACATCAAGATCCCAAAAGTGTGGGTTCCTCCAACGAACGTTCTACCGAGAGACTCTATATGGAATTTTGGGGAATTTCCTAACACAAGATAAGTTTTATGCGTTATTATTTTCTCTACTTTACAATTTGAACATAATAGATCATTGCCCTGCTTTTTAAAAGAAAAACAGGGGGTCATGTAGTAATATTTAAACAATCATAATATTGTCTCATTGCTTTAAAGAAAAATGGAGAAGTGAACAAATAAAATATATTGATGAAATGAAGATTGTATGAGCTACATAATAGAGAAATGGCCCCACATTTGGGGGCTAATGTATTCTTTCTTTTTAAAAAAAAAATTCATGATATTGTTTCATTTGTTTAAAAAGAAAAAGAAGAAAGAGAAATAAGTGAATCAAAGAGATTTGATGAAATGTAAATTACATAGCAAAGCAATTTCCTCACGTTATGGGGCTAAATAATTTTGCAGCAACTTGATAATAATATCATATGGCGTAGGTTAACAAAATGGACAAGTTCCTTGGCTCTACCCACGGGTTTAGCAAAATGGAGTAGTTCCATGATCCCAGCAAAGCCTTGGAGATCCTTGATCCCAGCAAAGCCTAACAAATCCTTGGTCCCAACAAAACTGAGGAGATCCTTTATTCCAGCAAGGCTGAGTACATCCTTAATTCTAGCAAAGTCTAGGAGATCCTTGACTCCAGGAAAGCAAAGCTTGAGAGATCCTTGATCCCAGCAAAGCCTAAGAAATCCTTGGTTCCAACAAAGCTGAGGAGATCCTTGATCCCAACAAAGTTGAGGAGATCCTTTATTCCAGCAAGGCTGAGTACATTCTTAATTCCAGCAAAGTCTAAGAGATCCTTGACTCCAGGAAAGCAAAGCTTGAGAGATCCTTGATCCCAGCAAAGCCTAAGAAATCCTTGGTTCCAACAAAGCTGAGGAGATCCTTGATCCCAACAAAGCCTGGGAGATCCTTGATCCCAACAAAACTGAGGAGATCCTTGATCCGAACAAAGCTGAGGAGATCCTTTATTCCAGCAAGACTGAGTATATCCTTAATTCCAGCAAAGTCTAAGAGATCCTTAACTCCAGGAAAGTAAAGCCTGGAGATCCTTGATCCCAACAAAGTTGAGGAAATCCTTAATTCCAGCAAGGCTAAGTACACCCTCAATTTCAACAAAGCCTAAAAGATCGTTAGTTCCAGCAAAGGCGAAGTATTTCCACGAATCCAACAAAGTAAAATGGTTGTAAAAAAAATGGAGGCATCCGGAAAATGGATAGAAGTTCCATAATAGCATCAAGAGAAGGTGGATCAAGCATGATTCAACAACCGCCTTATGTCTTGGGGGCTAAAGCCTATTATGCAGTGGACCTTAAATATATTTTGAAGAAAATCAATAGAAACACTATATTACAAGTCAGTAGCAAAAACAACATTATTGAAAGCTCAACAACTATACAATACATCTACCATTTCTTACAGCTCAATAATTGGGCTCACCTATGGAAATGACAAGATTTGGAGGAGATACAGAGACCACTGGAAGACACCTACAACTAGCTCTAAAGGCCAACCATGACATCACAACTATTGCCTAATCCTCTCAATGTATCACTAGTACGTGAAAGAGGGATTGAATGGGAAGCCCACAAAAGTCACTGTCAATCTTAGTCATTTCATCCAGCACAAAGTAAACTTTGTGGAAAATATACTTTATGATGAATCGGCTCCAGCTGAAGAATATCTCATTGTTAGGATCCCGGGGAGCTCCCATATTTGGGATCCCGGGGGTTCCTATCGCAGAAGAAGAAGAAACCTGGAGGAAAAGCAGAATATTGCTTATGAAGGCACGCGAGACCTGAATGTAGCCTACAAGAGGATCTTGGACCACCATCTTACATGATAGCCCAGGAAGAGATCCTGGAGGAACCTGGGGATACGATGAGTCAGAATTTCTCATCTCCAGGATCTCGAGGGGTTCCCATCCTAGAAGAAGGAAGCAATGCCCATGGTTTGAGGGATCCCTTGGATAGAAAAAGAAAGAAGGAGGAAGGCTAATATACTGTTTACGAAGATCCTGGAGAAACTTACAGATATGGAAAGGAAGACATAAATCCTACCAAAGAAAAAACTAGAAGAGGTGAACTTAGGGGCCAACGTAAGGAACCCAGGGCCCATCCTAATCAGCAGTCAATACAGAAAAAAGAGCAACTGGTGGAGCTATTGAAAAAAATATGAAGATTTATTGGCGTGAACTCCTTCAAATTAAATAAGGCACGTCCAAAGGATAAATTTCCTTTGATTAAACATCAATCTCCTTATAGATCCAACTAAGGCAATAACAATATCAACCATGAAGAGGCATACCACAGTCAGGAAACTCAGGAGCTTCTTAGAAAGAGTTTGTTACATTAGGAAGTTCACACCAAGACTAGCCTTAGTCACTAGTGGACTATCCAAACTGTTGAAAAAGGGGAATGTTTTCATATGGGGAGTTGAGCAACCAAATGTCTTTCATAAAACTTCAACAGATCATGAATCATTTGCCTACCTTATGGATACTAGTCTATGGCAAAATCACTATTGTTGTACCTGAGATCTTGATCCCAAGCATACAGAGCATTGAAGGACACCGAATAGAGGTATCCCAACATAGAAAGGGCGTGTATGGCGGTCATGCATCTCAACAATTGAATCATTACTTTTCATCCCACCAAATCCTATTGGTGACAAGCTCTCATCCAATAAAAGCCCTCCTCAATCAGCCTTTGCAATCTTGAAGAGTAGCCCAGTGGTTAATATTAATTTCCCAATACAACATAGGTCTGAAGGATCCCTAGAGCTATCAAGAGCTAAGCTGTAACAAACTCACTGACCTAGTTCCCCGAAGAAGAGAAATTCCTATTAAGTGAGAAGATCTCTAAAAAAGTAGTAGCAGTAGAGATCCTTGTAAAGAAACAGACTATGAGGTTTGTGAAGACAGCCTTCAACGAGCATGCCTAGAGGAAACCATCCTCTTTCAGGATCCCCGTACGAAGATCCCCCACTTGAAGAAAACACTATGACAGAATCATCTTGGTGGAGCTCCTAGCCATCAGTCCACCAGTAAGAGCAATCTTAGATGACTCATAAAAGAAGATTATTTCCATAAAGGATTTGTTCACAACTAAGAGAGGACATTTTAGAAGATCCTCGGAGAATAAAACAAATCCTCAACCCTTTAAAGAAAAGAAAAGAAATCATTTCAGTGAGCTCACTTGAAAACGAGGGGCTATGAAGGAACTTTTTCTGAAGATCGAAAAATTCAATGGTCATGAACAAATTTTCCAAGTGGCATGGCCTAGTTCTTGGGAAAGGGAAAATTTTCCATGTACCTAGCCCAGGACTTGATCAAAACAGAAATTTTCCAAGTGGCATGGCCTAGGACTTGAGAAAATGCAAATTTTCCATGTACCTAGCCCAGGACTTGAGCAAAACACAAATTTTCCAAGTGGCATGGCCTAGGACTTGGGAAAAGGCAAATTTTCCATGTACCTAGCCCAGAACTTGAGCAAAACAGAATTTTTCCAAGTGGCATGGCCTAGGACTTGGTAAGAGCAAACTTTCCATGTACCTAGCCCAGGACTTGACCAAAATAGATTTTCCCAAGTGACATGGCCTAGGACTTGGTAAGAGAAAACTTTCCATGTACCTAGCCAAAGACTTGGCCTAGAACAATTTTTCTAAATACATGGCCCAGAAATTTGCCAAGAGCAAAAGTTTCCAAGTACGACCAAGAAAATGGTCAAAAGCAAAAGTTTATGGGTACAAGCTGTAGCACATACCAGTAATAGGTAAAAGTGCAGATTGTAAGCATATCCCATTCATGGCTACAACTTGTAGCACGTACTAGCACTGAGTACAAACTGTAGTACATGCCATCAATAGGTACAAGTCGTAGCATGTCCTAGCAAAGGATGCAAATTGTAAGCAAAGCCCAACGAGGGGTACAAAGAGAAAGAGCCTTGATTGGGTATGAAAACCCAAAAGTGGGTGTGTAAAGTGCACAAGATTGACCTCCTTGAAAGGAATTGGTTCAAGGGAGCCTAAAGAAGCAAGGAAGGTGTAACTTAAAAAAAAATTTCTAAAAGTACATCACTCGAAGCCGCACAAGCATGGATACTTTTGCAAGTCTCTATACAAAGAGATTAGTCAATGACATTACAAACCAGCTAGCGACATTTCCCTCCTCCAACAAGGTGCAAACTCACCAAAGGCTTGGAGGTATTTCGACTCAACAAAAGAAAGTTCATCCCATGAAGGAAGTGTAGCAATTCCTTTGGAGTTTCCCTCAAGAATTATTTGATCTACACATTGGTTCTACAAACCAAAAAAAGTGTCCAAAAACAATTTATTTTCTCGCGCGTGGGCTACAAGTAACCCACGAGCTCGGGGGGCAAATGTTGTAGGCTAAAATTTCACATTCCATGAAAAGTAAAGAAGGCCCAATTCAAGCAGCAAGAAGAATCAACATTAAGGCCCTATTTATATTCAGATTTCCAGCAAAAAGGTCATTAAAAAGTCCAGCAAAATTCAGTGAAAGAACTGAACCGAGATACCCAGAGGCTGCTAGAGGGCCGGGATACCCAGAGGCTACCAGACGCCCGGGATCCTCAGGTAATGCAGGACAGCTACTTTAGGATTGAGACAACTCAAGAAAGGTACCACGAAATACAAGAAATGAAGAATAGAGATGTCCTTCTCAAGTACCCAGTGGTACCCCGGGCGTACTGTCGTGGGATCCCGGGACGTATTAGGCCTGTAAGAACCCAGAATCTCTGGTTCTCTACACTATATAATCTTTCTCCATGCTTGTTATGCAATGGAGTTTTGTCATTTCTTTTTATCTCTATAGGTCCTACACAAGAACAACTATACAAGGCACATATGTTCAAATAGTTGTTAGTTTCTTAAATTAGGATATATATATATATATATATATATATATTAATACATATACATATATGTAAATGAATTTTATGAGAATGATTCAGCCACGAGGATCCTGGTCCCAATTCTCACAGACTTAGTGCTTTTGCACAAGACTTGTGGGATTTGGAACTCAAGTCTGAGTGGCTTTACTTGGGCAAAAGACTCAGCTTTACAAGTAAGAATATATGTATTGAGTAGCAAGAAGCAGTAAAGGAAGATAATATAATAAAGAAATATGCAAAGTAGATGTTAGAAATTCTCAAATCAATATGAGATATTTCACTATTTTTCTTGATTGTGGATTACAAGTGTGCTCACTAAGACGTGATACAAGGTTCAAATAAGCTCAAAAATTACAGACTTTGATGGCTATTCAAGCCTCTAAGACTTGCAAAGTTTGAATCCTTTTGAATCCAAGTATGTGCTATAGTGGCTGTTTCTGGGATACCGGGAGACATTCCTCTGTTTTTCTTAAATTTTACAGAGTTCTAATGACTTTGTTTTTGATATTCTTCCTACTGAAAATCCTCTCCCTTTCAACATGGGTTTTTTCTTCCTTTTATAGCGTGTTTTCTAGGGCTCTGAGGTACTAGTGATTTCTCTCTTTTGCCCCTCAGAGCTCGTGCTGTGTCATTTTCTTAGGAGTTGGTCTCTTCCCTTTTTTCTCATGGTTTTCATCTTTTAATACTGTTTCTCTAAAAGTCACTTGCTGACTTTCCATTCCGGGGCGTCCTAGCCTTCAATCTCTCTTCCTTCAAGATTTCTCACTTTTCAGACTCAGCTGCGGTTGTATTTCCTTGCTGTCATTATTCCGAAATAGTTGGAATCTTTTACTGCTGGGTTGAAAGTTCTCTTCCAATTGCTTCTACGTATGATATTCTCATTCTTGGTTCCTTGTGGTACAGCTCCTTTGTTCATGAATGTTTGCTTTATACTTTCTGATTCTTTGCTGCACCACTGGGTACTTGAGAAGGACATCTCTATTCTTCATTTCTTGTATTTCGTGGTACCTTTCTTGAGTTGTCTTAATCCTACAGTAGTTGTCCTGCATTACCTGAGGTTCCCGGGCGTCTGGCAGCCTCTGGGTATCCCGGCCCTCTGGCAGCCTCTGGGTATCCCGGCCCAGTTCTTTCACTGAATTTTGCTGGACTTTTTAATGACCTTTTTGCTGGAAATCTGAACATAAATAGGGCCTTAATGTTGATTCTTCTTGCTGCTTGAATTGGGCCTTCTTTACTTTTCATGGAATGTGAAATTTTAGCCTTCAACAGAAGGCAATGCCCAAGCAAAGCTACTTGGACTTGAGTTCCAAATCCCACAAGTTTTGTGCAAAAGCACTAAGTCTGTGAGAATTGGGGCCAGAATCCTTGTGTCTGACTCATTCTCATTAAATTCATTTACATATATGTATATGTATTAAAATGTATATTCTAATCTAAGAAACTAAAAATTATTTGAAGATATGTTTATTGTATAGTGTGTTCATGTACAGGACCTATAGGGGTAAAGAGAAAGGATGAAACTCCATTGCATAATAAGCATGGAGAAAGGTCCTACAGTTTAAGGAACTAGAGATTCTGGGTTCCATGGATTATTGACCTAGTACATCTGGGAGCCACGACATCACGTTCGGCATACCATGACATCACGTTCGGGATACCACGATATTACACTCGGGGTACCCAGTGAAGGAACTTTTTTAAATGTTCACACAATAAAAGATGAGCCCTAAACCTTCTATTTTAATCTTCTTCTCGTTTTAAATATTATGAATGATTATTTTACTTATTTCGTAAGAGTAAAGGATCATTTAATGACACTAAAACACTTATAATGGTATTTTATTGCTTAGGAGGAATCGCATTTTTGCCTTGAGGAGCTTTATGTGACTTGCACACAAACTGGTTCATATAACGAACCTAATAGGCCGTGGAGAATTGGACGCAATCAAGGCCCAAGATCCCTTGTCATTAATGGACTTGGGTACTTTCCAAGTAAGGAACCCACACATCAAGGCGACTCCATTGGAGATTAGGAAAAAGGAGAGGGAAGAAGTAGTCCCTTCCCAAGCATGTCTCCAAAGCTAGGAAACACCAAGAGGAAGGAAAGTTCCTCTTAGTGCATTCAACGTCAAGATCCCAAAAGTGCGGGTTCTTCCAAAGAATGTCCCACTGAGGGACTCTATATGGAATTTTGGGGAACTTCCTAACACAAGATAAGTTTTATGCATCATTATTTTCTCCATTTTATATTGTGAACATAATGGATCATTGCCCTACTCTTTAAAAAAAAAAAAAGGATAAAAGGGGTCATGTAGTAATATTTAAACAATCATGATATTGTCTCATTGCTTTAAAGAAAAAATGGAGAAGTGATCAAATCAAAAAAGATTGATGAAATGAAGATTGTATGAGCTACATAGTAAAGCAATTGCCTCATGTTTGGGGGCTGATTTATTTTCTTTTAAAAAAAAATTTCATATATTGTTCCATTTCTTAAAAAAAGAAAAAAAAAAGAAAAAAGAAAGAGAAGTAAGCAAATCAAAGAGGCTTGATGAAATGTAAATTACTTAGCAAAGCAATTGCCTTACATTTTGGGGCTAAAGAATTTTGCAGCAACTTGAGAATAACATCATGTTGAGGTCTAAAAAAAGAGATCATAGTAAAATAAGCCCATAAGGAAAAACCAAGCCAAGTCCAAAGGGATTATACGAAAGGCCCAGAGGATCCCGAAGCCCAGAAAAGAAAAGCATCCAAAAAAAAGATCACGGCAAAATATAAGAAGCAAGGATCCTCAGGCACCATCAATAGGCGAGGATGCTTTCAGGCACAAAGAAGAAGGAAGATCGAGACAGCTCGATAGAAAGAAGACAGAGAAAAGAAAAGAAGAAAACAAGAAAAACAAAAAGCGCGAGCGACTTCTCACGGCACAGACAGAAGAATCCTCGGGGAACCAAGACAGGGAAGAAGGATGACAAAAAACGATCTTTAAAAAAGCAGGACGGGATTCCGCCCAAATAGGAAAAAAAAAGGAAAAGCAGAAGATGCCAGAAGTGGGGATGCCGAGAAGGGCATACCTCAGCACTCCCAAAGAAGATAGCCAACCAGAAGCTTTCAAAAGGATCAGAACTGAGAGAAGGAAAGAATAAGAAGAAACGGAAAAAGGACTTACCAAGACAACAGGGACAAGACGTGCTCTGTTCGCAGGAAAGCAAAACAGGGGAACCAATGGTTCCCCGGGACGCCCAGAAAACTCCATTATAAAAGGAGGGGATGGGTTGTGAAGAAGGCAGCGAGAAAAAAAAGAAAGAAACACAAGAAAGAAGAGATTCTCTAGGAAAAACTATCAGAAAATCTGTGCAGAAAGAAAATACTAAGGGAAAACAAATACTGCTTCCCGATATCCTGTAAAAGCAACTATGGCACATACTCGGATCCAACGAGAATCAAACTTCGCAAGTTTTGAAGGCTGAAATAGCCATTCAAGGCTGCAATTTTTGAGCTTGATTGGATCTTGTATCACGTCCTAGTGAGCTTTCTGTAATCAAACAGATAATGCCTTAATGAAATACTGTTTCATAATTCCCGGGATCCCCACAGTACTTTTTTTTTGTCTTGCTAATCCTGCTTTTCTTTCTTTCTGAACTTACGTTGTTAATTTTTGGCACCCCTCGATATCCTTGTTTGTCATTTTTTCTGTATGTTGTCAGGAGTATTCTCTGCATTCACTTGATTCTTAAACAGCCATTTAGCTGCGGTAAGTCAAGGCCCAGTCCATCAAATCCTTTCTTTTCCATTCAGGCTCGGGATCCTTGGGCCTGAATATCTCGAAAAAGACACCCTCACACATCATATGGCGCAGGCTAGCAAATTGGACGAGTTCCTTGGCTCCAACCATGGATCTAGCAAAACGGAGTACATCCTTAATTCCAGCAAAGTCTAGGAGATCCTTGACTCTAGGAAAGTAAAGCCTGGGAGATCCTTGATCCCAACAAAGTTGAGGAGATCATTTATTCTAGTAAGGCTGAGTACATCCTTAATTCCAGTAAAGCCTAAGAGATCCTTGACTCTAGGAAAGTAAAGCCTGGGAGATCCTTGATCCCAACAATTCTGAGGAGATCCTTTATTCTAGCAAGGCTGAGTACATCCTTAATTCCAGCAAAGCCTAAGAGATCCTTGACTTAAGGAAAGTAAAGCCTGAGAGATCTTTGATCCCAATAAAACTGAGGAAATACTTTATTCTAGTAAGGCTGAGTACATCCTTGATTCCATGAAAACCTAGGAGATCTTTGACTCTAGGAAAGTAAAGCTTGTGAGATCCTTGATCCCAACAAAGCTAAGGGGGTCCTTTATTCCAACAAGGCAGAGTACACCATTAATTCCAACAAAGCCTAGGAGATCCTTGACTCCAAGAAAGCAAAGCTGAGGAGATCCTTGATCCCAACAAAGCTGAGGAGATCCTTTATTCAAGCAAGGCTAAGTACACGCTCAATTTCAGCAAAGCCTAGGAGATCCTTGACTCTAGGAATGTAAAGTTTAGGAGATCCTTAATCCTAGCAAAGCTGAGGAGATCCTAAATTCCAATAAAAAATTGAGTAGTTCCCTGGTTCCAGACACGAATTGAATAAAAATTGAGTAGCTCCTTGATTTCAAAGAAGCTGAGTAGCTCCTTGGTCCCAGCCACGGTTCCAGCAAAATGGAGTAATTCCTTGGTTCCAAAAAAATTTGAGTTATTCCTTGATGGAATAGTTTTCTAATTCTGGCAAAGTGGATAGTTCCTTGGTTCCAACAAAGTTGAAGTACTTCCATGGATCCAGCAAAGTAATATGGTTAAAAGAAATAGAGGCATTAGGAAAATGAATAGAAGTTCCACAATAGCATCAAGAGAAGGTAGATCATGCATGATTCAACAACTGCCTCATGTCCTGGGGACTAAAGCCTATTATACAGTGGACCTTGAATATATTTTGTAGAAAATCAATAGAAACACTATATTGCAAGTCAGCAGCAAAATCAATATTATTGAAAGCTCAACAACTATACGGTGCATCTATCATTTATTGCAGCTCAATAATTAGGGTCACCCATTGAAATAACAAGATTTGGAGGAGCTACAGAGTCCACTGAAGGACACCTACAACTAGCACTAATGGCTGACCATGGTTCCACAAAGAATCATTTGATCCTCTCAACGTACCACTAGTACATGAAAGAGAGGCTAAATGGGAAGCCCATAAAGACTGCTACCAATCCTTAGTCTCTTCATCTAGTATGAAGTACACTTTGTGGAAAACATATTCTATGATGAGTTGGCTTCAGTTGGAGAATATCCCATCTTCAGGATCTTAGAGGGCTCTTATCCTAGAAGAAGAAGAAACCTAGAGGGAAAGCAGAATATCACTTGTAGAGGTTCTTGAAACCTGAATGTAGGCTACAAGAGGATCTCGGACCACCATCTTACATGACAGTGCAGGAAGAGATCTTGGAGGAACCTAGGGATACGATGAGTCAGAATATCCCATCTCCAAGATCCCAAAGGGCTCCCATCCCAAAAGAAGAAGAAACTTAGAGGGAAGGCAGAATATTGTTTATAAAGGTACGTGGGACCTGAATGTAGCGTGCAAGAGGATCTTGGACCACCATTTTACATGATAGCCCGAGAAGAGATCCCAAAGGAACCTAGGGATACGATGAGTCAGAATAACCGATCTCTAGGACCTCGAGGGGCTCCCATCCCAGAAGAAGAAGAAACTTGGAGGGAAGGCAGAATATTGCTTATATAGGTACACAAAACCTGAATGTAGCGTGCAAGAGGATCCCGAACCACCATTTTACATGATAGCCCTAGAAGAGATCCCAAAAGAACCCCAAGTTCAGATCCATGTTTGACTGGTTAGGATCTAGGCTAGAGGCAAGGAGGATTGTAATAGAATCTGTAAGGTTGAATTTATTCAACCATCTAATTGGCTTTATTCCATGCCAAATTTGCTTGTAATTCAGCATTTAGTAACCCTGTATTTAGGTGGGTTTGTTGTAAGGGTAGTGAGTGAGATAGAGTGAAGATTGCTCAAGAGTGTGCAAGAAAACAAAGTGTCGCGGTTGGGACTCGCGGGTGGACTCTCGGCTGCAAGCCGCCAGAAGCTGCACACGTGCCAAGCATGCTGGAAGACGAACAGTCATGCTAGCTGGAGCACTACAGGACAAAACAGGACAACTGGCCATACGGTTAACTCGCGACTGGATCTCGCGACTTGGTCAAGCCGCGAGCCACCCCTGTTTTGCCAAAACCTGACGTTTCACATTCCTCTCCACTCTAGTATAAATACCCCTTTAACCCACGATTGAAAGAGAGCTTCCAGAGAGAATTTTGAGAGAGAAACCCTAAAGAAAAACCAGATTGTTTTACCCACAATCTATACCTTAGAGTCTCTTCAAATTCCCTCACTCTCTTCCTCTCCATTGTCAAAACCTTGAGAGGCATTATACCAAACCTGGTTCTCACCATTATCATCTCTGTGAGACAGTCGTTTGGAGTTCTGGGAAGCAGTTAGGAAGGAGCCAATCTTCATTGGTTGATGCTATGGTCTAGTAGCGGAATCCGGGAAGCTAGAAAAGAAAAAGGTTCGGCGCAACCTCATTGGAGCAAGAAGCTTGGAGGGCTTAGGTGCACTGGGTAGATTAGGCTTGGAGGGTCTATTGCTGTCCTTGTATCCCAACTGTATTTTCTAGTGGATTGATTACCGCTTGGAGGGCGGCGGAGAGGTTTTTCGCCGAGGTCTTCGGTTTCCTCTTCGATAACACATCGCGTGTTGTCTTTGTGTTTGCATCTTCCTTCCTCTCTATCTTTGCCTTTATATTATCTGCTGTGATTTTATTATGTTATGGCTTAGATAGTTTTTAACCTATTTCACATTATAGCATATGTTAAGTTTCCACACACTTGTTGTTTAACATATTGCTTGTGTTGGTTAAGTTAATTTTTTGGGGGTCTAAACGTTCAAAAGTGTATTGGTACACGTTTTTGAACTTTCAATTGGTATCAAAGCAGGTACACTGCTGTTGGTTTTATTACCTAAGTGTGATCCTAGACCCCTGAGTTGTGGTTGTTGTTTTCGTTTATACCATGCTGAATTGTAGCTCAAGTGTTTGTGAAAATGTCTCTATGCATATGTCTGAAAGGTGTGTTACTGATGATCTTGTAGAGTTATTAAAAACTAAGAAACATGCTAGAGTTTTTGTTCACATGCTGGAATATCTTGAGAATCAGAATCTTGTCTTACACAGTAGCATATCTGAATCAAAATCATTGATTAAGAAATATAAAAGAAAGAATAGAATGTTGTGTGAGATGATTGAGAATCTGAAAATGAAAAATCAATCTAAAAGTAGCATGAAACCTGATGATGAGTTTGTGTTTGAAGGTCAAGATTGTCTGTCACATGTGAACCTATTTGTGCACACCTCATTAAAGGTGTTTAATGCATGTTTGTGGTATCTTGACAGTGGGTGTTCTCGCCATATGACAGGGGATAAGTCACTGTTTAAGTCACTCAAAGAAAAGGTAGGTGACTATGTGACCTTTGGGGATGGAAGCCATGCTCAAGTCCTAGGCAAAGGAACCATTGAGATACCCGGTTTGCCTCTGTTGAAAGATGTGCTGTTCATAAAAGGGCTGAAGGCGAATTTGCTGAGCATCACTCAAATTTGTGATGACGATTTCCTGGTACAATTCTCCAAGAAAGGATGTTTGATCATCAATGAAGAGGGGATTCAGGTTTTGGAAGGAAATCGGACTACGGATAATTGTTATGGAATAGTTCCCACAGCACCAATATCGTGTAGAAGTGCTCGGGTGGATATGTTGGAGCTGTGGCATCACAGATTTGGGCATGCCAACTTCAAACAAGTAGCAAAAGTCTCCAAACTTGAAGCAGTCGAGGGACTTCCTAAGTTTGGAAAAGTAAAGAAGACCATTTGTGGTGCATGTCAAATGGGGAAGCAAACTAAGGCAAGTCATCACAAGGTAAATGTGATAGCCACCTCTCGTTGTTTGGAGTTACTTCATGTTGATCTGATGGGGCCCACCAGAACTGAAAGCCTAGGGGGAAAAAGATACATTATGGTCATTGTGGACGATTACTCAAGATACACTTAAGTTGAATTCCTTAGAGAAAAATCAGAAGCTTGTGAGAGGCTGGAGATTCTGTGCAAGAAACTACAAAATGAAAAGCGGATTCCAATAGCCAAAGTTAGAAGTGATCATGGGAGAGAATTTGAGAATGCAAGATTCGAGTCCTTCTGTGAGAAGAATGGTATTAAAAGAGAGTTTTCAGCTCCCAAAACTCCACAAGAAAATGGAGTGGTAGAGAGAAAAAATCGTGTGATTCAGGAGATGGCAAGAGTCATGTTGCTTAATAAGCAAATACCTCAAAAATTTTGGGGAGAAGCTGTCAACACCTCGTGTCACATTGGCAATAGGATTTTCTTTCGAGTTGGTACAAAGAAGACTGCATATGAGATATGGAATGGGAAGAAGCCTAAAGTGAAGTATTTCCGGGTATTTGGAAGTAAATGTTATATCTTAAATGATCGAGAGAATCTTGGGAAGTTTGATGCAAGAAGTGATGAGGGTATTTTTCTTGGCTACTCTACTACAAGTCGAGCGTATAGAGTGTTTAACAAGAGAACAAAGACTGTGATGGAATCCATAAATGTCAAGATTGATGATGCCTTACCTAAGGTGGAAATGATTGATGATGTAGAAGGGCCGAGCACCGAAGAGCCTGATGTTGAGGTAGAAGCTTTGGATATAGAAGGTGAAGAATCTATACCAGAAGTAGAATCGACTCCCATCAACCCAAGAAGGGAAACGAGATCGATGTCTAGAACTTCAAGTCCTCTTACTCCTCCAGAAGTTCATCCTCCTATCTCTCGTAGTGATGAAGTTTCCACTTCAAAAAGGCCATCTTCAAGAATTATCAAGAATCATCCGGAAAGTAATATCATAGGATCACTTGATGACGGTCTTCGCCTCAGGAAAGGAAATATTCTGCTAGCCTATCATGTAACATATCACTGTTATCTTGCACAGTTTGAACCAAAAAGGGTTGAAGAGGCTCTTCAAGATGAGAATTGGGTTGAGTCAATGCATGAAGAGCTGAATCAGTTTGTGAGGAATGATGTGTGGGAACTTGCTCCACGGCCTGAGAATGTTCATGTTATAGGCACAAAGTGGATTTTTAAAAACAAAACTGATGAAGATGGAGAGATAATTCGAAACAAGTCTCGGTTAGTGGCTCAAGGATACACACAAGTAGAAGGGGTGGATTTTGATGAATCATTTGCTCCGGTGGCAAGACTCGAATCCATTCGAATCCTCATGTCCATTGCGTGCACTTTGAATTTCAAACTTTATCAAATGGATGTTAAGTGTGCTTTTCTGAATGGATATCTAAATGAAGAGGTTTTTGTTGAGCAACCAAAAGGATTTGAGGATCCTCATTTTCCATATCATGTATTAAGATTGAAGAAAGCACTTTATGGTTTAAAACAAGCGCCTAGAGCCTGGTACGATCGTCTTACACATTATCTTCTAGATAGAGGTTTCAAGAGAGGGTACGCCGATCGAACTCTGTTTGTCAAAAATGATGAAGATTATCTCCTTGTGGCACAAGTCTATGTTGATGACATAGTGTTTGGAGCAACTATTGAAGATCGTGCTACTGAATTTTCTGAGGAGATGAAGAAGGAGTTTGAGATGAGCATGGTGGGGGAGCTCACATTCTTTTTGGGTCTTCAAGTCAAACAACAGAAGGAGGGTATATTTGTATCTCAAGAGAAGTATGCCAGAAACATTGTCAAGAAGTTTGGCCTAGACTCCAAAAAACATGCCTCCACTCCCATGAGCTCTTCCACTAAACTGAATGTGGATTCATCAGGAGTTGAAGTAAGTCCTACATTGTATAGGAGCATCATAGGAAGTTTGCTCTACCTTACAGCAAGTAGACCGGACATTGCTTTCAGTGTGGGCGTTTGTGCCAGGTACCAAGCTAATCCGAAGGAATCTCATCTGACTGCTGCTAAGCGAATCATTCGATATGTGAACGGTACTGCAAACTATGGTCTGTGGTATTCAAAAGACTCAAATGCGTGTCTTGCTGGGTATTCAGATGCTGACTGGGCTGGTAGTGTAGACGATCGGAAAAGCACTTCAGGCGGCTGTTTTTATCTTGGTAACAATCTTGTTTCATGGATGAGCAAGAAGCAGAATTCAGTGTCTCTATCTACTGCAGAAGCAGAATACATCGCTGCTGGAAGTTGCTGCACTAAGCTTCTTTGGATGAAGAAATTACTTCATGACTATGGAATTCCTCAAGAAACGATGTGTGTCTTCTGTGACAACACCAGTGCCATCAATCTTTCCAAAAATCCTGTTCAGCATTCAAAATCCAAACACATAGAGATACGTTACCATTTCATTCGGGATTTGGTAGAGGAAAGAGTTGTATGTCTTGAGTTCATACACACCGACAATCAAAAGGCGGATATCTTCACCAAGCCTCTCGATGGTCCACGGTTTGAATCACTCCGTAAGACCATTGGTGTCGGTACAATTCCTTGACTCTCTTGTGTGTTGTGTGCTTCACATTTTTATAATATGATAAATCTGTCTGTGTTGGGGCACACATTTTTTTTTTGCCGTTTTGTGCAACATGTTTCTTGTTTGTTTGTCCTTTTGTGAATACTGCTGGTTATTTTTATGTTTGTTCAATCATTTTTGTTTCTTGTGTCAAAAATCCAAAAAATCACATAAAAATTTAGAAAATCAAAAAGCTTGATTGACTTTGTTGAGTTTTGTCTCAAAACTTGTTTTGCCTTGTACCTTTGTGCTAATGGCTTTGTGCATTCCCGAGCATTGCTTGTTTTCATGCACTTTTATCACTGTGGGAAAAATCTTGAAACCTATGTGATTGTTGTAAATAGATCTTCAAGCTTGTCATGAATGATTAGTGAATGACTATGTTGATCTTGAAACATGCATAGACTTGTGTCTATATATCTTCCCACTTTTTATTTTTGTTTTGCTAAAAAGAGCTCACCAAATGTAAATCTCCAAATGAAAAGAGATATTGAGCTGCAAAAGCCTGTCGCACATTCTAGTATTTGACTAGGAAAAAGGGTAAGCGACCTTATATTAAATGTGAAATTTCATTCAAAAAGGCCAAAGGCCTGTTCTTCAAAGAGAAATGTTATCTATCCCTCTCACAATGAGAGATGATTGCCTCAAAAGATCAAAAAGATCAAATGTTATGATTGAGAGTGGAGTCAAATGAAAAGCTCCAAGTTATGTTATCAAGATGTGTGGGAGGTCATATATTCATATTTCTATAATTGAGATTGGTCACATGATCTAGTGCTAATTGTGTATGCCTTGGTTGAATTGATCATTGAAGCTTTACATTAGACAAAGGACTATCTCATTGTTGATATCCACACACAACACACAAGTTTATGTTCAATAAATGCCATATTCATTTGTGTGATTGTACCTGATAAAATGTGTTTTCACATGCTCAATCTTTGTTAATTCAAGCACAAAAAGATTTTTGAGTGTTTTAGGTGTTTTTGGAAAGTATTTTGTTTGAAAAATCTGAAAATTTCAAAAATACTGTTTTGCCCTGTTTTGGCGGCTCAGTCACGGGTATGTCAAGTCGCGAGCCTCAGTCGCATTCTCGCTGGTCATTTTTGGCGACTTGTTCGCGAGTGGAAGGTCCAGTCGCGAGGTTCACTCAGAGATTTTCGCGGCTCAGCTCGCGACTCACTCGCGGGTAAACCTTCCAGTCGCGAAAAACACTTAGAAAAATTTTTCAAAATTTTGTTCTTCAGTGTTTTGGCGGCTTGATCTGGCGACTCTTTGGCGACTCGTTCCAGTCGCGAAAATCGCGTGTTTTGGATAAACAGGGGCAGTTTTTTAAACTTTTTATTTTTCCCTTGATCTTTTGTGACTGTTCATTGTCTTTCTCATCTGCTCTTGCACTGTGTCACTGTGCCTCCATTTTCGATCTCCCATACTTGTCTCATTTCAGCTTAAAATCATCGACTAACAGGTATGGTTTTCTGTCCTGCAGTATATTTTACTTGTTGTTATGGTTTTCCCTCTGGTTCATTCACAGTTGATTGTGTTTTTGTGATGGGTTTTAGCTCAACTATTATTATGTGTTCTAGCTTCGCTTGGATGCTTGTGTTTCTGTGTTTGAGCTTGCTTATGTTGGTGGTTGTGTTCTTCATCATGTGCTTAGCTAGGGTTAGCTAATTTTTGTCTGATCTGCTGTTGATATCATGTTCCACTATGATCCTGTGTAGTAATCCATTGATGTATTGTTGAATGTGGGTCCTTTTCCAGCTGATTATGTGGTTATTTTTGGCCTCCCTCTTCTGTGTTGTTCAATTTGGGCCATGTGTGTCTCTCATTGTTATTGTCTGACCATTTTCATCCAGCTGTTAGGGTTTCTTCATTGTCCCTAAATTTTCACTAACCCACTGCTGATATAGTCTGTTGGATTGTGTTCTGTCATTTCCCTTGTTTATAATGCAGACTGGTCATGTCTCCATTCAAAAAGGCTGCTGTGAAAGGAGGTTCTTCCAAAGGAAAGGAACCTGTAATTGATGTTGATGAAGACACACCTCTCCCGAAAGTGACTTGCTCTTCATCACAGCGATTCGATCCCAATAAGTTCAGATCATATGCAGCCTATCAGTCATATGAGAATTTTTTTCTTCATGCCACTCCATTACTAGAAAGAGCTGTGGATCTGTCCTCACTTCATAACACTGACATTCCGAAATGGTTTGCTCACAAGGATTGGAATTACCTTCTCTCTGATCCGGATATTGTGTATGAAGAGTTGGTTAAAGAATTTTATGCTAACGCAATTGTGGAAGGAGATGAACTTAAGTGCTGGGTTCGGCAAATGAGCTTTTCTGTCTCTCCTACATATCTGGCAGAAATTCTTCACATCAACAGACCCATTTTTCGTCATTCACCGGTCTATGATGATCTATGTCCTGATGAGGAGCTTCTCAAACAAAGTCTTGGTCAAGACTTGGAGTTCTCACCCAATGGCAAATCCATCAGTGTTTCCTCCCTTTCTCCGAAACTGCGAGTGCTTACAATTGTGATGTTTCACAATTTGTACCCTTTATCAAGTACTGGGTATATGAACCTCGGACGTGCTTTGTTTCTTCATGATCTAATCTCTGATGAAGAAATCGACATTTGTGCTCATATCTTTCATGTTCTGCGCAAAACGGTTCTTCGAAGTGAGTCTCGGATATGCATTCCTTTCTGCAGTCTCATTTCACGGATCTTGAAGCTCAAGGGAATTTATCCAACGGCTGATGAGTCTCCTATCCCCAAAACGAGTCCAATCAACATGCGTACATACAATGCAAGTGTTGGACATTGTCGGAAGAGAGCCAAACCAGAAACTTCTGCATCTCACAATGACTCTCAGTTCAGCAATCTCTCCCTCGATGAGAAACTTGATCGCATTGTCTCCTCTGTCCACGAGTTGAATACAAAGATGTCTGGACTCACTGCTTCTCTACACCATCAAAGCAACCGATGGGATATGAAGTTTACTTCTCTTCAAACTCAATTGGATCAAATTCAGAGGAAGCTAGAAGAGGATGACTAGCCTATTCCATGACAAAAAGAGGGAGTGATAGGCATAATCCGAGGGGAAGGATATTACCCTAAGGGGGAGCATCATTATCTAAGGGGGAGTGTCTTTATTTTTTTTTTCAGTTTCATTTTTCTCTTTAATATTGTGTTTTGTAAAACTGTTATTCAGGATATTCTGTGGTTTGTACCCATGTGCTTTTGTAAGCTTTTAGGGTTAATGTTTTATGCATAGTTTGTAGGCTTTATGGTATGTACCTTGCTTAAGTGCAGCCTTTATGCTATGTTGAAATCAGTACTTTAATCTAAATGTTCTGCATTTTGGTTTATGTACTGTCACTCTTGTGCCCTTGTAGGATTGTTCCTAGATGCATATGCCTTGTGTGCTATGCATTGGTTGAGTGTTGAGCATACAAGTGTCTTGCCTTGTGCTTGTTAACTTGTATGTCCTTGTGTTCATTCCAAGTGTGAATGAGCACTGTGATCACTACCTTTTGGTGTTCACTTGGTTGATCAAGCCATGGTTTGTTTATTAACTCCATCTTTGCTTGATCTCATATTGCCTGTTTCATATGCATTTATAATTTTCTGCTTACAATGATCATGGTGTATTGTTGTGTTTCAGGAGTTTATGTTCATATGATTCAAGTGCTTCACAGCTTCTAGAGTTAGGTGTGAGTGAGTTTTGTTCAACTGTTCCCAACTCACATGTTAAGTCTAGAGTCTGTTTTAGGGTTTTGTCACGGAATAGCCAAAGGGGGAGATTGTAAGGTTGAATTTATTCAACCATCTAATTGGCTTTATTCCGTGCCAAATTTGCTTGTAATTCAGCATTTAGTAACCCCGTATTTAGGTGGGTTTGTTGTAAGGGTAGTGAGTGAGATAGAGTGAAGATTGCTCAAGAGTGTGCAAGAAAACAGAGTGTCGCGGCTGGGACTCGCGGGTGGACTCGCGGCTGCAAGCCGCCAGAAGCTGCACACATGCCAAGCATGCTGGAAGACGAACAGTCATGCTAGCTGGAGCACTACAGGACAAAACAGGACAACTGGCCATACGGTTAACTCGCGACTGGATCTCGCGACTTGGTCAAGCCGCGAGCCACCCCTGTTTTGCCAAAACCTGACGTTTCACATTCCTCTCTACTCTAGTATAAATACCCCTTTAACCCACGATTGAAAGAGAGCTTCCAGAGAGAATTTTGAGAGAGAAACCCTAAAGAAAAACCAGATTGTTTTACCCACAATCTATACCTTAGAGTCTCTTCAAATTCCCTCACTCTCTTCCTCTCCATTGTCAAAACCTTGAGAGGCATTATACCAAACCTGGTTCTCACCATTATCATCTCTGTGAGACAGTCGTTTGGAGTTCTGGGAAGCAGTTAGGAAGGAGCCAATCTTCATTGGTTGATGCTATGGTCTAGTAGCGGAATCCGGGAAGCTAGAAAAGAAAAAGGTTCAGCGCAACCTCGTTGGAGCAAGAAGCTTGGAGGGCTTAGGTGCACTGGGTAGATTAGGCTTGGAGGGTCTATTGCTGTCCTTGTATCCCAACTGTATTTTCTAGTGGATTGATTACCGCTTGGAGGGCGGCGGAGAGGTTTTTCGCCGAGGTCTTCGGTTTCCTCTTCGATAACACATCGCGTGTTGTCTTTGTGTTTGCATCTTCCTTCCTCTCTATCTTTGCCTTTATATTATCTGCTGTGATTTTATTATGTCATGGCTTAGATAGTTTTTAACCTATTTCACATTATAGCATATGTTAAGTTTCCGCACACTTGTTGTTTAACATATTGCTTGTGTTGGTTAGGTTAATTTTTTGGGGGTCTAAACGTTCAAAAGTGTATTGGTACACGTTTTTGAACTTTCAGAATCCCTCATGAATATGGCAATTGATGCTAGAATAGAGTACTTTGTAGCAAAAACTCATGAAAGTAGAGCCTTTTTAGAATCCACCAATGTAATAACCTTCATGGATGAGGATATGAAGGTTGAGTACCCAGAAGATAGAAAACCACTCTATCTAACATCCATAATAAATGGTGTCCAGATTAGGAGAGCACTAATAGACACAAGAGTCTCATTCAACCTCATTTCCTTGAGTACATCAAAAGAGGATCCGGAGGACACCCTTGAAAATAGTGGGATTTGGAGGAGACGCATAATCCACTAAGGGGAATGTTAAGTGGAAGACTAATAAGGATCTCTACCAATCTTAGCCATTTCAATCAAACTGAAGTAAATTTTGTAGAGAATATGTTTTACAATGAGCTGGCCCTAGGTGATGAGTGTCCTACATCAAGGACCTTAGGGGCTCTTGTCTTGGAAAAAGAAGAAGAAGGAAGCAATACCCATGGTTCGAGGGATCCCTTGGATAGAAAAAGACAGAAGAAGAAAACAAGTTCATCAAGATCCCGAGAATGTGTAGTTGTTCGGGAACCCGGACGAAGGCTAATATACTGCTTATGAAGATCCTGGAGAAACTTATGGATATGGAAAGGAAGGCATAGATCCTACCAAATGAGGAACTGGAAGAAGTAAACCTGAGGGCTAGCCCAAGGAACCTGGGGCCTATCCTCATCAGCAGTCAGTTATCGGTACCAAAAAAAAAAAAAAAAAAAAAAAAAAAAAAGAGCAACTAGTGGAGTTATTGAAAAAATATGAAGATTTATTGGCTTGGACTCCTTCAAATTAAATAAGGCACGTCCAATGGATAAATTTCCTTTGCCTAACATTGATCTCCTTATAGATCCAACTAATGCAACAACAATATCAACCATGAAAAGACATACCACGGTCAAGGAACTCAAGAGATTCTTGGAAAGAGTTTCTTCATTAGGAAGTTTACACCAAGACTAGCCTTAGTCAATAGTGGACTATCCAAACTGTTGAAAAAGGAGAATATTTTCATATGGGGAGCTGAGCAACCAAATGTCTTTCATAAAACTTCAATATATCATGAGTCATTTGCCTACCTTATGGGTACTAGTCCATGGTAAAATCATTATTGTCATACCTAGGATCCCAACCCCAAGCATACAGAGCTTTGAAAAACACTGAAATGAGGTATCCCAACATAGAAAGGGCATGTTTGGTGGTCATGCATCTCAACAACTGAATCATCACTTTTCATCCCAGCAAATCCTATTGGTGATGAGCTCTCACCCAATAAAAGTCCTCCTCCATTAGCCCTTGCAATCTTGAAGAGTGGCTCGGTGGCTAATATTAATTTTCCAATACAACTCTGAAGGATCCCTAGAGATGTTAAGAGCTAAGTTGTGGTAGACTTACTATCCCAGTTCACCGAAGAAGAAAAGTACCTATTGAGTGAGAAGATCTCTAGAAAAGGAGTAGTGGTAAAGATCCTTGGAAAGAAATAGACTATGAGGTTTGTAAAGTCAGCCCCTAACGAGCATACCTAGAGGAACCCTTTCTCTTCCAAGATCCTTGTAAGAGGATTCCCCACTTGAAGAAAACACTATGGCAGAATCATCTTGGTGGAGCTCCTCCTAACCACCAATTCACCAGAAAGGGCAACTTTGGAGAGTATTTCTATGAAGGATTCGTTCACAACCAAGAAAGGATATTTTAGAAGATCCTCGAGGAAGGATACAAATCCTTAACCCTTTCAAGAAAAGAAAAGAGATCAATTCAATGACCCCACTAGAGAATTAGGGGGGGTCGGGGTTGAGGTCGAAAAAATCAAAATATTGCACCAAGGCCCAAAACAACACAAAAGATTGAACTATAGAAAAAATAAAATATTAGGGCCTTCAATAAAGAAAATGGGGGAGAAGCCCAAACCCATTAAAGATCATAAGGAGGAACCCAAATCCATGAATGGGTAAGTTTTAGATCCCATGAAACAAAGGGAAGAAGGAAGCCTAGCCCACCAAGGTTAAAAAATCGCCAAGGAGCCCAAGGAAAAAACTGGGTCGAGATACTTGAGCATTCTCAGGAGCCTAGGATCCTCGAGACTTGCAACAAAGCTAGGTTTGGATTAAGATAGTTTAGGAGGGTGCTAAGAAACATAAGGACCAAGAACAGATTTGTCCCTATTAGCCACCCCATGATTTAGTAAAAGGGTTAGAGGGCCTGAGAACCAACAACTTATAAGCAAGAGCTTGGTACCTCGGGGAACCCAAGAAGATAAACCAGGAAAGAAGGAGACTTAGGATCTTTCAGCCTGGCAAAAACGAATCAGCTCACCTAGGAAAAATGACAAAAGAGAAAGCAGCCAAAAGGTGGGTTTGAAAAAAGTGGGATCTAAAAGCCTTGGAGAAGGAAAGAACAAAAAGCTAGCCTTCTAGGACCCCCCAAAACGGGAAAGTCAGCAAGAGGCTTTTTGAAGAAGGAACCTCAAAAGAAGAAAATAATGAAGAATAAGAAAGGAACCAACCATCAATGCTATTGGCACAACATTGGTTCTGGTACCTAGAGGAGCAACTGAAGGGAATTAACGGTACCCCGGAAACCCTAGGATGGCTTTATGAAAGGGGAAGCAAGTAACAGTGAAAGGGCATTCAGCAACAGTGAATTAGAATAAAATCCTTGAGAAAACTCTATCAAAATTCAAAAAAAAAAAAAAAAAAAATAGAAAAGAGAGGGAGATACTGCCCAGTATCCTCTAACAGCCACTAGAGAACATACTTGGATTCAAACTTTGCAAGTCTTAAGGACCTAAACAACCATCTAAGTTTGTGAATTTTTGAACTTATTTGGACCTTATAACACGTCCTAGTGAGCATAGTGTATTACATAATAAGTAAAAGTAATGAAGTATTTTACATTGCTTTAAGGATCCTTAATGCTTTATTTTACGTTCTTTCTTTATCATTGCATTCCTTTGTTGTTTCTTGCTATTCAATGCATATATTTCTTGTATGTTAGCATGTATATGTTGTAGGATTTATGCTCTGTGCACCACCTGGTTCGAAATCAGCCCAATTTATCTACGGTGAACCAAGCTCAATCCCTTAAAACAATAAGTATAACACTCAGGATCCTTGTTTCCACTTGGACCTGTGTGCTAAAA
This sequence comes from Quercus robur, assembly GCF_932294415.1. Lineage (NCBI taxonomy): Eukaryota > Viridiplantae > Streptophyta > Magnoliopsida > Fagales > Fagaceae > Quercus > Quercus robur. The sequence continues at coordinate 48,167,473 of NC_065535.1, forward strand.
AAAAGAACCCACATAGGGGGCTACGAAGGAACCTTTTTGAAGATTGAAGAATTCAATGGCTATAAACAAATTTTCCAAGTGACTTGACCCAAGACTGAAAGTTCAAAAACGTGTACAAAAACACTTTTGAACGTTTAGACCCCCAAAAACCAACTTAACCAACCCAAGCAATATGTCAAACAACTAGTGTGCGGAAACTTAACATATGCTATAATATGGAATTGATTAAACAACTATCTAATCCACAACAAAATAAACCACAGCAGATAATGTAAAGGCAGAGATAGAGAGGAAGGAAGATGCAAACACAGAGATAACACCAGATATGTTATCGAAGAGGAAACCGAAGACCTCAGCGAAAAACCTCTCCGCCGCCCTCCAAGCGGTAATCAATCCACTAGAAAATACAGTTGGGATACAAGGACAGCAATAGACCCTCCAAGCCTAATCTACCCAATGCACCTAAGCCCTCCAAGCTTCTTGCTCTAACGAGGTTGCGCCGAACCTTTTTCTTTTCTAGCTTTCCGGATTCCGCTACTACACCGTAGCTTCAACCAATGAAGATTGGCTCCTTCCTAACTGCTTCCCAGAACTCCAAACGTCTGTCTCACAGAGATGATAATGGTGAGAACCAGGTTTGGTATAATGCCTCTCAAGGATTTGACAATGGAGAGGAAGAGAGTGAGGGAATTTGATGAGACTCTAAGGTAGAGATTGTGGGTGAAACAATCTGGTTTTTCTTTAGGGTTTCTCTCTCAAAATTCTCTCTGGAAGCTCTCTTTCAATCGTGGGTTAAAAGGGTATTTACACTGGAGTGAAGAGGAATGCGAAACGTCAGGTTTTTCCAAAACAGGGGTGGCTCGCGGCTTGACCTCGCGGCTTGACTAAGTCGCGAGTTCCAGTCGCGAGTTAACCGTATGGCCAGTTGTCCTGTTTTGTCCTGTAGTGCTCCAGCTAGCATGACTGTTCATCTTCCAGCATGCTTGGCACGTGTGCATCTTCTGGCGGGTTGAAGCCGCGAGTCCACCCGCGAGTCCCAGCCGCGACACTCTGTTTTCTTGCACACTCTTGAGCAATCTTCACTCTATCTCACTCACTACCCTTACAATAATCCCACCTAAATACAGGGTTTCTAAATGCTGAATTACAAGCAAATTTGGCACGGAATAAAGCCAATTAGATGGTTGAATAAATTCAACCTTACAATCTCCCCCTTTGGCTATTCCGTGACAAAACCCTAAAACAGACTCTAGACTTAACATGTGAGTTGGGAACAGTTGAACAAAAACTCACTCACACCTAACTCTAGAAGCTGTGAAGCACTTGAATCATATGAACATAAACTCCTGAAACACAACAATACACCATGATCATTGTAAGCAGAAAATTATAAATGCATATGAAACAGGCAATAAGAGATTAAGCAAGGATGGAGTTAATAAACAAACCATGGCTTGATCAACCAAGTGAACACCACAAGGTAGTGATCACAGTGCTCATTCACACTTGGAATGAACACAAGGACATACAAGTTAACAAGCACAAGGCAAGACACGTGTATGCTCAACACTCAACCAATGCATAGCACACAAGGCATATGCATCTAGGAACAATCCTACAAGGGCACAAGAGTGACAGTACCTAAACCAAAATGCAGAACATTTAGATTAAAGTACTGATTTCAACATAGCATAAAGGCTGCACTTAAGCAAGGTACATACCATAAAGCCTACCAACTATGCATAAAACAATAACCCTGAAAGCTTACAAAAGCATATGGGTACAAACATATATTAAAATTTAAACCAAGAGTATATGAAAAGAGTTAGAAACAGTTATACACCAAAACACAGTGTATCAAAACCATAAAAACACTAAAATACCCAATCATAAACATATATATAAACACATTACTCCCCCTCAACTAATTACTCCCCCTTAAGAGCTGCTTTTCTGCTTCTCAATCATCAATGAACTTTCTCCCCCTTTTTGACATGGAATGGCCAAAGGGTCACTTGTCATGCTGAGTTGTGAAGCTGTCAAGTGTAGCAGCCAAGACATCAATCTGGTCTTGCATGGCTCTCATCCTGTCAGAATGCTCAGTTTTGACTGCCCTGATCCCATCAAGCCTTTCCAGAATGATCTGGAAAGCATCTGGAGGTGTGTCTGCAGAAGTTGAAGCTCTGTGTCTTTTGCCACTTCTCCTAGGTGTTGAAGTTGATGCAAGTCCAGCTGCTTCTGCTTTAGTCTCCGTTGGAGCAGCCTCTCCTTCATCACCTTCATCTTCTTCTCCTGGAAGCCTAACACTTATCCTTTTGCAGGTAAGCTTGTTGATTGCAGAGGGTGTAGACATGGGACTGATGTCTTGAGGGATTGGAACTCCTTTACTCCTAAAAATCCTCATCAGCAAACTTGGAAAGATCAATTTAGGCCTAGAGGTTGTTCTAGTCTCATCCACAATGGTGTCATAAATGTGGGAACTTATGTCTATGAAGTTCTTTTCTTTGAGATCCATCAGAAAGACTGCTCTAGCACAGTTGATTGTAGTCAATTTCCTAATGGGATAGAGGTTAAACATCATGATTATGGTAAGGCACCTCATGTCCACTGAAAAGGCAGTGGTATTCAAACATTTCCCTTCTCTCTGCCCACCTATCCTTTGTTGAATTGTTTCAATAGACACACTCCTATCCTTGTAATTGATAAATTCTTCATCATCTAATCCTTCAAGCCCTAATGCATCATCTATGACATGAGCATCCAAGACAAATTCTTTACCCCTCACCCAGCAACTCAATTCATTATCCTTTATCACAGCATTTGAGTAAAATTCCCTAATTAAGGGTTCACACACAACAGGGAAACCACCCAAAAGCTTTTCCCATCCTCTTCCTTCAAAACAACTGGGAATAAAAGTTTGCCTTAAGTCCTCCAAATCCACAAATCTCTCTTGAATGATTCCTGCATTCAAGAAGTTATCCTTGTATCTCTCAAAGTGGTGAACAGACCTAAACAATCTAGAATCCATCTTTAATCTCTTGTCAGCCTTCTTTGCAGTAGATTTCTTCTTCTGAGGTGAGGGAGCCATCTGTGAACAATCAGAAAAGGCCACAACAACATATAGCAATATATGTGCATAATCAGTCAGAACCATGTAATAATCAGAGAGAGATAACAACCATACAAATGAATTTCAAAAACTTAGGCAACAAGCTACTTAGTTCAAACATATGGATAAACCAAGCCTAGGATAGGAAACACATGAACAACATGGTGAAACTATCCTAAAGACAGATAAATGACATTGAGACAGATAATGGAAGAAATGATATGACACACAAACAGTATATTGAGCCTAACAAAAGCTTCCCACAGATTAACACACTAAAAGCATGCAAATCTAGCACAGTAAAACTCACAACCTCAGAACGAACCAATAGAAATCACTCAACAGCTCAAAGATCAGATTGAAATAAAATAAACACTTAGCTAAGCACAAGATGAAGAGCTATAAGCATATGACAATCATTTAACACAAACTATAGCAACAACATCCACAAGCTAAGCAAGAACAAGGAGCAGAGACCGAAACACAAACCCATTTCAAAAACACAATCATATGCGAAAAATCAAGGGTAAAAGCACAAAATCAAGTAGAAAAGAGTGTAAAACAGAAAACCCATACCTGTAACTTGACGATTTTGAGCTACAAGAGTGCAACACAAGAGATTGGAAAAGGGAGCACGGAGTTTAGAGTTTAGAGAGAAGATGAACAGTCACAAAAATTCGAGGGAAAAACTGAAAAAGTTTAAAAACTGCTCCTATTTCTGCAAAACACGCGATTTTCGCGACTGGATTAAGTCGCCACATAGTCGCCAGCTCAAGTCGCCAAAGCACTCAAGAACAAAATTTTGAAAAAAATTTTCTAAGTGTTTTTCGCGACTGGAAGGTCTACCCGCGAGTGAGTCGCGAGCTGAGCTGCGAAAATCTCTGAGTGAACCTCGCGACTGGACCTTCCACTCGCGAACAAGTCGCCAAAACTGACCAGCGAAGATGCGACTGAGGCTCGCGACTTGACATACCCGCGACTGAGCCGCCAAAACAGGGCAAAACTGTATTTTTGAAATTTTCAGATTTTTACAACAAAACACTTTCCAAAAACACCTAAAACACTCAAAAATCTTTTTGTGCTTGAATTAACAAAGATTGAGCATGTGAAAACACATTTTATCAAGTATAATCACACAAATGAATATGGCATTTATTGAACATAAACTTGTGTGTTGTGTGTGGATATCAACAATGAGATAGTCCTTTGTCTAATGTGAAGCTTCAATGATCAATTCAACCAAGGCATACACAATTAGCACTAGATCATGTGACCAATCTCAATTATAGAAATATGAATATATGACCTCCCACACAACTTGATAACATAACTTGGAGCTTTTCATTTGACTCCACTTTCAATCATAACATTTGATCTTTTTGATCTTTTTGAGACAATCATCTCTCATTGTGAGAGGGATATGTAACATTTCTCTTTGAAGAACAGGCCTTTGGCCTTTTTGAATGAAATTTCACTTTTAATATAAGGTCGCTTACCCTTTTTCCTAGTCAAATACTAAAATGTGCGACAGGCTTTTGCAGCTCAATATCTCTTTTCATTTGGAGATTTACATTTGGTGAGCTCTTTTTAGCAAAAAAAATAAAAAGTGGGAAGAGATATAGACACAAGTCTATGCATGTTTCAAGATCAACATAACCATTCACTAATCATTCATGACAAGTTTGAAGATCTATTTACAACAATCACATAGATTTCAAGATTTTTCCCATAGTGATATGAGTGCATGAAAACAAGCAATGCTCGAAAATGCACAAAGCCATTAGCACAAAGGTACAAGGCAAAACGAGTTTTAAGACAAAAACTCAACAAAGTCAATCAAGCTTTTTGATTTTCAAATTTTTTATGTAATTTTTGGATTTTTGACTCAAGAAACAAAAAGATTGATAAAACACAATTAAGAAATATTCACAAGAAGAATAATCAAGCAACCAAGAACAAAAAACAGCAAACATACCACACAAACATAGTCACAAAGCATAGGAAGTATTAATGCATGGACATGTTGTAATGCTTATGCATGAGTACCCCTTTTCACCCACACGTCACTTGCGTTTGGGGTGATTTCCTTAAAGGATTGGGTACGGGAGTTAGGGCTTTCAAACCTTCGTGAGAAGCTTTCCAAGCAGTTGGTGAATGCACCAATCATCTTCATCACGTTCATCATTCCGGGATCTCCATTTTGCTCTCTAGGTTGATCACCTGCCCAAGTTCTCCTATCAATTCTTGGTCCTCCTGACCTTTGAGGAGTTGCACTGTTCTTTGCTCTCAGCTTTTGGCAATTTGGTCGAGTGTGCCCTTGAAGTCCGCAATAATGGCACACATACATTCCTCTAGGACCTCTTTGTGGTCGTGGACGTGACTTGGCACGAGATTCAGACCTGCCCACAGACTGATTACGATGATTCAGCATCCGTTGGTCCACCACATTCTTCTTCTCCTCCACCTCGAGCTTCACACCAGTAGGGTCAGCTACAACTGGATCTTTGGCCTTCACAAACTTCACTTCTTTAGTGACATTTCCAGTTGAGCTACTTCCTCCGGTATATCCCAGTTCGGATTTGTCTGAAAAGCTCTTTTGAGATGATATAACATCATCTAGCTTCTTGGTGGTGACCCTCTCTATTTTTGCATTTGCTTGCACAATCTCATTCTCAAGAAATCTCACTTTACTGTAAGCTTCGGACAGCTCACCATTCAGAGTTTCAATCTCGCATTTGGCCTCCCTATACCGGATTAGGAGACTTTTGTAGTCTTCCTCAGCCTTCTTCATCTTTCTCAAAGCAGCCTTAGCCACCCTTGTGTATTCACCCGACTTCTCCAAGAGTGAGTTATAATTCTCTTGAAGAGTTGCTGTGCTTTCTTCTTCTTCAGCTTCTGACTCTTCAACAATTCCTAGTGAGTCATCATCACTATGTTCTCCAAGGTCTTGAACAAGCAAATTCAATTCATCCGAAGACTCAACATGAGCAATAGTCATGAAAGCTGAATAGTTCCCTTCTCCATCACAGCTCTCTTCAGATTCTGAGTCGGACGAGTCTGAATCACTCAAGGTCGTGGCATACACCTTGCCTTTCGATTTCAAATAATTAGGACATTCCTTCTTGAAGTGTCCATGCCCGTTGCATTCAAAACAAGTGACACCTTGTGTGGATTGGGATTCTTTTCCATCTTTCTTTTTGAAATCCCTCTTCTCCCTTCCAGAATTTTGGAATTTTCTCTTATCATCAAATTTTCCATTGTTTTTGAATTTCAAAAACTTTCTGAAATTTTTAACAAGATAGGCTACATCTTTGTCCACCATATCTTCTCCCGATGAGCCTTGATCTTCCACCTTTTCATTAATGGTCTTTAGAGCAAGGGATTTGCTCTTCCGTTGATTTGGCAACGACATCTCATAGGTCTGCAGAGAACCAACCAACTCCTGTACTCTGATGTCGTCAAGATCCTTGCTTTCTTCAATGGCTGTCACTTTAGCACGGAAACTTTCCGGCAATGATCGAAGGATCTTCCTTACAATCTTTGAGTCCTCCATTTTCTCCCCCAAGTTAAACTTACTGACAACCACTTCGTTTAGCTTCCCATAGAAGGAGTCGAAAGACTCATCCTCACTCATCTTGAGCTCCTCAAACCGAGTGGTCAGCATTTGTAACTTGGTATCTTTCACTTTCTTCGTGCCTTCATAAGTTGTTTCCAGAATCTCCCATGCATCTTTGGCAATGGTAATGTGAGAAATCCTGTGAAATTCATCTGGAGACACACCACAGAAAATAGCATTTAGTGCTTTACTGTTAGCATTAGATGCAGCAAGTGATGCCTTATCCTATGTGGATTTGGCTGCCTCAGGTTTGGTCCAACCAATCTCAACAGCATCCCACACGGATTCATCAATAGAGCATAAAAAAGCTCTCATACGAACCTTCCAAAATGAATAATTACTTCCATCAAAATATGGAGGTGCATTAAGGGATTGAGACTTATCCATCTCAAAAAGGGAGTCAAGGATCACACAAAGGTAATGAAACCAAACAGCTGTGTACCCGCTCTGATACCAATTGAAAGTTCAAAAACGTGTACAAAAACACTTTTGAACGTTTAGACCCCCAAAAACCAACTTAACCAACCCAAGCAATATGTCAAACAACTAGTGTGCGGAAACTTAACATATGCTATAATATGGAATTGATTAAACAACTATCTAAGCCACAACAAAATAAACCACAGCAGATAATGTAAAGGCAGAGATAGAGAGGAAGGAAGATGCAAACACAGAGATAACACCAGATATGTTATCGAAGAGGAAACCGAAGACCTCGGCGAAAAACCTCTCCGCCGCCCTCCAAGCGGTAATCAATCCACTAGAAAATACAGTTGGGATACAAGGACAGCAATAGACCCTCCAAGCCTAATCTACCCAATGCACCTAAGCCCTCCAAGCTTCTTGCTCCAACGAGGTTGCGCCGAACCTTTTTCTTTTCTAGCTTTCCGGATTCCGCTACTACACCGTAGCTTCAACCAATGAAGATTGGCTCCTTCCTAACTGCTTCCCAGAACTCCAAACGTCTGTCTCACAGAGATGATAATGGTGAGAACCAGGTTTGGTATAATGCCTCTCAAGGATTTGACAATGGAGAGGAAGAGAGTGAGGGAATTTGATGAGACTCTAAGGTAGAGATTGTGGGTGAAACAATCTGGTTTTTCTTTAGGGTTTCTCTCTCAAAATTCTCTCTAGAAGCTCTCTTTCAATCGTGGGTTAAAAGGGTATTTATACTGGAGTGAAGAGGAATGCGAAACGTCAGGTTTTTCCAAAACAGGGGTGGCTCGCGGCTTGACCTCGCGGCTTGACTAAGTCGCGAGTTCCAGTCGCGAGTTAACCGTATGGCCAGTTGTCCTGTTTTGTCCTGTAGTGCTCCAGCTAGCATGACTGTTCATCTTCCAGCATGCTTGGCACGTGTGCATCTTCTGGCGGGTTGAAGCCGCGAGTCCACCTGCGAGTCCCAGCCGCGACACTCTGTTTTCTTGCACACTCTTGAGCAATCTTCACTCTATCTCACTCACTACCCTTACAATAATCCCACCTAAATACAGGGTTTCTAAATGCTGAATTACAAGCAAATTTGGCACGGAATAAAGCCAATTAGATGGTTGAATAAATTCAACCTTACAAAGACTTAGGAAAAACAAAATTTCCATGTACCTGGCCCATGACTTGGCCAAAACAAATTTTTCCAAGTGACATGGCCCAGGACTTGGGAAGAGAAAACTTTCCATGTACCTAGCCCTGGACTTGGCTAGAACAAATTTTCCAAGTGGCATGGCCCAAGACTTGGAAAATAGCAAATTTTCCACGTACCTGTCCCAGGACTTGGTCAGACCAAATTTTCCAAATGACATAGCCCAGGATTTGGAAAGAGAAAATTTTCCATGTACTTGGCCCAATACTTGGCCTAGAACAAATTTTCTAAATACATGGCTTAGAAATTGGCCAAAAGTAAAAGTTTTCAAGTATGACCAAGAAACTGATCAAAAGCAAAAGTTTATGGATACAATCCATAGCATGTCCTAATAATGCATGCAAATTGTAAGCATATCCCAGTATTGGCTACAACCTGTAGGACATACCAGCAATGGGTACAACCTGTAGCACGTACCAGCAATGGGTACAACTTGTAGCACATCCCAGCAATGGATACAAGCCATAGCACATCCCAATAATGGGTGCAGATTGTAAGCATATCCTAGTAATAGGTACAACCTGTAGCATGTACCACCAATGGGTACAACCCGTAGCATGTACCAGTAATGGGTACAAGCTGTAGCACGTACCAACAATAGGATAATTAACAAAAGATAGTAAGGATCATAGAGTGCCCTTCTATCATAGACTCCTAAAAGAAATGACTAAATAAAGTTCTTGGCAAACAACATGGAAAAAAACACAAAGAGTGACGAAACACTTAGCAATGTATTGGAACCTCTCCTTTTTACTCATAGTACTGCTTCAGCCATTTTTCGTCTATGTGATCCATTAAGGCAGTCCCATCTTCCTTTGTGAGGTAGTAATATCCACTATCGTGGGCTTCCTTGATAATGTAGGGCCCTTCCCATTTTGGAGAAAATTTGGAGGGTCCTACGACATTCTTCCTTACATGCTCTACTGCTCTTAACACTAGCTACCCTTCTATGAAGGCTCTTGGTTGTACTATCTGCCCATATAACTTAGCCATCCTCTACTGGTACCTCTGGCTCTTCCTTCTCGCCATTTCTCGCTCCTCCTCTAGCCCCTCCAGATCTACCAATATCCCTTCGTTATTTGTGCTATTTGTGCCTTCCTTTAAGTACTACTCCTAGTGTGGGGATGACCAGCTGCACAAGATTGATAGCTTCTATGCCATAAACAAGGGAAAATGGTAAGGATACTATGGTTGTTTTCAAGGAGCTCTTGCATACCCAGAGTACATCTATTAGGTGGGCACTCCATTTCCCCCCATATGCATGCTTTGTCTTCTTGAGGATTTTCAGTATCACCCTGTTAGTAGCCTCGGCCTGGCCATTTCCTTGTGGGTAGTATGATGTGGACCTCTTGTACTTGATGTGATATGCCTCGGTTAGGTATTTTATATCCCTATTTATAAATGGGGTACCATTGTCGTTGATCAGTCTTATGGGGATCCCAAACCGTGTAATAATGTGTTCTTAAATGAAGTTTGCAACAGCTGCTCCAGTGGCCTTCTTCAAGGGGATAACTTCTACCCATTTTGTAAAATACTCGATAGCTGCTAGGATCCATATGTGACCATTGGAGGGAGGGTTTATGGGCCCTATAAGATCAAGCCCCCAAGTGTGGAAAGGCCATAGTGTGGTCATATCTTGCAGCACATTTGGATGAGTATGGATTGTGTCTCCGAGTACTTGGCATGCATGACACATTTTAACCAACTCCTTAGAATCCTTTTTCATTGTAGGCCAATAGTACCCCAACTGTAATAATTGTCTGTAAAGCCTCATCTTCCCTGGATGGCTTCCACAGTCACTAGAGTGGACTTTTCTTATTGCTTCTCTGGCTTCCCTAAGCCCCAAGCATCTTAAGGGATCCCAGCTGTACCCCTTTTTGAATAGGATCCCATTCTGCAGAAAGTACCGAATAGCGAGCTTCTTGAGCTGATGGGCTAGTGTCCTGTTAGTTGGTAAGATCCCTTGAGCCAGGTATTCCGTAAATGGGGTTCTCCAATCTTCTGTTACAAACACAACATAACTTTCTTCTTTGTCCACCGAAAGTCAACACTTTTGACTTTCTTCTTGTACATATCTGGCTAGTAATACCCCATGCGTTGCATTCTTCTGTATAGGCTGACTTTTTCTACGATTCCACAGGCCTGGCTATGTAATTCTTCTAACCTCAGCTTCCTTTCTTTCTCATTGATACATCTGGACAAGATCTCACCGGGTAGCCTCCTGTACAATTCTCCTTTTATCAAGGTGTAATCTTTCAATTCCTTGATACTTCCTCCGTGCTCCAAATTTCCTATCCTCCTTTTTATTTCATCTCTCCAATCTTTCTATTTTAATTTTTCAGGGAACATCCTTTTGAGGGTCCCTATGATGGAATTTTCTTGCTTGCTTACCTTTATTAAAGTGATTTTTCCTTTAAAGGGTATCTGGGATCCCAAGGTGGCTAACGCATCAACGAACCTGTTTTCACTCCTTTGGGTGTACTCCACACTAAAGGTCTAGAATTTCTTTTCCACCTTTTGTACCCAAGTTCTATAAGTTGCCAAACTCTACTCCTTTAATGCGAAATCTCCTTTTACTTGGGAAACCATGAGGTTGGAATCTCCTAAAATCCTCATATGCTTTACTCCCATGCTGAGCGCTATGGCCAGTCTAGTCAAGCACGCCTCATATTTAGAAGCATTATTTGAGCAAAGGAACTAGATCTTGAAGGATAATGGCACAGTATCCCCATCCTCGCAACTTAGCATAATTCCTAGGCCATTTGAAGTTGTCGTTGCTAACCCATCGAACCTCAGACTCCACTTCTTTCTTGGGAGCTCTGCCACTACTATTTCTCCTGGGATCTCCTTGTTTAGTGAACACTCTTCTTCCCTTAGAACTGGGCTAGCAGATCTGTAATAACTTGGCTTTTGACAGCCTTGGGGGTCCTCAAACTGATGTCATATTGAGAGAGCAAGACCAGTCACTGTGCTATTCTTCCTATGAGGAGAGGCTGATGGAGGAGTGCCTTTATGGGATGAGACTTGGTCACTAGGAGGATCTGATGGGTTGAGAAGTACCGTTTTAACCTTTGGAATGCATTGATAACCACCAGACACGCTCTTTCTATCTTGGGATACCTGGTCTCTACATTTTTTAGTGTCCTACTCATATAATAAATGGGTTTCTCCTTCCCTCATCATCTTCCTGTGTTAATAAGGCTCTTATAGCTTGGGAATTTGATGCTAAATATAGCAACAAAGGTCATCCACATACTAGTGCTTGCAAGGTAGGCAAATGATTCATAATCTACTGAATCCTTTGAAAGGCTTCCTGCTGTTCAGTTCCACAAATGAACTCAACGTCGTTTTTCAACAATTTGGATAATTCACTTGTAACCAAAGCTAATCCTGGCATAAACCTCCTGATGTAGGAGACCTTCTGCTGGAAACTTTTTAGCTCTTTAACCGTTATAAGTCTTTTCATTGTTGCAATGGCTGTGGCCTTAGCTAGATCCACACTCATGCCTTTGTGATATACTAGGAACCTAAGAAATTTTCTAGCAGATACTCCGAAGGCACACTTCATGGGGTTCATGCACCTCTCAAAGACCTGTTTAAGTACCTGGAAGTGTCTTGCCCTAGTTTTTGATTTTACCATGATGTCTTCTACATAATCTTCCATTTCCTTGTGCATCATATCATGGAAGATGGCTGTCATGGTTCGCTGGTATGTGGCCCCTTCATTTTTAAGGCCAAAAGGCATCACAATGTAATAAAAGTTTCCAATCGAGGTCCTAAACTCCTTCTTTTTTGTGACTTTTGTAGCCATCAAAATTTGGTTATATCCATTATATCCATCCATAAATGAAAGCATGGAGTTTTCTATGGCGGAATCTACAAGGAGATCAATATTGGATAGGGGGAACTCATCCTTTGGACTTGCTTTGTTTAGATTACGAAAATCCACACAACCTCAAATTTGGCCATTCTTTTTCTTCACAGGTACTACGTTAGAGAGCCATTTGGGATGCTGGATTGGCTTGATGAACCCAACTGCTAGTAATTTCTTGACTTCCTTAGTTATTTAAGCCTTTACCTTAGTGTGGAAGACCCTGACTAGTTGAACTACCGGTTTGACTCGCGGGTCCACATTAAGAGAATGAACTACCAACCCTGGATCTAGGCTAGGCATCTCGTCGTATGTCCATGCGAATACATCCACATATCTATTAAGTAATGCTAATAACTGCTCTTTTTCTTGTGTTGCTAACTGACTACTGATAAAATAGGCTTCGAGGATCCAAGCCAACCCTCAAGTTTACTTCTTCCAATTCTTCATCGGGTATCTGTTCTTCCTTGTCTGGGTCCTCCAAGATCTCTTCTTAAGCCATCATACAATCTAGTGGTCCAAGACCTTCTTGCACAATGCATTCGGGCCCCACATGCCTTTATAAGTGATATATTAATCCTCCTCCAGGTTCCCGGACTACTACGCTCTCCCAAGATACTGAGGAGTTGGTCTCCTTCTTTTGCTTCTTTCTGTCTAGGAGGTTCCTTAGATTATGGGTACCCCCTATTCTTCTTTTTCTAAGATAGGTGCTCTTGGTGTCCCAGGTGTGGGACTCTCGTCATCTGGCCCCAACTCGTCATAAAAAATTGTTTCTACAAAGTTTACTTCTCCTTGGCTGAAAGGGTTTAGGTTGGTAGGGATTCTTATTGGCCTCCCATTTAATCTCCTTTCACACATTGATGGTACATGGAGGGAATAAGGCAGTGCTTATGGAGTTAGGGGCACCCCAACAGAACATGGTAGGAAACTTCTGAGTTGATCATGTGGAATCTGGTCAGGGCTACTATTGGGTCTATCCTTAAGGCCAGCTACACATATTCTTCAGTTAATTCTGTCCCCTCCAAATCCTATTATCTCCATAGGAGCCCCTAGGATCCTCCTACAAGTTATGCCTATAGCCTCCAATGTACTTAGGGCAATGAGGTTAAGTGATGCCCTTGTGTTTACCAGTGCTCCCTTAATCTGGACAACGTTTATGGTAGCCATTAAATAAAGGGGTTTGCGATGGTCCGAATGTTCAACTTCCATATCTTCATCTGTGAAGGTTATTGCATTGGTTGTCTCCAAGTAAGCTCAGCTGGCATGGGATCCTATTGTGAAACGCTCTACCCTAGAATCTGTTGCTATGCTCATGAGGGATTTTGTGGCAATCGTTTTGCTTCTGGCCCAAATCCCAGTTGGTTGAATAATAATCTAAACTTGAGGCTCTTCTAAAGATTCTTGACTATGCTTGGATGGAAGGATTCATCAGACTCTTCTACTTCTGCTGAGTTCCCATGGATCACCACAGCCACCACTCCTTTTCCTTTTTGGTTGGGTAAAAGGTTCCTCAGCACCTTGGGCTCCCGTTGGGTGAGCTCCAAGGTCCCTTCCCTAAGCTTTTTGTAGAAAAGCCTCCGGAGGATCCAATAATCCTTAGTAGAGTGTTTGACATAATTATGAATCCTATAAAACAAAGGGTTCTTTCTTTCTTCCTCAGTAGGTGACCTAGATACAATGAATGTCCTAACAATTTTGTCTCCAATCTATTTTATCCAAAACGTGATTTAATTCTTCTGCAGTACACAGGATCACAGGTGGTTCCTCAGTTACTTTTCCTTCAGGTCTTTTTCTCTTTTCCTCTACTAAAGTTGTCATGGCTTGGGATATTGGAACTCTCTTTGTTTTCATGGTTAATGTTATCCTCCTGGTTCTTTGTAGTAAGTTAACAAACTAGGATATGCATAGATTCTTGAGATTAAGCCTGTAATCAAAGAGCATATTGGATATGCAGGTCTCTACAAGCTCCTTTTCTTCGTGATCTCCATGACAGTCTAGAGAAATGTCCTCGAATCTTTTGATGAACTGGATAGGATCCTCTCCAGGCCTTTGGTTTGCCATCTAAAGGCCTTGGAAAGTAACTTTATCTTCACCTAGATAATACTTTGCACAGAATCTTTCCATCATTTCATCCCAGGTCTTGATGGACCTAGGCCTTAAGGTGGTGTACCGTGTGTATGCTCTGTCCACTAGGGACTTAGCAAACTTTCTTAGACATAACTCCCTGTCCCTTGCATAAGGGCCCATGGTGTGAATGAATCTATTCACGTGTTCAATGACACTTCCATTCCTTCCATCAAAATGGTGGAACTTTGGGGGTTTATATCCCTTAGGGTAGGGCTTGCCAAGGATTTCTGGTGGGAATAGGGGATCCCGAGAGAACTGCTTGAGGATCTTCGAAAGCTTTTCCCTTTCTTGTTCAAGAAGGGCACTAACATCTGCCAATATAAGATATTGGGGGTTGGCTCCCCCTCCTACTGCTAACCCTCCTTCTGGCTGGGACCTCTCTTGGTTAACCATAGAAGGAGCGTTATTCCTGATTTCTTGGGTTCTTCCCTCTTTAAGGAGACGGATCTCCTGCTAAAGGTCCTTCATCACCTCTGCCATCCGAGTCACGGGGTCTAGCTCTTGCGACTCACGCCTTTGTCTTGAGACAACCTCATATTCCACTAGAGGTACTACATTCCTCTACCTGGAAGTTACTTCATTCTCTCCCACAGGCTCAGATGCTGCGAGTGGCACGTTGGTACCCTTATTGTTACTTGGTCCTAAAGCCATGCTTTGCACAGGGACTGCTTCTTCCCTCTCCTTTGCCCAATCAGTGGAGTCACCTTAATGTGTAGGTTCTCTTTTCTTTTTCCTTTTTTCTTTTTGAAAATAGTACACAGGCCCAAGTAAAGAAGCAAGGATCCTGGGCCTGATGCTTTATGCTTTAAGGGACTGGGCTTGGTTCACCGCAGCTGAATTGAGCTAATTTCGAACCAAATGGTGCATAAAGTGCATATCGTACAACCCATACATACTAATACACAGAATATATATATATATATATATATATATGCGCATTTAATAGCAAAGAATAGTAAAGAACGAAACAATGAGGAAGAAAGGCAAAATCAACGTTAGGGTTCCTTAAGACAAATTGAAATATTTCATTGTTTTCTTAATTTTGTAATACACCATGCTCATTAGGACATATTACAAGGTCCAAATAAGTTCAAAAATCACAGATTTAGATGACTCTCCAGGCCTCTAAAACTTGCGAAATTTGAATCCCTTTTAATCTAAGTGTGTTCTCTAGTGGCTATCTGAGGATTCGGAACGATATTTTCTCTCTCTTTTCTCTTTTTTTGAATTCTAATAGAGATTTCTCAAGGATTTTTCACTCTAATTTCCTATTGCTGAATACCCTTCACTGTTGGCTACCTCTCCTTTTATAGTGTCATCCTAGGGTTTCAAAGATACCATTGATTCCCTTTATTTGCTCCCCTATGTACCAGAACCAATCTTGTGTCAACAACATTAGTAGCTGATCTCTTCCTCATTCTTCACTATTTCCCTTTTTTAAGGTTCCCTCTTCAAAAGCACCTAGCTGACTTTCCCATTCTGGGGGTCCTAGAAGGCTGACCTTTGATCTTTCCTTTTCCAAGGCTTCTAGATTCCACTTTTTCAGACTCACCTTTTGGCTGCTTTCCCCTTTGTCATTTTTCCCAAATGGGCTGATTCCTTTTTACAAAGCTGAAAGATCCCCAGCCACTTTTCTTCATAGTCCATCTTCCTGGGCTCCTTGAAGTACCAGACCCTTACTCATGAGTTGTTGGTTCCCAAGTTTTCTGATCCTTTTTCTGCATCATTGAGTGGCTAATGGGACATATCTGTCCTCATTCTTTGTGTTTCTGGGTATGCCCCCTTGAACTGTCTTAGTCCCAACCTAGCCTTGCTGCACATCTCGAGGATCCCAAGCTCCTGGGAATCCCCAAATATCTTGGTCCAGTTTTTCTCCCTAGGCTCCCCAGCAATTTTGTTACCTTTGAGGGCTAGGCTGGACTTCTTCTTTCCTTTGTTTTGTGAGGTCCAAAGCTTGCCCATCCATGGGCTTGGGTCCCTTCCTATTGACCCTTAATGGATTTGGGCCTCCCCCCTTTGAAAGCCTGAATGATTTCAATCCTTTGTGTTGTTTTAGGCTTTGGTACAACATTGTGATTTTTTGGACTTCAACAACAACTACAGTAACTATGTATATTTACATGGTTACTGTAGTAGATGTGAAAATATACACATTTATATACTCACTGATTTGTTTTCTCTTATACACCCACTTATGAATGCTCTTATTACAACAAAACTTTTTTGTTGAAAAAGATCTGTAATCACAGACTTTATTGCCATAAAATATTTTGCGGTAATGAACTTTTACTTTTTTCTTTTTTACCAAGTGTAATATGAATTTCTTCCATATGTCTATTTTATTATCTTATTTTGTAACTGTATAAAATGTCATTTAGCCTAACTTGTAAAGACTTTTCGTTAGGAATTTCAGCTTAAGCCATAACTTCAATTAGTAGTAGAAGACCTTTAATTAATAGGCCATAGAACACATGATAAGAAAGATTAGAGTCATTTGACCATGAAAGTATATGAAGTTAGATTGCTTAAAGAAAGAATGATTAGAGAGATGAAAAACGATATGGTTTCTAGATACACTGCATGGGGTATACTTTTACCCGATTCAATCACATCTATGAAACTGTATTTCCATATTTGGGAATAGGAAATCTAGTTGTGTGTAAGAAAAATGCTTATCATGATTCATGCATTTGAGAATTAATCAGTACTCCAATCTCTCACCTTGTCAACTATTTTTGTCGTCTTTGTGAAGATGAACAAATGAGTTCTTTCTTTAATACCGTAAATTTTCCTTAAAGTCGCAGTCGAAAGATTTGTTGTCGAGAATCGTTTGGATGTTTTGGATCAAGACAAAAATGTTTTCATCAATTTGCACATCATGTCAAAGCCCTAATGTTGTTGTTGCTGCACTTTCATTTCAATTCCTCGGACAATTTGCGCCCAAATTCATGTTTCGGGAGGGTTTGAGTTGATTTTTCTGTTACAAGTAAACGCTTTCACAATAAAGACATAATTTTATACATTTGAAAATTTTTAATCATTCAGTATTTCAAAAGTATAATAATATGATACTTTTTCTTCTCATACAATAATAGATCTCACTATTTACCTATTAAAAAATAGTAAGTTATACTAATTAAAATCATAATAAGATCAATCATTTACATAAGAGAAGGAAGTATTAAGTCGTCATACTCTAAGAGTACTTAATAATCTTCCTTCAAAAAGTGAGTATATAAAAAAATGGCTAAAAATGCAAATTGTACCCTTTAAGTTTGACTAAAATTCATTTCAGTCCTTTTAACTTTACTTTCAATCAATTAAGTTTTCTAGGTTTCAAATTTATTAAATTTTGGCCCTCTGTCCAATTTAGTTAAAAAATTGCCACTAAAAAAACTAATTTTCTTGCATGAAAAAATCTATAAAATTAATAAAAATATTTTATAGATATTTTATGTAAGAATTAATTTTTGTTGTTAGTTAATTGCATATTTAATGACAAATTTTTAACAGAATTGGATGAAATGCTTGAACTGAATAAATTTGAAACTTAGAGGACTTGGTTGAATGAAAGTAAAATTAGAAGACTAAAATGAATTTCAATCAAATATTTTATAGAAAAGTGATTAGTTCATGTTTTAAATTTTTTGTTTTAATATTTCACAACAGAATACTCAACCTATTGAACATCTTAAATTTTATCCAATCTCACCGATATGTGAAAATGCATGTAAGTCCCATTAGTTTTAATGGAACCATCTTTTTGCCCATTTCATGAACTAATAGGATAATGGATTGAACCTAACACCCCTAGGTTTACATTACACCCGCATACCAATAAATAATGTAGAGGAACTAATATCTCAAGTCTCAACTCATTATGATGGAAAGTGCCCCACAAGACCTTCAGTTTTTCTTTGGGACCTACTAAAAGAGCTATGATTTGGGGTTAGGTATATTTACAAATTGCATGACAGGCAAGGCAAATACTCAGGGTCTGTTTGTGATCTACTTATTTTGTTAAAAGTGAAAATTTTTTGTTGAAAATACTGTAGATAGAGGTACAAATTAGCCGAAACAATACAGTGAGACTCATGAATAGTACCAAAAAGTACAGTAAGACCCATAAATAATAACAAAAATAATCTAAATAGTAATATAAGCTAGCAAAAAATAAGCTATCTAAACTGACACTCAAAATGTTAAAACATCAATTGATGCTTCATCAAATGTACCTTAACTTATGGCTTTTAAAGACATTCGATTCGCTAGCAAAAGTCAAGTTTTAAAACTTCTTTCTCAAAATAATAATAATAATAATAAAACTTTTGCTTTTCAAAACCGGCCTTATAAACTCTTGAGTAGTTCCTTAAAAGCTCTATATTGGTTTTGCCAAATGGATTCATTGTTTTTCGTTATAAGAGCTTTTGGGATTAAAGTTCTTTGACGCAATGAGAACGGGGAATGATACGCACACAGATTAATTGATGGGTTAATTCGTTCTCTCCGATCCAAATTCCTCCTCACACTACAAAAAATTAGACCTATAGTGACGTTTCACAAAAGCTACTATAGGCCCATTTGGGCTATAGCAGTGTTTGCTATAGTGGCGTTTATAAAATGCTGCTATAGGCCCAAATTTTTTTTTTTTTTAAAAAGACAATAGCAATGTTTTTATAAATGTCACTATAGTTCCATACTCCATAATATTAATAATAATCAAACTCAAAAATCCATCTACAGTCTTGGATTATGGGGTTGGTTTGATTTGAGGCTGTGTGGGTTAAGCACCCCATGTGGCTAGCTGCTATGTTGAGGGCCGGTTCAACATACCTAAATTCATATATATAAATATATTTATTTATTTATTTATTTATTTCAGAATCAAGATGATAAATTTAAATTTTAAATATATTAACCAAACCAAGGTTAATTTGATAAATTAAATAAATAATTAGATGAATTAATACTAAACAAACTAAAGTTAATTTCATATAAAGAATTAAATATCATAGTTCAAGTTTATGCCAAAAAAAAGTTCAAGTATAACTAAATAAAAAGAAATAAAAAAAATATTATTCTTTAAAAAAGTGTATATACTTTATCTTAGATAAGGCAATACATTGTTAAGAAAAGTAATTTAATTTTCAATTTTTATTTTAGTGTTAGGAAAATAAATGGGTGCATGACTAATGTTGACAATCTATTATGTGGAATATTGGTTTACAAAATTAAAGTCTCAAAATTTTTTTTTTCCCAAACTATTTATAGTTTTCAACTGGGTTGAGTTTCTATTTATTTAGGGTAAATTCCAGTAAACAGACCTAAGGTTTGAGTTAATGACAATTAGGTCCAAGATATTTTAAAAGTGACCAATTTAGGGTGAGTTTGGTTCAGCTTTTTGTAAAAGTGCATAATGAAAAAGTTAAGTTTTCAAAAAGTGCATAATGAAAAAATGCATTTTCAAAAAATTGAGTGTTTGGTAAAAGCTGTTAAAAAGTGCTTTTTGAAAAAACTGAGTGTTTGGCTAGCACTTATAAAAGTGACAGTTCAAGGGGTAAATTACCAAAAAGGACAATGTGTATATAAGGGAGTTTATTTCATACTTTTTTTTTTTTGGATGTGAGTTTGGTTCATACTTAAAATCAACTACTTCATCATACTTAAATCAATTTTCCTCTTTCTAAAAAATATTATTTTTTTCTCACCAATATTAGCTAATAATAACCTACCACTTAAGATTTATTGTGAAAATATTGTGATAAAAATTGATACTGATTTTAATTTAACGTGCTATTAAAATTATGTTTTTCTCTTTCTAAAATTTTTTTTTTTTCACCAATATTAGCTAATAATAACTTACCACTTAAGATTTATTGTGAAAGTATTGTGAAAATATTGTCATAAAAATTGATACTAATTTTAATTTTAATGTACTATTAAAATTATTTTTTTCTCACCAATATTAGCTAATAATAACCTACCCCTTAAAATTTATTGTGAAAAAATTGTGATAATATTTCATTCTTCTTTTTACCTTTTTTTCCCCCTCTTTTTTTATCCTCCACACACGGCATTTCTTTCTCTCTTTTTTTTTTTCCTTTTTTTTTTTCCCTCTTTTTTTCTCCTCCACACACGTACCCATTCTCTTTTCTTTTTTAACCTTCTTTCCTCCTTTTTTCCCCTGCCATTCCTCCAAACTCCAGAACATTCAGAGCTCTCCTTCTTCGTCTTTTTTTTTTTTTTTTTTTTTTTTCTCCCTTTTCTCTTAGCACTTTGTCTGTTGGTTCTTGGCGGTGTTGTTGACGCAGGATTGTGGAAGAGAGGCCTATTGTTAGGCAAAGGAGCATTTGGGTCTGTGTTTTTAGCCAAACCCACATTCGCTCTTTTCCTTCGTTGATGGCAGTGAAGTCAGCGGATCAGTGTTGCTTGGTGTTTTGTTGATCAAATCTCCACCTTCAAAACATATTTCTTTGATTAGATTAGACAGAAATAAAATTAAAAAATAAAAATAAAAATCAGTGCGCGTTGAAGAAGACGAAGAAAGAAAGAAGAAGAAGAGGAAGAAGATTCAACGGATGACAAAGCAGAGAGACTTAACGGAGAGGGCAGAGCAGAGACAAGAGATGGGAGGCATGAGAGTGAGCTTCATGCAAAGGGAGAGCAGAGAGATGAGATGAGGGGCGTGAGAGTTCAGCTTCAGGCGTGAGAGAACTGATGAATTTTTTTGGGTATTTTCGTAATTGACCATCAGCCCAACGGTAATAGTTCAAACACGCATGTGTGTTTTGATTTATGGACCTCCTGCGGTCCATAATTTTTGCACGTTTTGAACGCGTTTTTTGCCTTGGCCCAAAACGCAACTTTTTTCAAAAAGTTGCGTTTTGGGCTGAGCCAAACACATAAATTCCTTCAGCTTTTATAAATATGTGTGTTTCAACTCCTAAAAGCTTAAACAAACGCACACTTGGTCCTAAAATCAATTTAAACCCTAACACCCTTAACCTCCGTTACTCTTTTCTTTTTTTCCTTTTTTCTTTTTTCTCAATCATGTCTTTCAGTCTCTCTGTTTTCTCTTTTCTTCCTTAGACCTCTCTTCCTCCCTCTTATCATCTCTCTCTCTCTCTCTCACCTGACCCATTCTCCTCCCTCTTATACCTCTGTTTCTCTCTCTCCTTTATGCCTCTCTTCTTCTTAGTGGTGCATGGGTTTGGTGTCTATGAGTTGTGGTTTGGGTGGTTGTTTTGCGATGGTGGTGGGTTTTGGGTTTTGTTGCTACGGTTTGGCTAGGTTCTATTGCCAGTGGTGGTAGCAGTAATTCTACAGTTAGAGAGGGTTAGTGGGGTTTGGGGCTTTTGGCTGTGAGAAACAAACCTCCGAGCCACTGCTATTGTGAGTCTCTTGGATGGGAACAAAGTGAGAGAGAGAAATCCAGGGATATTGTTGAGGTGAGATCAAATCAAATTTGTATAGAATAGAGAAGAGAGAACTTAGAGAAGACACAGGTCTGTAAGGGAGAAGAAAAAAAAAAGAAACGGTTCTTAATGGTGTTTAGGGGCCAAACTTGGGTTTAGGGATCAAATTGATCAATTTTGAAATATGTTGAACCTAATTGACATTAGCCAAAATCTTAGGGTTTTTTACTGGAATTTACCTATTTATTTAATATTTTGGAGAGCTTTTTGGAGGTAGAGTTTGTTTGGGAGTGCATTTGAATAATTGAATACATTTCTATAGACAAGAGCCTTATAGTTTATTTGGTTGACACCTTCTGCTCCAGGGTTCAAATCCTCCTACAACAAAATATCAAATTATATATAAAATAATAGAAAAAAAAAGTAGGCAGTTAAAATATAAAATGAAATTTCTAATAAAAAATTTTCAGAACTATACAATTCATTGTGAATGCTGTTTATTTACCCAACAAAAAAAGAAAAAGAAAAAAAGAAAGATGAAAGTAGCTAGATTCTTTACTTTCTTAGGTCACAGCTTTATTCCAAGTTCTATGTACTAAGCCGCGAAGTCCACATGAAGAGAATTTGTATTCGCTATATGCATGGTTGACAAGACCCCCGTCTCGTCTGAACTTGGTACTTCTCTTCAACTCAACTTCAAAAGTCATTAGGCATAATCAATTTCTCTATTAAATCATTTTATTAGGTCAATTTATTAAAAGGTTTGAGTTCCCTTAAGTGCTAAGATAGAGTGGGCTGGACGGAACCCGGGAATGACATGTTTTTAGAAGGTGTAAACTTCATTATTATCCAAAATAATAATGTTATATAAACATAATAAATTTTAAAATACTTTTACAATTTATTAAGGTACTCTGTAAATTGTGATTAGTGTAATATTAATTTCACTAATTAATATTACCACTATCATTATTTTTATGAAAATTTTTAAATATATTACAAATTTTATTATATAACTATTATAAATTGATATGATAGTAAATATGATTGATAGATTTCAAAAGTCTAATAAATAAATTTTTAAATTACTTTTTAGTGGTTTGTATCATGTTAGTTTATAAATGTTATATTGTAAAATTTATATTATCCTAATATTTTTTTATATCACTCTTATTTTTAATTACATAACCATTACAAACTTATCATTTGGCATGAAAAAAATAGTAAAATTAATTATTCTGAGATTATTTATTAGAGAAAATTTATTATGAGATTAGATTGATTGTATCTAGAAACATTGTAAATATTCTCTTGTTGTTATAAATTAGTATAATATCTTGTTTCTTTACGACAAACTGACAAAGTGGGACCTAAGACAAAAATATATCTTCTTTAGTGAACTCCACACCAAACGGAAGCGGAACGCGTGTCCACTTCAAGCCAAAGTGAATTACAGTAAAACAACGCGTTGTATTATATTGCACTTGTCGTACCCTACACGGTTTCCTTATACGGTCATACCCTACTTCTTCTTTTTTCTTTTTTTTTTTTTCTTTTTTTTTATTTTTTGAGAAGGTCATGCCTTACTTGATAAGATCTCATGTGAAAAATGTGAAGAACACTTAAATTTACACAATTTTGCTACAATAGTCACATGGAATGATAAAGGTATTGATCATATGGAGGTCAAGCATCTATCAATCACAACTTACCATATGATAAAAATTATATAAATTTATGTAGATAGTATTGCTCATTTTATATTTTGCACCTAACTTCATCTTTTTACGTCTATATATATAGAGACCCATATCGAGTTAAGTTTCACAAGCTAGTGTTTGCTTAGCAAAACTAAAGAGAGAAGCAAGAAGAAGAAGTTTAATTTCACAACCAACCTTTGCTTGAACTTGTTAGCTAAAACCTCCAATAATGCAAGCAACCAATTATAACCCATCTTCCCCCATGCTTTGTCCAATTTCATTATCATCATCACCTCGCAAGAGAAAACCCTTTAGCCTAATTGTGAATGCAAGTAGAGAAAGAAAAGGAAGACATTATGGGGGTAGACTTGTGGATGAGAACATGATTGTGCTTCGAGTACGCATGAAGGACTTGAAGATGCAAGAGACAAAAGAGGAGCCACCTTCGAATTGGATGGAGTGGGAGAAGCAATATTATGCGTATTATGATGAGGACGTTTGTGAAGCTGTAGGACATTTACAGTCTTATTTGATGAGTATTAGGCCAAGTTTGGCATTAGGAATGGTGGCACTTGTTACTTTGAGTGTGCCAATATCTACCGGGGTGGTCTTGTTTCATATTATAGAGATGGCTAAGAGAATCTTATCTGGTTGCATGTTTTTTTAATATAAGTTATTGATATTGTATTTGCAATTAATTGGCTTAATCTAAGTTGATATTCTCCTTACAATTGGCTTAATCTTTTATCAAATGCAAGTGCGTTATTATTCTCTATTCCTGTATTCAAACATGCATTCTTCCCAAGATTGCCAAGATATTTTATGTTATAACTTACAAGTTTGGTGTCTAACTTTTACCTTACATTTTAATTTGATTCCTAATGTTTCAAAGGCATTAGTTTAGTCTCTAATCTTTTGATATATATAGTGTCAAAATAGTCATTGTTGTTAAGTAGTAAATGAAAAATATTAATGTAGCTAACGGTGATATTTAAATATTAATATTAAAGCCACCTAAGATGCCATGTAGACAGGTTACATGGCATTAATTAAAAAATAAATAAATAAAAAGGCAGTCACTACAGTTGGTTCATTTCATGTTCATCAAATCAACCGTGTGTCTCTCAAGTATTCAAAAACAAATTACAAAGTTTGCTTCAGTCAATTCAAAACCCCAATAAACCTTCAAGATATTCATAACAAAAATCCTAAAATCACTTTATTTTCAGTACACACACAGTTAATCACCATGTCCCAGAGAGAGATTGAGATGGAGGTTATCAATCTTCAGTTTAATTAAGGTTATAATTGGATGTTTTCGGCTACAATATGAAATATACCTACCCCAAAATCTCAGCTGATCAAAACACCACCTTTGAAACAAAACCCCAGAATCAGTGGATCTAAACAATGTGAGAATGAGAAACTAATTAATATGGGGGACTGAGCAATGTCTTCATTTGCACATATATAAACAAGTCAGCAATAATGTAAATCCTACAACGAACCACGTGTATATATATATATATATATATATAGGACATCCATATAATATACGCCCAAAATCGATGAAGCGTAATTTATACTACTGTAGAAGCACATCGTCTAAATCTAATGGTGGCCTCCTTCCATTGCAAATAATACCAGTTCCAGTAGAGTTGAACTTGAAATGGCTCTTTGCCTAAGGACCAATTAAACACATAGATATAGGAGTGAATTTGCATAAAATTAATTATCACCATTCATCCACTGCAACCTAAAATCATTCAGGAACTAAAAATGATGGCTGCGGCTCATTCATGCGGAGATGGTTCTCACCATATTAGTGTTGTCCGTCTCGTTGCCAATGTGCATTTGTTCTGAATGCTTGAAAATGTGTGAAAACACAAGAGCTATTTAGATCCCCAAATTAAAGTTACGGCTCGATTGATTTTACTCTAACCTAATACTAAGTACGGAATAGAGTAAATGCGAGGGGATAAACAAACATGCTACTCTAACCTATAAACATTATAACACAGCAATAAAATGAAAGGTAAAAGAGTAAGGAAGAAGAATGCAAACACAAGATAACATGCTGATGTGTTATCGAAGAGAAAACCAAAGAACTCAGCGAAAAATCTCTCTGCCGCCCTCCAAGTAGTAATCAATCCACTAGACAATCAGTTGAGATACATGGGTTAGCAAAAGACCCTCCAAGTCTAATCTACCCAATGTACCTAAGCCCTCCAAGCTCTTACTCCAACAAGGCTTCTTGGAACCATGTCTTGTCTAGTTCTCCGGATCTCACAACAAGCTCCATGTTGCATATGCCATCCTTGGCTTCTTCCAATACTTCTTAGCAACACTAAAACCTTACTGAAAACTCTGAAAGGGTATGGTAAGTTTTTGGGCTATCAACCTCTCAAGAATATGAAAATAGAGAGGTAGGAGTTGAGGAAAATCCACAAGTAATTGTGTAGAAGATTATGGGTATAACAATCTCTAACTCTTAAGGTTTGTGGCTAGGGTTTTCTCTCTGAAACACTCCTCAACATCTATGGGTAATGTGAGTATATATAGTGTGGGTACAGAAAGTGTGTATCAGATAGTACTGTCTAGCAAAACAGAATGTTTCGCAAGTATCTCACAGGAAAGCTTTACCCGCGAGCTACTCGCAAAACACAACTATCTCCATTTGTCCTAACTCTTCGCATTCAAATCATGTGCAGGGCACATGCATCATTTCGCAGGATGCTTAGTCGTGAGCTACCCGCGAAAAATTTTCTGTCTTCAATTGCTTGAGTCTTCATACTCTCTCTCTCTATCACATAACCCTTACAATTAAATCCCACAATAAATACAAGGTACAAAAAGATTGAACATAATTATAATCAAATTTTGCACAAAATTAAAGACAACAAAACACATAGTTGTAAATTACAACTTTACATGTTCTTTTTATTATCTCTCTCTCTCTCTCTCTTTATTAGGGATTTGAGTGTGAGTTTCTCTTCTTCTTTTTTTCTTTTTTCTTTTTCTTTTTTTTGAGAAAAAGGTAAGCGAAATTTTATTAAAGAAATTAAGATAAATCAGATTGGAATATATCTTCTAAATCACTAGGTATGATAGGTCAAGAATGTATTGACCCCTTGTGATGAATTAACAAATTAATTAGCTAAATTAATTAACTAATTCAATTAGCATGCAACACGGGTGGTAGCACAAACAAATAACCAAATAACTAAATGCAGGGGAAATTAAATGAACATGGTGATTTATTTACGAATGAGAAAAACTTACACAGCAAAAATCCCACCGGGTGATGTTAAGGTCACAACTCCTGAGAATTCACTATTATTACAACAAGCAGTTATAAGTAAAGGAATCCCAATACTTTGTATCAACCTACAGTTAAACTCTTACTCCAATATCCAATTGGACTTGTTCTGTAGTGAAAATCTCTCATTTTCAATGCACAGCTCCCAATATGTGACTAACCAATTCGATGCGCAGATCCCAGTACGCGACTTACTCACCAACTTGAAAAAGATGTTGGCTGAAAAGTTCTTTAGTTCATCACACAACGAAGATTATGAAGCTCCTTGGTCATAAAATCCTAAAGTGTACAAACACAGCAGCTTCTTCAAGAGAAAGATGAACTAGGACAAATTCTGCCTCCGATCACAATTTGCATGAACACAACTTTGCTTCACACTCGTGCAACCTTTGATAGCCCTTAAAATAATCATTATATATGTTTAGGATTGTGAGAAAAGAAAGCCCAAACATATACACATGGATTGGATGAAAATCAAAGCTGGAAATCTGTTTTTCATAAACCTCGATTGATAGCTTATCTGTCGAGCTAGCTATCGAGCATCGAGCTTCAGCAGTTTATTAAACCTCGATAGATACTAGCTGTCGAGCTAGCTGTCAAGATTTAAAATCTAGCATTTCTTCATTTGTTTCTTGGACAGACTTGCATGGCTTTAACACTTATTCTTGAAACCTTGTTCCTTGAAGCATTAAACATATCCTAGATCTATCCAATTACAAGTAAAGTGCATTTTGACAAAGAATTAGCCAATTTTAATTTGACATATGTTCCTAACATTAAATCATATATGTACTAACAAGGTAGATATTCTATCCATACATCAGTGTCTGTAAATAAAACTATTCTTCTAGCTAAACCATGAGCTAACCTATTCCCTTCCCGACGAACATGCTGAAATTAACATTGCCGTAACGAACATCCAAGCCTCTTGGACTCTTTAATAATGTGACCAAACAATGTGTTACATTGACCTGAGCACTTTAAAGCTTGTATAACGCAAAGGCAATATCCTTCAATTATCATATTAAACAAACTTAGTTCCTTAGCCAACACGACAACCCTTCTTGCTACCAACATTTCAGCCATCTTAACCGAATGGATCGAGTCGACTTTTTGACTTAAAGTTGCAATAACATTTCCTAAGTGATCCCTAAACACCACGCCTATCCCAACACTGTTCATTCCTTAAAAAAGTGCAACATCAAAGTTTACTTTGTAGCTTGCTTCAGGTAGAGGAGACCAATAGACAGGTGGTCAGCAAACAGGTCCCTGCGGCTCCATATGATGAACATCCCAAAACTCCAGAACCAACTCCTTAGCTCTATCCCCAATCTCATGTAGTTGCCAGGTGATTTGATGCTCCCTCAATCTGTTCCTTCTTTGCCACAAGCACCATGCTAGCATTGTAAACTGAGAACATCTATAATCCAAACCTTCACTGAACAGATCCTACAAAACCGCAAAGAAAGACCTGCAATTTTTCTAAAACAAGAAAATAAAACCCAGATCAAAAAACCAAACTAATCAGGCTTGATCACACAACCATAGCCAGTGCATGAGAGATTTTGCATAATCCCCGATTCCATCACAAACGTCATCGAATGGGATATGCCGAGTCTTCAAATTCAACTTGGTAGGGAGAGAATCTTTCGTAGCACACCATAGAAAGTGTCGAATTTTATTTGGGACTCTAAGCTTCCAGATTTTCTTCCATATAGCCTATGTGTTACCCAGCAAGGAAGAGCTTACCATTGAGAGATTTTCAACATCAACTAGCATACGTTAGGCACTCCTAACACTATATTAACCATCCAGAGTTAAAGGCCAAATCAAAATTTCCTCATCCCAACCTTCACTCACATGTATCCTCCCCACCATCTCGGCTTCCTAAGGAAGAAAGCAGCTTGCCAATTTTCCCGGATCCCAACTCTCCATCTCGGCTTCACTCATTGTTCCCAACTCTCCATATTGCCCCTTTATTAATGACCTCTTGAGCTTGCAAAATATTCCTTCATGTATAAGAGCACTTCGGATGAATAGGAGCCTCTAGAATGCTCAGAAAATACTTGGCACTAAACACTTTGTAAAGTAATGTGCCTTTGGGATGAATAAGACATCAAACTTGTTTTGTCAGCATAGCATTATTGAACTTTTGGAAACCCCAAAATCCCATACCCCCAATTGATTTAGAAGAACAAAGAGAACTTCATTTAACCCAATGAATTTTCTTTGAATCTCCATTACCCAACCAAAACATTCGGATTATTGCTTCAATATCTTTGCAAAGACCAACTGGTAACTTGAAAACACTCATTGAATAAACTGGGATAGATTAGGCCACAGCCTTAATCATGACCTCCTTACCAGCCTGAGATAAGAGCTTTTTCTTCCACCCTCCATCCTAGCCCATATCCCTTCTTTGATCTGAGTAAAACATGTTGTCTCATTTCTGTTAACAAAAGAAGGAAGCCCCAAATATTTCTCATAATGTCGAATGGCCGAGACATTTAAAGCCACTTTGATAGCCTCCTCAAAATCTCATCTATATTCATCATATATTTATGAAATCCAATTTCATAAATATATACTTTAGTAACTCCTTACTAAAGTGGTTAAGTCTAACATTCTGAATAACCAAACCTATTAAACTTATCTCAAAGGAATATTTTATATCTCCTTTAAAAGATTATGAATTCCATCTTGAGAATATATGTTCCATCTACACTAAATGTGGCTGCCCAACATACTGAGATTTTGATCGTGACTTTAGATCTCACTCCTGATATATCAAAGCAACCTAAACCTCATGATCAGGTCCATTATTCTCTCAGAATTAAGAGTTCATGCAAATAGAAGTCATGAGATTTATTATTCATTTGACAGTCGTTAGGAGAATAATAAATCTCATAGTGGTCCAGTTCAATATGTTTTAACTCTTAAAATATATCAACATATCAACTAGAAGTCTCCACTTCCATGATCAAAACAAATCATCTTAGTTGATATGATATAGTCTTCGCAGATGAAATGCCCAATTTCATCACCGACTACGAACAATAATTCTAAGTTTACAAAGAACTCGTGATTTATATTTTCTGTGACTTTTCACATAAATTACATACTATGCATCTCATGGACTATATGACAATGTCCAAATATTCATGTTATCATTATTTTAGATAACAATAAAAATAACTTTATTAATTACAACATTAAGTCATACATAACATCATACAACAGGATTTAAGGGCACTAATCCTAACAGCAAAGACTCAAAAGCGATTAAGATATTATCAGTAATCGATCTATCTACAGTAAAAGAACTTTGAGTCTCTAAAATAATAGAATTAAGCATAGGCTTGAGATGGTTAGCAATCACCTTGCTAATAATTTTATAAATCACATTGCAGTGGCTTAGAGGTCTAAAATTAGATACCATTTCCGTGTTATAAACTTTAGGAATCAAAGTAATAAAACTATGATTTATAGATTTTAGGATGGAGTCCAAATTTAAACTAGATAGCATAGACTGAGTAACATCCATACCTACATCAGTCCAGTAAGTCTGAAAAAATAAAGGTGGCATACTATTCGGTCCTGGAACTTTAAGTAGGGCCATCTCCCTGATTACTTTGCCCACTCCTCATTAGTATAGGGTTTATCAAGTTCAACTCTCATCTCATTAGTAACCACAATTTGGACTCCATCCAAGATACGATTTAGATCATGTGGGTTTGAAAAAGTGAAAAGCTGGGAATAAAATTCATTCAATAGAACCGAAAATACCTATTCATCCTCTTGCCACATTCCCTGCCCATCACATAGACCCTTAAAGAAATTATTCCTCTTCCTTTGAGTTGCTGAGCCATGAAAAAATCTAGTATTCTAATGACCACTCTTCAACCACTGAATACAGGACTTCTTCAGCTGAGCAACTCCCTCATTATCACCAGATCTGGCCAAGGCCTCCTCTGCCCTCTATAATTGATCCTTTGTTTGCTTAATATTTCTCTGCACATTGACAAAGTGGTCTCATCTCCAGGCCTTCAAAATTTGATGCACTTCTTCAATTTCTTTGTAGCAACAAACATAGGTGTACCATCTAGAAAACAATCCCATGCTCTCTAACCCTTCCAAGCTTGAGTGGAAGGATGCCTTTTCAGATCATGCTGAAGATAGGTATCATCTATGATATCATTGATCTCTCACGTGTATGCCTTGGCCCCGACTAGACAAGGTGAAAATCTTGGCCTATAACTATAGCGCCTCAGAGTGCCTAGACCCTACCGAGCCATGTCATTGGCCTCCAAATCCATGTCCAAATCAAATATGAGCTCATCCTCTAGCTCTGCGCCCCTTGGGCCTCCTCCCTCCTCGATCTGAAGGAACTGTGAAGAACCACCTCCTAAACTAGTGCAGGACTGAGATGAGGCATTGGATGTATCCACTGAACATCGACTCTTGGTGCGATGTGCTTTGTGTATTCCTCCAACGGGCGTGGTGTCATCACCACCTCGGTTAAAATGCCGCTGAAGGGTCTGTGTAACCTGCACGCTAGCCAAGATAGTGTCGTTGTCACTGCTAGATGAGTCTACTCGAGATGGAACAATAGCGGGAGCCTTCTCGCGATTCCCACTAGATGTCACCCGTCAAGACATGATCTACAAAAGCAAATTCAGATTTGGTTAGTAAGCCCAAAGCATATGGCAATGCAAATAGGTAGGTAAGTATGTCTAACCCTACTGCCTAATCTATAGAAAGCATGTTCATACCAAAATTTCATGTTTTCTTAAAATATCAAAGTTTTCAAAATGCTTCTCTCAGGATTTATATTCGGTGAAGGTCGTTTAATCTTACCTCTTTTGCCTCAAAAGTATTCGAGTTTTCAAAATGCCTCTCTCTTAAGATTTATACTCGATGGCCGTCGTTTAATCCTATCTCTTTGCCTCAAAAGTATTCTAATTTTCAAAATGCCTCTCTCAGGATTTATATTCGACAGTGGTCATTTAATCCTATCTCTTTTGCCTCAAAAGTGTTCTAGTTTCCAAAATGCCTCTCTCAAGATTTATATTCAACGGCAGTCGTTTAATCCTATCCATCTCTTCGAGATTTATATTCAACGATGGTAGTTTAATCTCTCTCAAGGTTTATATTCAACAGCGGTTGCTTAATCCTATCCACCTTTTCATCATTTATATTCAGCAGTGATCGTTTAATCTCTTTCAGGGTTTATATTCGGCGGCGGTCATTTAATCCTATCCATATTTTCAAGATTTATATTCAACAACAGTCCTTTAATCTCTTTCAAGATTTATATTCAGTGGTAGTCATTTAATCCTATCCATCTTTTTGAGATTTATATTTGGCGGCAATCGTTTAATCTCTTTCAGGGTTTATATTCAACGGCAGTCGTTTAATCCTATCCATCTTTTTGAGATTTATATTCATTGGCAATTGTTTAATCTCTTCCAAGGTTTATATTCGGTGGCGGTCGTTTAATCCTATCCATCTTTTTGAGATTTATATTCATTGGCGGTTGTTTAATCTCTTTTAGCGCTTATATTCGATGGCGGCCGTTTAATCTTATGTTTCCAAAATTACCCTTACTCAAAATTGAATTTTTATCACATTTTCATTCTCTCAAAATTTTCTATCTTTATCATGCAAAGTCTTTTAGATTTACCTATCTTTTCTTAGTTTTCATAGCATCCAACATATGCAAGTTCACCTATGCTACTTAAACATGTGAACAAATATATTTTCCAACATCATCATGGCATAAATGATATATATATATATATATATATATATGCAAAAACACCAAAAATAAAATAAGTGCTAGCAAGCTTTCCTTGATGCATTGCTACTAACTTATTTGCAGAAAAAATAAAGAGAAAGTGGAAACAAACACTGACATCAAGTGCAGAACAGAGGGTTGAAGCTATGAACTAAAGCTAAAATCTGGACCTACTAGACCACGACTTGCTCCAGAAAATATTTAGAAGTGAGAATTTAGAGAAATGAGGTGGAAATGGTCAAAATGAGGCTTTGGGGCACATTTATAGGCCTTTGTACGGCCTGGGCAGCCCGGCACACCTTGTGTGGCCGCCGGGTTTGCCCAGTGCACATTGTATGGCCGCCAGTTAGCGTTGACCCGGTTGACCTTTGACCAAGAAAAAAAACAACCAGAGTTTCTTGCCTAATTCCAAAGACCAAGTTAGAAAATTTCTCTGGACAAGCTGCAGCAGCTCAACCTTGTCAGTTAAAACCAGTTTCGATCCATGAACAACATAGTTTCCGCATGAAATTTTGTGGCAACAAAATGCAGAATCAAATTCTTTATCCTACACCTCTCATTACACTCAAGATATCAAATAAAGAAGGGGAAACCATAAATACCATATTTTGTCCATCGTCAATTTGCATGCCGGACCCCGAAAATTCCAAAAATATTATCTTTTCTTCATAAGGCCGTGAAAACATCTAGATTGGCATGGCACAACCCGTCAAGTATCGGAGCATTCGAAGTACCATTTCAAGTAAAATTGACCAAAACACCCCTGGTTAACCCTAAGTTGACCAAAAAGTCAAAGGTGTTCAAAATCATCCCAAAACAACATTTTTCATGCTTTTACATCAAACTCAAGCCACTTAGAGTTTTTTGTCAACTTTGACCAAGTTTGACATGACGTTGACTCTAGAAGGCACTAGAAACCCAAATTTTAATTCAACCATCAGAATAAGTTGGGACCAGTGCCATTGTAAAAATTATCAAATTCCCTTTCCAATAACTATTAATGGGTCAAAATTGGAGTTAAAACAGTTGAGATATCTAGAAAACCATGCAAAGCGCATTAACATACTTCCCAAGGCTATAACTTTTTATCTGACTGTTGGATATTCAATCCTTTAGTGTTTTGAAAACTAGACATCCAGATCTTTCCAAGGACACTAAGATCAACTCAATTCAAGTCCAAGAAGACCTTCAAATACGTGTCCGAACTAGACCAGAAAAAGCCAAAACTGCTGATGTCAATAGGGGAGGCCGGCGACCCTTAAGTGGCTAACGCAAATTGTATGGCCACCAAAAGCTGAAGGGTCAATTTTCAATTATAAATGCTTCCAGACCCCTCATTTTGCAAGAAAAAGTAGATTTTGGGTAGTTTTCTAGGCATATTCTCTCTCTCTCTTCTCTCTAATTTCTCTCCTAAACACATCTAAACAACTTTAATTCTTCTCTTTTCTCCAGAATCACAAGGTAGTGTTCTTGCACCCAATCTTTCTCTCCTTGGTTCCATGCCTTGGATTTGAGGTTTAGGGGTGTTGATGAGCTCTTTAGCTACAATCCACACCCTTTTCTTTCTAGAGCTTTTTATTATTCAATAATATGCTTTATTGCTTTTCCTAGCATGTTCTTGTTTCCTAACACGTCTTTATGGTTTTTCTAGCATGTTTCCTTGCTTTTTCCATGATTTATCACTTTGATTTTGTTGGCCTAGCCTTCTTGCGTTAGGATATGTCTAAATTTAATATTTGTGCTTAGATCTACATGCCTATATGTTCTTTGCCATGTTTATGTTTAGATCTACATGCCTACGTGTTCTTCGTCACATTTATGCTTAGATTTATGTTTCTTTGGGCCCCATGTCATGCCTATGCTTAGGTCCTTGTGCTTATGTGCTTCGTGCCATGTTTGTGTGCTTAGATTTATATGTTGATTGCTATGCCATGTGCTTCTATAGGCCTTTTGTCCCTTGATATCTCTCTTTCTTGTGTTTTGGCCCTTATTGGTGGGATGTAGATCTAGATCCAGTGGTCTAGGCCTACATCCACACACCTAGGCCTATATCAAAGGGTTCGAATTATTTCCCTATTTGTCTATGTTTGCTTGCTTGCTTCTATACTTTATGTCAAAGTTAGCCTTTCTAGATCTAGGCTTTGCCACACTTTGCGCCCTCCATGGACTTGTGCTTGTCAGTCCTTAGGGCCACTTGCATGTGTGGTTGCATCCGTCCCTCCTAGGGCTTGTTTGGATGTAAGCACTTGTGAGATACACCTCTGTGGTGTTGGTGTGCTTGATTCATACTTTTCTCCACTCCGTGCAATGTTTATGTGCTTTCCTTGCTTACTTTATGCCACCCGTTTGGTTTTCATTGCTTCTTTTGCATCTTTGCACGCTTGCCTACATGTTCATGCATGAGTCTGTGTGTTGTCCATTCTTCAATCCAATGGAACTATAGACACTCGATCCAAACCTACATTTGTCCTCCTAGGACACCCCCTTTTGTTTGATAACATGCTTGTTTGCCCTTTCATATGCTTAGCATGCTTTTTTCCCCCTGTTTGGCTCTCTTTGTTAGTATGTTCTTTGCATGCTCTCCCTATCTCCTTTGCTTCTTTCTTTACTTGTTTGCTGGCTTGTTTCTTTTATCTTTGCTTGTACACGAATGGAGCATGGATGCTTGGAGCAAGGGTGCGACCTCCTAGGCGTGAGCAAAAAGTGCAAAGAAATAAGCGAGATGGGCAAAGTCGTAAGCAAGAAGACACAAAGCCCAAAAAGGGCCATGATCAGTAGATTAGGAGGCCTAGCCTCTCCAAAGTAGTTTTCTCTTTCTTCCTCTCTTTAAAACCTCTTCCCTAGAGCATGTATTAGGGTTCCCCCTCTCCTTGTTCCCTTTACTTTTCCCGCTCCTTGCTAGGGCGCGTTCCCTAGGTATGGCAATATTTGTTTTACATTTCTTGTACCTTGCTAGGCCATACCCTTGGAACATTGACAATGTCTGATTTACTTTCCTGCTCTATGTGATAGCATTGTGCATGATATATGTATATATGTATGTATGTGTGTGTATGTGTGTGCGCACCTGGATGTATGGGTGATCGTGCACTTTGCATGATGGACTCATATGGTTATTTGAGTGACCCTCTCTGACCATGAGTGCTTTTAACCTTGTGGCATGAGTATGTGCTTAAGGCGATTGTTGTAGGTGCATATTTGTGTCATACTGTGCGCATAGTCACCGCAATGTGATCATCCCAATCCATGTCACCAAGTGACATCGATTTCCCTATGCATGCATCACATATCAACATGTTTAATGCTTTGAGGGGCTCTGGCTCATCTTAGCGTGAGCACATTGGCATGCACCATATACACAGGCACGAAACCCTACTGGCGCACCAAACGCAAAACTCTGCTGGATTTTCTCTATGAAAATGGTTCATCTTCATTGCCATATTCTTACGTTGAAAGCTTGGTGAGAATAGCATTTGATGTGTTATGATGCATTTGAGTTGAAGCACTGTTGGATTTCCGCCACGAAAATAAGGTGAAATGCTGCTGAATTTTCGCCGTCAAAATTTGGCAACGATTCCAAACAAACTTGGAAAGCATTGATCAAGACCACACCCATCTTGAAACCAAACCTTAAAACCCAATATGTTTAAAGCTCCGAAAGCTAATGCCAATAGCTTATTTTCAACTGCCAATGTCTTTAAATTATGATTTTACCAAAACAAAGGACTGTTTACGGACAGGCATTATGGGGTACCTAATAGCTTCGCCACATGTAACCAGACTTTCAAACTCAAGAATCAAGATTTTTTTATCCATTCACATTAGATTACGAAAAATGCCCTTTTTCTTAACCTAAGATCGGTAATAAAATCAAATAGAGTTAGGTGACTAATCACACCTTAGAAAAACCCAATGATTGGTGGCAACTTCACATACCCTTGTTAATTTCCCTAAAATCGACTCATATTCAAGTCACACACCCGAGGTACGACACACTCCACCTCCACATATTCTCGCATCGACAGACACGCATGTGAGTGTCGCCACAATGGGTGGTCAAGTAGCCATAAGGCATCGACATAAGGAAAGATGCGAGGTTTGTATGGGAAAACCGAGAAACCTCCTTCACACGTCCAACCAATCAAAGAGCAACACGTAGACATAATCGGGCGTGTAGGTTAAGGCGCATTTAATGCAACATGAATGGCATCCAAATATAGAAATCCTCATCAAGACAAGTACAATCTGTCAATATTCCTATAGTCGTCCAAAAGATTGATGAAGGAATAAGGGAGCAACTAATGAGTGCTAAAATTATAGGCTTGTCATACAACTGATGAGCATTCAATCTACAAGCCAGTTCATATAGATGATGAGCATACAATCCACAGGGTCGTCCATCAGAGGATGACCATACAAAATTTATGGCACAGTCATTAATGGTTTCGTAACCGATGATCTCCAATGGTGGCCAACCATGAGCTATTTCAGCCTCATTTAAGCTCAGGCATATGTTACAAAAGACAGCCAAGAATGCAATTAAGAGGCTGCCATCAATTACACTTTTAATGAGCTTTCCAACAGCTATACTAATGCTATAAATAAACCACCAAGCACTAAGAGAAAGGTACACAAATTCAAACATATAGAATTACATTCTAATTTTCTAAGAGATATTAAGAACTCTACTGACTTCATTATCGGAGAACCTTTGGTTATCGCCACTTTGGTGTCTTTCTCTCTCATCTTTGCTGGAAACATTACCTTGTCATAAGCTCCGACAAGACTATTGATTGACGACCATTTTTGGCTTCATCACGTTTGAAATTTGAGCATCTATATAAGAAAATATAACCAACTTCATAGTCAAATTCAAATAATTACAAGCTTGAAAAATTATAAGTAATATGAAAGCTATTACTGATTAGCCAATTAACTTGTCTTATCATAGGGGTTGTAGACTAGCGGTTTTGGTGTCCATGTGTTCATTTTCACAAGTATCGTGTTAAGAGGCGCCGTAAAGAATCGCTTTATTAGGTAGATCATGACATCTATTTCTTTTAATTATGTCAACTTTGTTGAATTCGTAATTTCTCTCTCTCTCTCTCACACACAAGTAGTATTTTCTTTTTGCTGAATGAAAAACAAATTGTGGTATTATTCGTGGGAGGTATTTCTCACTTCCCTACGAATTTGGACGGTGGTACTCTTCTTTATTATATATATTTTAAAACGATCTCAATGAGTGGCAACTGGCAATGGCCCCCATTGTTGGTCATTGGAATTTAGACCGTACTCATCTTTTCACCACAACTTGTAAAGTCATGGAGTATACAGTTTTTATGCAATTTCTTTCCGTGAAAGTTTACGCGACTTGTATTGCTTCTCTAGTGAAACTTCGTCTTATGTCAAGCATCCAATTAAAAAGGGGAAAAAAAAAGGTAATAATAAAAAAAACAAAACGGAAAACAAAATGTGAAAGAAAAAAAAAAAAAAAAGGTGATTTATTCCCTATATAAAGCATCCAAATCTTCCTGTTTTGTTTCACCTCTAATATTTGATTGATATCCTCTATTCCTTTGCTTAGAAATTAAGAAGATATCTTTAGTATCTTCATCAATGGAGGCAACCAACCTTTCTCTACCTAAGCTTCCTTGCCCACCATTTTCTTTTACAACGCCACACCAAAGAAGGCGTGGTAGCTTCCATGTCACGGCAAGTGCTGGAGAAAGGAAAAGACGAAACTATTGCGGCAGGGTGGTGGATGAGAACATGATTATGCTCCGGTTACGGATTAGGGAGATGAAGATCATGGAGACGAATTATAAGCCACCTTCGAACTGGATGGGGTGGGAGAAGCAATACCATTCGCGTTACAATGATGACGTTTGTGAAGCACTAGGGTTTCTGCAAGATTATTTTATGAATATGAGGCCAAGTTGGGCTTTTGGAGTAATAGCACTCGTTACATTTAGTGTGCTTATATCTACTGGGGTGGGTTTATTTCATGCTATAGATGTTGCTAAGAAAATTGGGTTTCATGCATGTAACCTGATGTAGTTTCTTTTTGCATAAATCCATTCTCAAAAAGTAAGTGGGATTTGATTGTTTTATCTCCAAACTATTATTTATGAGAAATACTAACGAGTGTTTTTAAGGTAATAATTAACGATCTATTTTAAGAAAGTTTTAACATCACTTTTATGGGAAATTAAAAAAAGTCAAAATATTAATTGTTTTTTTTCTTTTCCCATAAAAATTTTTTTTAACTAAATACTCGAAAGACACTCGTTAGTATAATCTATTATTTATAAATCTATCTAGCTAAGTATATTATACGTTGGAATTGAGTACAATCTTTTTTTTCTCTTTATTTTTTTTGAAAACAATTAATTAGTAAATTTTGGATATGATCACTTATTTTTTTTCTTTGTATTTCCAAGGAGAAATAATTAGTTTCAATGAGGTCAATGACCTTTTTAAGTCAACTAATACTTGTATTTCCAATGTTGGTTCGAATTTCTATCCCTCCACTTAAGATGTATTCCCAGAAAAGGGAATAGCTTTGATGTCTCTTCTTGTTTTTTTTTTTTTTGAAAGCAGCTTTGATGTCTCTTCAGTACTATAACACTACTGAATTGACATGTAATGATTAGTGCTAATAAATGTAGTATAAGTAGCAGACTTACGTAAAAATGTTGTTATTTCATTCATGACTTCTCAAGCTATCGTCTATGAAAAATATTGTTAAAAAAAATTATCTCCCTAACATTATACTACTATTTGTTCTTGTCCGTTTAGATCCCCACAAATCAGATTTGTTTAACTTAATTAATTAGTCAAGTAGTTACTTAGGTTAATTATTCAGATTTAAGTTAAACTCAAGCAATTATATTAGTTAATGAGGAAAAATAAAGAAGATAGCAATATAATAACCCAAGAAAATTAATAAAACCAACAATTTCAAGATAAAAAATCTGGAGAGGATTTAACCTAACTATTCTCATGGTAAACAAATTCACTATGATAGAATGGAAGTTTACAATAGATTTTCTCCCTAAAATCTAAAGCTACATCTTGTAGAACTTACTCACAATACCACGTATAGCTCCAATTCTACGGACTCTTCTATCTTGTATTTGCTGAACACAAACACCCACGTTTGTGACTTTGAGATCTCACTCAAAGGTTTCAAATCACCATTAGTGGTAGATCTTTATGCAGAAACTTGTTTCCACCAGTTCTTGATTGTAGATCTCATTCCAATAGATGTTTGTAGAGTTAAAAGGTTAAAGAAATCTTACAGATCTCACAGGAGTAACTCACAAGATTTCCAAGAGCTTCTAAAATGATTTCCTTTTATAGCTAGTAGTGTTGGACTAAAACCTTAAACATTTTCACGGGCTTTGGTCCTGATTTAAAATCTGAAGAACATGACTTTCAATTGGTCAAACCTATCTTTTGATTGGTTGAGCTTCATAGTAACTTGCTTCTTCTTTCTGTAACTTAACGGTTCTTGAATCTTAACTTGAACAATCTTGAGCAATGTGTAACACCTAATCTAGACATGTTTTTATTCTCAGTTTGTGAACATACATAAATTTAGAAACTAAACATTTAACCCTAAATCTTTAGAACCTAACCATTTATATTATTACACTGTTACCAGATCCATAGTTGTGCCATTCCCTTTGATTGGTGAGGCCCACTAAATCTCTACTAGTACTACTTGTATGAAATCAAAGAATGATTAGTGTTACAATGGATTCCATTTTATTGCTTCTACAATCAGGGATGGAACCACCCTTGAACTAGGGGCGGCAATGGCCACCCTAGATCTTTTTTTTAAAAATATTATTATATATATGTGTACTAATTTAAGCAATTTTGTTCTATAAAATTACATTTTGTTTTCCTTTAACAATATCATTGATTCTTTTAAGAGTAATGCTATACTCACAAAATTTTGTATAACATTTTTACAAATTGTTTTGGTAGCAAATTTTTATTGGTTTGCATATAGGCCACCACCCACATCATTTTTCTACTTATCAATAACCACTTATCACATTAGTAATATATAAAATAAAAAGCTCGTAGATCTAGCATTTTTCTCATTTTAGTGACCATAAAAAAATTTATAGATCTAAAATCTAAAACAAAATATACAAGCCAAAAAAAAGAAAAAAAAAAAAAAGAAAAGAAAGAAGCTCAACAACAAAAATTACCAGTAAAACTAAAAACAAAATTAACCTCAATTAACTAATTTTATCCAAAGTAAACCCTACTCTTTAAAAAATTCGAAACAAAAATAATTTTGTTCTTGCCAAAAAAAAAACTCAACAGCTAAATAGCAAAATCAGAAATTAAAACCGCTACACACAGCAAAGAATAAAATCGTCACTCCAACTCAAAGTTTTGGCTCCATTTCTGTCTACCATTTCCATTTGTATTCTTCCAAACTTTGTCTTATGGATTGTGAACTCCACTAAAACCCAAGTTTTGTGGGGTAGTGAAATTCCACGTGTGGTCATCTTCCATTCAGAACGGGAGGGATGTTTGTTGATGAGTTCTTACTTTCCCGGTGAGATGCATAGAGTTATTTTACTCAAGGCCGGCTCAACCCTTAGGCGAACTAGGCAATTTCCTAAGGCCCCCAAGTGGAAGGGGGCCCCAAACTTTAGAAAAGAAGGGGTAGTAGGGGCAAAAAAAAAAAAAAAGTTTAAGATGAATTAGAAATATCCCGCACATCCTTGTAACCAAAAAACAAAAATTTTGGTAGATCCTATTGAACATTGGTTCTAAACAAAATTATTGTCCAAAAATAACATTATTATCCTCTAGACAAACCAAAAATCAACAAGATAAACTACAAATCCGGTCTAAAGAGATTAACCACAAAACAATCACAAATAAAACAACTCAAATCCCTAAAATTTTTAGTTTTACCATTCCCTCTACTTCTTTCTCTTTGCTCTCCGCCTCTCTCAACTGCTCAATCAAGCTGTAAACTTTCTCTGCCTCTCTAACTCTCATTCCTTCTCTGAATCTCTGATTCTCTACTCTCTGGAGTCTCTGCCTCTCTCAACTGCTCTAAGACTTTGAGTTTTCTGATATGGTGCGATGCATATCAGGTATAATATTTGGGCGCTTGCCTTTCAGTTCAGCCTTTCTCTTCATTTTATTTGTCCAATGGGCCTGCCTCCTGCCTGGACGTTTCACTTTGTTTGGGCCTTCAATTTTTTTTTCTTTTTTAAATAAAGCTTGTGTTTTTTTTTTTTGGGCGCGCGGGGGGGGGGGGGGGGGGGGGGGGTTATAGATAATAGATACAATTTGTTTTGGTGTTTTTTTTTTTGGTGAGTCTTGTCAATAAGTCTTGTG
Source organism: Quercus robur (assembly GCF_932294415.1). Lineage (NCBI taxonomy): Eukaryota > Viridiplantae > Streptophyta > Magnoliopsida > Fagales > Fagaceae > Quercus > Quercus robur. The sequence continues at coordinate 48,209,444 of NC_065535.1, forward strand.
TTATGGGTGTGCTTAAATTTTTGTTATGCTTGTGCTTAATTTTTTTTTTTTTAAATTTAATCTTGTGTTTATATATATATATATATATATATATATTAGTTAGTGGTAATATTGAATAAGTCTTTATTTATGCAGGTTGAGATTGCTAAAAACTTGTTATTGTTGGTGAAACTATAACAATATTTGTTATATAAATCAGGTTCTATTTCTCATTTGCTCTACACTTGAAAGTTATTTTTTATTTCAGTATTTATAAATATATTGTTTGATTAGAAATGTCTACTAAAAAATATGCATCTGGATATGAAAAACTTAAAAAAAGAAAAAAAGAAGAAAAATTAATTGAGTTTAAAAAAGAATCAATGGATAAATTTGTTATTAATAATAAAAAATATATAACACAAAATTTAGATGAAAATATCACAAATGAGCAAGAACTTCACCAAAAATAGTTATAAGATAATGAAATGATACAATTACAAGATAACAATGATATAATTGCAAGATAATGAAATGATACGATTGAAAAAGAGATGTTAGAAGAACTTGAATACAAAAATTTAATTAGTCAATTTACATCTCTAAAGGAAAGAAAAATAGATTTTAAATGAAATATATTATAATATAAAAATATTAAATAAATATTAATTTAATTAATATATAAATATAAAAAAAGACCTAATTTTTTGTTCTCGCCTAAGGTCCCAAAATATTGAGAGCCGGCCTTGATTTTATTATTTTTCCAATGTTTGATTTGATGTAATTCGATTTTGATAATCTAATCACATCAAATCAAACGTTGTAAAATGTGGGATAAGATTGATCATTTATAATACACAATTGAATTAGCCATTAAAGTTAATATAGGGCGTGTGACTGTCTAGTCGACTACGGCAAGCTTTGGCTTTCATTTTCATGTATTAAATAAAATATTCTTTTAAAATCGAATATATGGACTTACTTCGCAAGTTGAAATTTTGTTCCACTGTACGTGGCTCCTAATCTCCTATCCTATGTCGTCATTGCCGTGTACGTAAAAGTAAAGCAAACGTAGTAATGGTTTTAGAACTCGCTCAATCCTCTCTTCCATGAAAATAAGGTAAAGGATCTATCACAAGAAGCCGTAAATTAATAAACACCAAATAAGCACTCATAATATTGGTCATAAATTGCTGCGTCTTTTCTATTTACTATATAAAAAGCGGCTATGTAGCTATCGTGTTTAGCTACCGTTTATACGACGTTCCCCACTATTCATCTATTGTGCAATTTTGGCGAGGTACTTTGTCCTTTTTTTTAGTTTTGAACAATAGCTACAGTGGCAGGCGGTAGTGTTGCTACAGTAGTTCCTTTTTTTTTTTTGGTCTTCTATTTGTACTTTTTTTTCCTTTTATATATAATATTGTTATACTGACACAATAAATTTCACAATTATTGAGATGTCAATTTCTTATAAGTCAAAATAAAATAATAAAATATGAAACTGTGATTAATCACAACTAAAAATAAATGTTTTGTGAAAATGTTGTGACACTTGTTAGGTGAATGTGTAAAAATTACCATACTTTTGGTTTGTTCAATATGTAATTTTTTTTTTCAATCATTGATTTGTGCTTTTTTTTCTCTATATATAAAAGCGCTAATGCGCTAAAACACTGTAGCTATAGTGCTTTGGTTTCGTCAACCTCTGCATTGTTACTTTTTTTTTCTCGCTGCATTTTTTTTTTTTTTTTTTGTGTAATATCGTCTTGCCAACTCTTTTATTTTATTTTATTTTTATATATAAAGCTATTAGTTAACACAATAAATTGTCACAATATTTTTACAATTGTTGTTATGTTAATTCCTTATAGGTTAAAATAAAATATCATACTAGAATCATCTACAACTAAAACTAAAGGTATTATGAAAAAAGAAATGATACATTCACAATATTTTTCGCAACACTTTCACAAACATTGTTCATTAGGCTTTTTTTTTTTTTTTCACAAACCGCAGTACGCCAGTTTTGGTTATGCTGTTTTTGTCTTTTATTTTAAATATTTATATGCATATATACAGTTACACTGAATTAACAAATTCTTACACTTTCACAACATTGTTCATTAGGCTTTTTTTTTTTTTTTTTTTCACAAACCGCAGTACACTGAATTTGGTTGTGTTGTTTTTGTCTTTTCTTTTAAATATTTATATGTGTATGTACAGTTACACTGAATTAACAAATTCTTACAATATTTTCACAATTATTGACAATTTGCACTGTTCATTGGCCCCTTTTTTTTTTTTTTTTTACAATACACTGGTTTTGCTTGTGCTTTTAAATATTATGTAAGTGCATACACAATTACACTGACACAACAAATTTTTACAATATTTTCGCAATCGCGAGATCTCAGTTCCTTATAGATCAAAATAAAATAAAATAAAATAAAAAGAAATGCTATGTCCGCAAAATTTTCACAATAATTTTGTGACAAATTTTATGTGGCAAGGTATTTTTGAAGGATAAAAAAGTGATATCAGTAATGGGTTCAATTTAAAACCAATAACAACTTGTCATTTATAATTTGTTCTAAAAATGTTATGGATGTAGCATTTCTCTCAAATAAAATAAAAATATATCTATTCGGATCCTAAAAATAAAAGTATCGTGAAAATATTTTAATATTTTGTTGTATTCTTAGACTTCTTTTTTAGTATATAGTCAAATTGGGTGAGCCAAAATTCACTGTATGTTTCACGCACAATTTTCTTGTATTGTCTTTTTGTTTTTTTTTTTTTTTTTTTTTTTTTTTTTGCATAATTTTAAAACTAGTAATAATTTTTTATCTAAGATTTGTTGTAAAAATGTTATGGACGTAAAAATTAAAAAATAAAATATCAAACTGGGACCTACCACAGCTAGAAATAAAAAATATTACGAAAATGTTGTGACGTTTTGTTATATTCCTAAACTTCTTTTTTGTGTAACATTTTGTTGTGTTCCTAGGCACTTTTTTTGTTTAGTCAAATTTAGTAAGCCAAATTCATCGTTTTAGGCACAATTTTCTTCAGTTTGCCTTTTATTTTATTTTTAAATGCATAGTTAAAAGTGGTTAGCCCAATTTAAAGCCAGTAGCAATTTACTACCTAAGATTTATTATGAAAATATTATGGGCATAACATTACTCTAAAATAAAATAATAAAATATCAGACTAGGACCCATCACAGCTAGAACTAAAGGTATTGTAAAAATATCATGACTTTTTGTTGTGTTTCTAGACTTCTTTTTTGGTTTATTCAATTTTTTTGAACTAAAATTCATTGTTTAATGCATAATTTTTTTAGGTTGATTTTTTTTAACACATTGTTTCAAGTTTTTTTTTTTTTTTTTTTTTTTTTTTTTTTAAAATAAAAATAAACACACACACACACACACACATATTGTTTTACACACACAAATTGACGAAGTAACACTTTCCTCCTTTATGTTGAGGGTAGTTGTATTCCCCCCTAAACTAAAGTTGAATAATTTCATCATTTATATTTTGTAAATGAGCATATACCCCTATTGTTTCTCTCTTAGTTAAACCCTAACAAAATCTTATAATTCCTAAAATATTCCATTGTGCAATGTCTAATATACTCCTACTAAATTTTAATGTCCCAAAAAAATTATTTGTATATATTGAATTTTATGTGGTAGACTGGTAGTCATGCTTGTAAAGTTAGAATGATGATATATGGTATTTTATTTATTACCTAGAGAACACTAATTTATTAGGTTTAAATCTTCTAGACTTATAATTTTATCTAATAGAAACTTTCATGACATATGTCTTTTGTTATTTTATTCTTTTTAGTTTATTTTTCTGCTTAAAAGGGTATTCATTAAAAATAAGTAAGCTAAACTTCGTAGTTAGACTCATAAAATAAGATAATAAAGAATGAAATATGAATAACAAAATCTTCATTGTAGATGATTGCAAGTATTTAATTTAATGAAGATCTTCAAAAAAGTTGTAGCATATATTATCATTCATTGCAAAAATTTAAATATTGTAGAAAGATGATGACTTTCATTATCATTCTTTGTAGCATTTTTTGGTGAGTAGATTTTACATTTAGTAAATAAATTCTAAGAAATTGTAATAGTACATAGATATTTAAATAGCTATTTTAAATTTAAGTATATAACTTCATACTTCTTCAACAAAAAAAATCTATATTAATTTTCTCACTAAAGGGCTAGCACGTGCCTTGCACGTGCAACCCACACTAGTCTTCTCAAAACCATGTATTCACTTGAACTATCATTATTTGTCTTCTCCGATCGAGAATATTTAGTGTGAGTACACAACTCGCACCAATCAGTTTTTGTCCGCTTTGGGGAGCCAGTCCCTCACGGTTTTTTCCTCGACCCCGAGTGTGGTCTTTTGGGATTTTCACCTTCTTTGAGGCTTGACACCCTTAGTCCCACATCGGTTGGAGAACCCTCCCACTCATGGTTTATAAGCTTCTGGAGCAACCATGAGTGTACCACTATTCACTTGAACTATCATTATTTGTCTTCTCCGATCGAGAATATTTAGTGTGAGTACACAACTCGCACCAATCAGTTTTTGTCCGCTTTGGGGAGCCAGTCCCTCACGGTTTTTTCCTCGGCCCCGAGTGTGGTCTTTTGGGATTTTCACCTTCTTTGAGGCTTGACACCCTTAGTCCCACATCGGTTGGAGAACCCTCCCACTCATGGTTTATAAGCTTCTGGAGCAACCATGAGTGTACCACTATTCACTTGAACTATCATTATTTGTCTTCTCCGATCGAGAATATTTAGTGTGAGTACACAACTCGCACCAATCAGTTTTTGTCCGCTTTGGGGAGCCAGTCCCTCACGGTTGTGTAGTAGTGGTACACTCATGGTTGCTCCAGAAGCTTATAAACCATGAGTGGGAGGGTTCTCCAACCGATGTGGGACTAAGGGTGTCAAGCCTCAAAGAAGGTGAAAATCCCAAAAGACCACACTCGGGGCCGAGGAAAAAACCGTGAGGGACTGGCTCCCTAAAGCGGACAAAAACCGATTGGTGTGAGTTGTGTACTCACATTTAGTATTAGAAAATAACTAATAAAAAATAATAATAACTTGTGAGGTTATTTTAAGGGGTGAAAGTGAGACTCTATTTATTCAGCAAAAAAAAAAAAAAAAAAAAAAAAGAAAGAAAGAAAGTGAGACTCTTTGGAGGGACAATTCGGTAATAACATCATGAATTGCATAGGTTGGGTCTCGTACTGGAGCTCGGCCTGTACTAGAACTTCTCTATTAGAAAATAAGTGAGTCTCTGGAACTTGCACGTATGTAGTGAGGTGCCGGACTTACAAGCTCTGATCAGGGCCGACCCTAGGCCTAGGCCACTTAGGCCACCGCCTAGGGCCCCCTACTATAGGAAGGCATCAAATTTTGGGGCAAAAATTGATATATTTTTTTAAAAAATAGTTTTATAATTTTCCTCTACTTTTAAAAAGTTTCAAAGAATTGAGCAATATTAGAGATGATATAACTTTAAATACATGAGTCTTACAAATATAGTAATGCTATGGTTACAAACTATTTTACAACATTTTTATAAACTGTTGTTATGGCCAATTTCTTACTAATTCTCATCTGAGCCCACTAATAACATCGCTTTTTTATTTTTCTATAATCATTCATCACATCATTAGTTTGTAAAAAAAAAAATTTAAAAGAATTTGTATCTCTAGCATTTTCCCTTACAAATATATTTGGTACTAATCGTGAAAGCTCGAAAATGTGTTAAAAACACAAGAGTTGTTTAGACCCCCAAATAAAAGTTACGGCTTGATAGATTTTACACTAACTTAATTCTAAATGCGGAATAGTATAAATACGAGCGGATAAACAAACAAGCTACTCTAACACATATTCATATAATCACAGCAGTAAAATGAAATGTAAAAGAGTAGAAAAGAAGAATGCAAACACAGATAACACGCCAATGTGTTATCAAAGAGGAAACCGAAGAACTCAGCGAAAAACCTCTTCGCCGCCCTCTAAGCGATAATTGATCCACTAGACAATCAGTTGGAATACATGGGTTAGCAAGAGACCCTCCAAGCCTAATCTACCCGCTGTACCTAAGCCTTCCAAACTCCTACTCCAACAAGGCTTCTTGAAACCGTGTCTTGTCTAGCTCTCCAGATCCCGTAATAAGCTCTATGTTGCATCTGTCATCCTTGGCTTCTTCCAATACTTCTCAGCAACACCAAAAACATTCACTACACTGAAAAGGTGTGGATTGTGTTTGAGTACAAATCTCCTCTCAAGGTATGATAATGGGAGAGAGGAGGAGAAGAGGCTACAATGATTTCTCACTAAGGATGAGTAGCTTTCTCTCAAAAAGATGGGTGTGTGTTGTAGAAAACATATCTAGGGTTTTTCTCTTTGAATGGCCTCCTTTACATTTGTGGGTAATGAGGATATATATAGCATGGGTGAAGGGTAAGCAAGTCACACTTCAAAAACCTCCAGGCAGAAAGTTTAGTAACTATCTCGCAGGAAGGCCTTACCGACGAGACACTCGCGAAAACGACAGCCTGGCATGACTCTTTAGCTTTCAGACATGTGCTCCTCATGTGGCTCTTTCGTGGGTTAGCTTCTCGCAAAATCCACTAATTCTTCACCAACTTGATACTAAACCCAATACAATAAATTCTCACAAAATACAAGAAATAAAATTAAAGCAATTACAACACTTTTTGTCATGGAATAAAGCCAACATAAAACATAGTTGTAAATTACAACTTTACAATCTCCCCCTTTGGCTATTTCGTGATAAAACACCCTATAACAGACTCTAGACTTAAATGTGAGTTTGGAAACAATGGCAAAACTCACTCACACCTAAATCTAGAAGCTGTGATGAAACTTGGAACATATGTACTTGTAACCTGAAACACTTGCACAAAACACATTAGACCCTCAAGGTAAATCAAGTGATAAAATGACAAGTATAATGTAACAAGTAAATTGCGATCAAGTGAACATCATGTGAAACATATAAGCATCTTGACCATACACCAAAATAGTCATATAGAAATGACTACAATGATCATATAGCAAAGCAAATGATCATCTGAACATGTAACCAATAAAGCACAATAGCATAAGGAAAAAAGCATGTCCAACACACGACCAATGCAAAATACATGAAGTATATGCATCTAGGAACAAAATCCTACAAGGGCATAAGAGCATGATGCAATGAGAGCAGCAAAGCATAGATGATACTAAACATAACTCAAAGCACCATAAAGCAATGAGAAAACAAGCATAAAGTAAAACAAGGTTTTCTTATAAAAAAATGTCTTCTCCCCCTTTGTATATGCATCTCCCTTATGACTTTCTCCCCCTACGAATGTGCACGAGGTAGAATTACTCCCCCCAAGAGTGTGCACATGAGTCATATAGAAATGACGATAAAAACCTGTATACTTTCCGATATACTCTCCCCCTTTTTGTCATGAAAAGACAAAACAATCAAGAGGAAGGAGGGAAAGAAAAGAAGATATGAGCAAGGGTACGATGCATGTGGGATGCAAAAATGAATGAGAAAATGAAGCTCAAACGAAAAACAAAGATAACTTAAAACATGCTACAAAGCATAAAGTATACATGACATGCTAAGGATGATGGAAAATGATGTAAACCTAGGCATGACATAGACACAAGAACATGTTATAAGAGCTAAAAGGTCTAAAAAAACTTAACTAGCATGAGTGAAGTGCAAAACATATCAAGTGTTAGAGTGTGTGTAGCAAAGGTGCATCTAGTGTGCATGTGAGATGTATGACCAATGCATGAATAAGCACTCACAGGACAAAGTGTATAAAACACACAACCAATAATTAAAACATGATAAACATGAAAAATTATGGCTATCCCCAAAGTTTGGTACTCATTGGAGTCAAAAACAACAACAAAATGTCATTTGGGCATTTTATCAAACACAGAGTGCACATACTACACAATTATGTTAAACAATGCATGAACATATGAAAATCTTGCCTAAATATATGTTATTTTTGCCACAAGGGGCTAGCATCCAAAGTAAATCATCATTTAAAACAAAGCCCAATCAAAAGGATTGACAAAAAATAAGTTTTCTAACTCTCATTTGAGAAAATCCTAATTATGAACATAAAACCCCCCAAAAACATAATCTAAGGATCAAAATCAATGAAAAGAGGTAAAGATTACCTTAGAGATGTTAATGGAATGAAAAACACTTGAATTTAGTTGGGTTTTGATGTTGAAACATTAAAATAGGGGTTTGGGAGAAGATGGGAAAAGTTTAAAACAAATATCCCACGAAATGCCCTTTAAAAAGCTGATCTAATAATTTTCGCGAGAAGCAGACTTGCGAAATTACTCACGAAATTTTTCATGGGTAAGCCTTACTCACAAGTTACTCGCGAAACAGTCGCGAAACTTTCTGTCCAAAGTTGAAAAACTTGAGATTTGGACCATTTAACTCCCAGTTGATCTTACACATGAAATGGGTCACGTAAACACCCAGAAAACATGTTTTCCACACAAAAACAACTTGAAAAACATGGGTGATGCAAATCACTTCTAAAAGCAAACAAAAAGAACAAAAAATCTTTTTGGTTTGATCCACATATGATTGAGCACACACACATCACATTTAAACATGTACAATCACACAAATGAAATAGATATTCATTGAATATTAAACTTGTGTGTTGTGTGTGTGAATCAAGTGTGGAATAGTCCTTAGACCAAAGTGAAGCTTCACTTATCAATTCAATCAAGTCATACAAACTAGTACTAAGTCAAGTGGTCTATCTCAATTATAGAAATGAACATATATGACCTTCCACAAGGAAATGATTACATATCTTTGAAGCCCTTCATTTCGCTTCTTTACAAATCATAACATTTGATCATTTTTTAACAATACATCTCATTTTGAGATCGGTGCTTGAAATTTTTGATATTTCAATATTAAGAATAAGCCTTTGGCTTTTTGAGCATCATACATTTCAATACAAGAGTCACTTTTCATTTTTCCTAGTCAAATGCTAGTATGTATGACAGATTTTTGTAGCTCATTATCTCTTTTCATTTGAAGATTTATATTTGGTGAGCTCTATAGCAACAACATAAAAATAAAAAATAAAATAAAAATATAAAAAAGAAAAGAAAAGAAGAAGTGGGAAGAGAAATAGGCACAAGTCTATGCAAGTATCAAGACCATCAAGACTATTGACCAATCATTCATGACAAGCTTGAAGATCTATTTACAACAATCACACATAGTTTTCAAGATTTTTCCCACACAGATATATGTATATACATAACAAGCTAAGCTCGTAAATGCACTACGCCATTGGTATGAAGGTACTAGGCCAAACTCACATATGAAATGTGCTCAAACATATACAATCAAACTTTTTGAATTTTTCATTTTTTATGTGGTTTTGGATTTTTACACACACAAAACAAAGACATAAGAGTAAGATCAAAAACAAAAAAACAAAACAATGCATACAAAGAGATGCATGATGCACAAATGCATCATAATGAAACATTTAATGCATGAAGGATCCTACAAAGATTGAAAGAATTAGATCAAGGACCAAAAGAGCATAAGCTCAACCATAGGAACCATACCTCATCCAAACGGAACGATTGTTTGGAATAAGTGTCTTAAGAGAAGTGAGACGAGGGTTGGAAGAATGAGAACCGGAAATACACATAGTCAAGGAGTTAAGAGCATTAAACATTTTCTTTAACAACATGCTATTTTCACTCAAAATCGGTTTACTCTTTTTAGCACAACTTCCGAAAAGCTCAAATTTTTCTTTTCTTTTGATTCTTTTAAAAGTATGAAACTTAGAGCATTGAGGTCTTAAATGACCAAAGGTACCACAATGGTGACAAACAATGTGTTTAGGTCTACTAGGCTTTTTGGGAAGGGACCTAGCAACATGGTTTTGTTCCCTCTTCAGCTTATGACATTGAGGTCTTATATAACCAATCACACCACAATGGTGGCAAGTTGGAACAAACTTAGATCTATCCAAAGTCTTAGGTTGAGACCTAAACGGAAACTTTGACTTAACAGCCTTTCTCTCCACCTTTTGATTTCTTTTATATGGAGGAATGTACACTGATTTGTCCTTTGAGGTAGAACACACAATAGGCACAAAATTGGGTACCACAACATAATTGCAGCAAATATTTTCATCCTTTTAGGAAATAGGTTCAGCAATCAAACACTTAGCATGCATCTTAAGTGATTCATTTTTACATTTTAGCTCATCAACAAGTTTGTTAGACAAAATAAGTTTAGCATCCAAGTCCATATTCAAACATTCAAACTCTTTCAGCTTTTCAAGAGAATTTTCAGCAAGTTTCTTATATTTTTCAACTAGTTTGTTGGATTCATTGAGTTTAGCAATCAATTCATCCTTTTCACGAAATAACTTGCTCAAATCCTTATTAAACTTCTTAGGCTTTTTCTTCAAGAGTTTGCTGTTAGGAATATCAACAACAACCAAGGATTCATGTAACATAGCATCACAATCATGAGGATTATCACTCATAGAGGCATTTTCACAAACACGTGGCATGTTACATTCATCAACATCTAAAACATGTATAGAAGCATACAAAGCACTATCCATGGCAAAACACACAAGGGTTCAAGGATCACACTTAGGTAATGAAACCAAAACAAGTGTACCCGCTCTGATACCAATTGAAAGCTTGAAAATGTGTTAAAAACATAAGAGTTTTTTAAACCCCCAATTAAAAGTTACAGCTCGATAGATTTTATACTAACTTAATTCTAAGTGCGGAATAGAGTAAATGCGAGCGGATAAACAAACAAGCTACTCTAACACATATTCATATAATCACAGCAGTAAAATGAAATGTAAAAGAGTAGGGAAGAAGAATGCAAACACGGATAACACACCAATGTGTTATCGAAGAGGAAACCGAAAAACTCGGCGAAAAACCTCTCTGCTGCCCTCCAAGCGGTAATTGATCCACTAGACAATCAGTTGGGATATATGGGTTAGCAAGAGACCCTCCAAGTCTAATCTACCCACTGTACCTAAGCCCTCCAAGCTCCTACTCCAACAAAACTTCTCGAAACCGTGTCTTGTCTAACTCTTCGAATCCCGCAACAAGCTCCATGTTGCATTTGCCATCCTTAGCTTTTTCCAATGCTTCCTACCAACACCAAAAACACTCACTACATTGAAAAGGTGTGGATTGTGTTTGAGTACAAATCTCCTCTCAAGGTATGATAATGGGAGAGGGGAGGAGAAGAGACTACAATGATTTCTCACTAAGGATGAGTAGCTCTCTCTCAAAAAGATGGGTGTGTGTTGTAAAAAACCTATCTAGGGTTTTTTTTTTTTTTTTTTCTCTAAATGGCCTCCTTTACATTTGTGGATAGTGAGGGTACATATAGCATGGGTAAAGGGTAAGCAAGTCACACTTAAAAACCCTCTAGGCAAAACGTTTCGCGACTATCTCACGAGAAAGCCTTACCCGCGAGACACTCGCAAAAACGACAGCCTGGCAAGACTCTTCAACTTCCAGACATGTGCTCCTCACGTGGCTCTCTCGCGAGGTAGCTTCTCGCGAGCTTCTCGTGAAATCCACTAATTCTTCACCATTTTAATACTAAACCCAATACAATAAAATCCCACAAAATACAAGGAATAAAATTAAAGCAATTACAACACTTTTTGTCATGGAATAAAGCCAACATAAAACATAGTTGTAAATCATAACTTTACAAATCAAAAAAAATAATTCAGATAGGAAAATGCTAGAAATATTATTAATTTTACATGAAAACTTTACAAATTAATGTTGTAAGGTTGAATTTATTCAACCATCTAATTGGCTTTATTCCGTGCCAAATTTTCTTGTAATTCAGCATTTAGTAACCCTGTATTTAGGTGGGATTGTTGTAAGGGTAGTGAGTGAGATAGTGTGAAGATTGCTCAAGAGTGTGCAAGAAAACAGAGTGTCGCGGCTGGGACTCGCGGGTGGACTCGCGGCTTCAACCCGCCAGAAGATGCACACGTGCCAAGCATGCTGGAAGATGAACAGTCATGCTAGCTGGAGCACTACAGGACAAAACAGGACAACTGGCCATACGGTTAACTCGCGACTGGATCTCGCGACTTAGTCAAGCTGCGAGGTCAAGCCGCGAGCCACCCCTGTTTTGGAAAAACCTGACGTTTCGCATTCCCCTTCACTCCAGTATAAATACCCTTTTAACCCACGATTGAAAGAGAGCTTCCAGAGAGAATTTTGAGAGAGAAACCTTAAAGAAAAACCAGATTGTTTCACCCACAATCTCTACCTTAGAGTCTCATCAAATTCCCTCACTCTCTTCCTCTCCATTGTCAAATCCTTGAGAGGTTTTATACCAAACCTGGTTCTCACCATTATCATCTCTGTGAGACAGTCGTTTGGAGTTATGGGAAGCAGTTAGGAAGGAACCAATATTCATTGGTTGATGCTACGGTGTAGTAGCGGAATCCGGAAAGCTAGAAAAGAAAAAGGTTCGGCACAACCTCGTTGGAGCAAGAAGCTTGAAGGGCTTAGGTGCATTGGGTAGATTAGGCTTGGAGGGTCTATTGCTGTCCTTGTATCCCAACTGTATTTTCTAGTGGATTGATTACCGCTTGGAGGGCGGCGGAGAGGTTTTTCGCCGAGGTCTTCGGTTTCCTCTTCGATAACACATCCGGGTGTTATCTCTGTGTTTGCATCTTCCTTCCTCTCTATCTCTGCCTTTACATTATCTGCTGTGGTTTATTTTGTTGTGGCTTAGATAGTTGTTTAATCAATTCCATATTATAGCATATGTTAAGTTTCCGCACATTAGTTGTTTAACATATTGCGTGTGTTGATTAAATTAGTTTTTGGGGGTCTAAACGTTCAAAAGTGTTTTTGTACACGTTTTTGAACTTTCAATTGGTATCAGAGCGGGTACACATCTGTTTGGTTTCATTACCATTGTGTGATCCTTGACTCCCTTTTTGAGATGGATAGGTCTCAATCCCTTAATGCACCTCCATATTTTGATGGAAGTAATTATGCATTTTGGAAGGTTCGTATGAGAGCCTTTTTATGCACTATTGATGAATCCGTGTGGGATGCTGTTGAGATTGGTTGGACCAAACCTGAGGCAGCAAAATCCACATGGGATAAGGCAGCACTTGCTGCATCTAATGCTAACAGTAAAGCACTAAATGCTATTTTCTGTGGTGTGTCTCCAAATGAATTTCACAGGATTTCTCACATTACCATTGCCAAAGATGCATGGGAGATTCTGGAAACAACTTATGAAGGCACAAAGAAAGTGAAAGATACCAAGTTACAAATGCTGACCACTCGGTTTGAGGAGCTCAAGATGAGTGAGGATGAGTCTTTCGACTCTTTCTATGGGAAGTTAAATGAAGTGGTTGTCAGTAAGTTTAACTTGGGGGAGAAGATGGAGGACTCAAAGGTTGTAAGGAAGATCCTTCGATCATTGCCGGAAAGCTTCCGTGCTAAAGTGACAGCCATTGAAGAGAGCAAGGATCTTGACGACATCAAGGTGCAGGAGCTGGTTGGTTCTCTACAGACCTATGAGATGTCGCTGCCAAATCAACGGAAGGGCAAATCCCTTGCTCTAAAGACCACTAATGAGAAGGTGGAAGATCAAGGCTCATCGGGAGAAGATATGGTGGACAAGGATGTAGCCTATCTTGTTAAAAATTTCAAGAAGTTTTTGAAATTCAAAAACAATGGAAAATTTGATGATAAGAGAAAATTCCAAAATTCTGGAAGGGAGAAGAGGGATTTCAACAGGAAAGATGGAAAAGAATCCCAATCCACCCAAGGTGTCACTTGTTTTGAATGCAACGGGCATGGACACTTTAAGAGGGAATGTCCGAATTATTTGAAGTCAAAAGGCAAGGTGTATGCCATGACCCTGAGTGACTCAGATTCGTCCGACTCAGAATCTGAAGAGAGCTGTGATGGAGAAGGGAATTATTCAACTTTCATGACTATTGCTCATGTTGAGTCGTCGGATGAGTTAAATTTACCTGTACAAGACCTTGGAGAACATAGTAACGATGAATCACTAGGAATTGTTGAAGAATCAGAAGCTGAAGAAGAAGAAAGCACAGCAACTCTTCAAGAAAATTACAACTCACTTTTGGAGAAGTCTGGTGAATACACAAGGGTGGCCAAGGCTGCTGTGAGAAAGATGAAGAAGGCTGAGGAGGACTACAAAAGTCTCCTGATCCGGTATAGGGAGGCCAAATGCGAGATTGAAACTTTGAATGGTGAGCTCTCCGAAGCTTACACTAAAGTGAGATTTCTTGAAAGTGAGGTTGTTCAAGCAAATGCAAAAATAGAGAGGGTCACCACCAAGAAGCTTGACGATGTTATATCTTCTCAAAAGAGCTTCTCAGACAAATCCGGACTGGGATATACCGGAGGAAGTAGTTCAACTGGAAATGTCACCAAAGAAGTGAAGTTTGTCAAAGCCAAAGATCCAGTTGTAGCTGACCCTACTGATGTGAAGCTCGAGGTGGAGGAGAAGAAGAATGTGGTGGACCAACGGATGCTGAATCATCGTAATCAGTATGTGGGCAGGTCTGAGTCTCTTGCCAAGTCACGTCCTCGACCACAAAGAGGTCCTAGAGGAATGTATGTGTGCCATTATTGCGGACTTCAAGGGCACACTCGACCAAATTGCCAAAAGCTGAGAGTAAAGAACAGTGCAACTCCTCAAAGGTCAGGAGGACCAAGAATTGATAGGAGAACTTGGGCAGGTGATCAACCTAGAGAGCAAAATGGAGATCCCGGAATGATGAACGTGATGAAGATGATTGGTGCATTCACCAACTGCTTGGAAAGCTTCTCACGAAGGTTTGACAGCCCTAACTCCCGTACCCAATCCTTTAAGGAAATCACCCCAAACGCAAGTGACGTGTGGGTGAAAAGGGGTACTCATGCATAAGCATTACAACATGTCCATGCATTAATACTTCCTATGCTTTGTGACTATGTCTGTTTGGTATGCTTGTTGTGTTTGTTCTTGGTTGCTTGGTTATTCTTCTTGTGAATATTTCTTAATTGTGTTTTATCAATCTTTTTGTTTCTTGAGTCAAAAATCCAAAAATTACATAAAAAATTTGAAAATCAAAAAGCTTGATTGACTTTGTTGAGTTTTTGTCTTAAAACTCGTTTTGCCTTGTATCTTTGTGCTAATGGCTTTGTGCATTTTCGAGCATTGCTTGTTTTCATGCACTCATATCACTGTGGGAAAAATCTGGAAATCTATGTGATTGTTGTAAATAGATCTTCAAGCTTGTCATGAATGATTAGTGAATGGTTATGTTGATCTTGAAACATGCATAGACTTGTGTCTATATCTCTTCCCACTTTTTATTTTTTTTTGTTTTGCCAAAAAGAGCTCATCAAATGTAAATCTCCAAATGAAAAGAGATATTGAGCTGCAAAAGCCTGTCGCACATTCTAGTATTTGACTAGGAAAAAGGGTAAGCGACCTTATATTAAAAGTGAAATTTCTTTCAAAAAGGCCTAAGGCCTGTTCTCCAAAGAAAAGTGTTGACTATCCCTCTCACAATGAGAGATGATTGCCTCAAAAGATCAAATGTTAAGGTTGAAAGTGGAGTCAAATATACCAACTGTTCCCAACTCACATGTTAAGTCTAGAGTCTGTTTTAGGGTTTTGTCACGGAATAGCCAAAGGGGGAGATTGTAAGGTTGAATTTATTCAACCATCTAATTGGCTTTATTCCGTGCCAAATTTGCTTGTAAATCAGCATTTAGTAACCCTGTATTTAGGTGGGATTGTTGTAAGGGTAGTGAGTGAGATAGTGTGAAGATTGCTCAAGAGTGTGCAAGAAAACAGAGTGTCGCGGCTGGGACTCGCGGGTGGACTCGCGGCTTCAACCCGCCAGAAGATGCACACGTGCCAAGCATGCTGGAAGATGAACAGTCATGCTAGCTGGAGCACTACAGG
This sequence comes from Quercus robur, assembly GCF_932294415.1. NCBI lineage: Eukaryota > Viridiplantae > Streptophyta > Magnoliopsida > Fagales > Fagaceae > Quercus > Quercus robur. Next base: position 48,225,539 of record NC_065535.1, read on the forward strand.
ACAAAACAGGACAACTGGCCATACGGTTAACTCGCGACTGGATCTCGCGACTTAGTCAAGCCGCGAGGTCAAGCCGCGAGCCACCCCTGTTTTGGAAAAACCTGACGTTTCGCATTCCCCTTCACTCCAGTATAAATACCCTTTTAACCCACGATTGAAAGAGAGCTTCCAGAGAGAATTTTGAGAGAGAAACCCTAAAGAAAAACCAGATTGTTTCACCCACAATCTCTACCTTAGAGTCTCATCAAATTCCCTCACTCTCTTCCTCTCCATTGTCAAATCCTTGAGAGGCCTTATACCAAACCTGGTTCTCACCACTATAATCTCTGTGAGACAGACGTTTGGAGTTCTGGGAAGCAGTTAGGAAGGAGCCAATATTCATTGGTTGATGCTACGGTGTAGTAGCGGAATCCGGAAAGCTAGAAAAGAAAAAGGTTCGGCACAACCTCGTTGGAGCAAGAAGCTTGGAGGGCTTAGGTGCATTGGGTAGATTAGGCTTGGAGGGTCTATTGCTGTCCTTGTATCCCAACTGTATTTTCTAGTGGATTGATTACCGCTTGGAGGGCGGCGGAGAGGTTTTTCGCCGAGGTCTTCGGTTTCCTCTTCGATAACACATCCGGGTGTTATCTCTGTGTTTGCATCTTCCTTCCTCTCTATCTCTGCCTTTACATTATCTGCTGTGGTTTATTTTGTTATGGCTTAGATAGTTGTTTAACCAATTTCATATTATAGCATATGTTAAGTTTCCGCACACTAGTTGTTTAACATATTGCTTGTGTTGGTTAATTTGGTTTTTGGGGGTCTAAACGTTCAAAAGTGTTTTTGTACACGTTTTTGAACTTTCAATTGGTATCAGAGCGGGTACACAGCTGTTTGGTTTCATTACCATTTGTGTGATCCTAGACCCCTGAGTTGTGGTTGTTGTTTTTGTTTATACCATGCTGTATTGTAGCTCAAGTGTTTGTGAAAATGTCTCTATGCATATGACTGAGAGGTGTCTTACTGATGATCTTGCAGAGTTATTAATAACTAAGAAACATGCTAGAGTTTTTGTTCACATGCTGAAATATCTTGAGAATCAGAATCTTGTCTTACACAGTAGCATATCTGAATCAAAATCATTGATTAAGAAATATAAAAGAAAGAATAGAATGTTGTGTGAGATGATTGAGAATCTGAAAATGAAAAATCAATCTAAAAGTAGCATGAAACCTGATGATGAGTTTGTGTTTGAAGGTCAAGAGTGTCTGTCACATGTGAACCTATTTGTGCATACCTCATTAAAGGTGTTTAATGCATGTTTGTGGTATCTTGATAGTGGGTGTTCTCGCCATATGACAGGGGATAAGTCACTGTTTAAGTCACTCAAAGAAAAGGTGGGTGACTATGTGACCTTTGGGGATGGAAGCCATGCTCAAGTCCTAGGCAAAGGAACCATCGAGATACCCGGTTTGCCTCTGTTGAAAGATGTGCTGTTCATAAAAGGGCTAAAGGCGAATTTGCTGAGCATCACTCAAATTTGTGATGACGACTTCCTGGTACAATTCTCCAAGAAAGGATGTTTGATCATCAATAAAGAGGGAATTTGATGAGACTCTAAGGTAGAGATTGTGGGTGAAACAATCTGGTTTTTCTTTAGGGTTTCTCTCTCAAAATTCTCTCTGGAAGCTCTCTTTCAATCGTGGGTTAAAAGGGTATTTATACTGGAGTGAAGGGGAATGCGAAACGTCAGGTTTTTCCAAAACAGGGGTGGCTCGCGGCTTGACCTCGCGGCTTGACTAAGTCGCGAGATCCAGTCGCGAGTTAACCGTATGGCCAGTTGTCCTGTTTTGTCCTGTAGTGCTCCAGCTATCATGACTGTTCATCTTCCAGCATGCTTGGCACGTGTGCATCTTCTGGCGGGTTGAAGCCGCGAGTCCACCCGCGAGTCCCAGCCGCGACACTCTGTTTTCTTTCACACTCTTGAGCAATCTTCACACTATCTCACTCACTACCCTTACAACAATCCCACCTAAATACAGGGTTACTAAATGCTGATTTACAAGCAAATTTGGCACGGAATAAATCCAATTAGATGGTTGAATAAATTCAACCTTACAATCTCCCCCTTTGGCTATTCCGTGACAAAACCCTAAAACAGACTCTAGACTTAACATGTGAGTTGGGAACAGTTGATCAAAACTCACTCACACCTAACTCTAGAAGCTGTGAAGCACTTGAATCATATGAACATAAACTCCTGAAACACAACAATACACCATGATCATTGTAAGCAGAAAATTATAAATGCATATGAAGCAGGCAATATGAGATCAAGCAAGAATGGAGTTAATAAACAAACCATGGCTTGATCAACCAAGTGAATCACCACAAGATAGTGATCACAGTGCTCATTCACACTTGGAATGAACACAAGGACATACAAGTTAGCAAGCACAAGGCAAGACACTTGTATGCTCAACACTTAACCAATGCATAGCACACAAGGCATATGCATCTAGGAACAATCCTACAAGGGCACAAGAGTGACAGTACATAGACCAAAATGCAGAACATTTAGATTAAGTACTAATTTCAACATAGCATAAAGGCTGCACTTAAGCATGGTACATACCATAAAGCCTACAAAACTATGCATAAGACAATAACCCTAAAAGCTTACATAAGCATATGGGTACAAACCAACAAATACCTGAATAACAGTTTTACAACACATAATATATCAACTTAAAGAGAAGAAGGAAACAAAAAAAATAAAGACACTCCCCCTTAGATAGTGACACTCCCCCTTAGGGTAATATCCTCCCCCTCTGATTATGCCTATCACTCCCCCTTTTTGTCATGGAATAGGCTAGTCATCCTCTTCGAGCTTTCTCTGAATTTGATCCAACTGAGTCTGAAGATAAGTAAACTTTATATCCCATCGGTTGTTTTGATGGTGTAGAGAAGCAGTGAGTCCAGACATCTTTGTATTCAACTCGTGGACAGAGGAAACAATGCGATCAAGTTTCTCATCGAGGGAGAGATTGCTGAACTGAGAGTCACTGTGAGAAGCAGAAGTTTCTGGTTTGGCTCTCTTCCGACTATGTCCAACACTTGCATTGTATGTACGCATGTTGATCGGACTTGGTTTGGGAATAGGCGACTCATCAGCCGTTGGATAAATCCCCTTGAGCTTCAAGATCCGTGAAATGAGACTGCAGAAAGGAATGCAGATCCGAGACTCACTGCGAAGAACCGTTTTGCGCAGAACATGAAAGATGTGAGCACAAATGTCGATTTCTTTATCAGAGATTAGATCATGAAGAAACAAAGCACGTCCGAGATTCATATACCCAGTACTTGATAAAGGGTACAAATTGTGAAACATCACAATTGTAAGCACTCGCAGTTTCGGAGAAAGGGAGGAAACACTGATGGATTTGCCATTGGGTGAGAACTCCAAGTCTTGACCAAGACTTTGTTTGAGAAGCTCCTCATCAGGACATAGATCATCATAGACCGGTGAATGACGAAAAATAGGTCTGTTGATGTGAAGAATTTCTGCCAGGTATGTAGGAGAGACAGAGAAGCTCTTTTGTCGAACCCAGCACTTAAGTTCATCTCCTTCCACAAGTGCGTTAGCATAAAATTCTTTAACCAACTCTTCATACACGATATCCGGATCAAAGAGAAGGTAATTCCAATCCTTGTGAGCAAAACATATCGGAATGTCAGTGTTGTGAAGTGATGGCAGATCCACAGCTCTCTCTAGTAACGGTGTGGCATGAAGAAAAAAGTTCTCATATGACTGATAGGCTGAAAAGGATCTGAACTTATTGGGATCGAATCGCTGTGATGAAGAGCGAGTCACTTTCGGGAGAGGTGTGTCTTCATCAACATCAATTACGGGTTCCTTCCCTTTGGAAGAGCCTCCTTTCACAGCAGCCTTTTTGAATGGAGACATGACCAGTCTGTATTATAAACAAGGAAAATGACAGAACACAATCCAACAGACTATATCAGCAGTGGGTTAGTGAAAGTGTAAGAACAATGATGAAACCCTAACAGCTGGATGAGTATGGTCCATGAGGGACATCAAAGGCTCAAATTAGAACTACACAGTATAGAGAGATCAAATATAACCACATAATCAACTGAAAAGGACCAAAACCAACACCACATCAACAAGGTACCACACAAGATCAAAATGAAACATGATAGCAATAGCAGATCAGACAAAAATTAGCTAACCCTAGCTAAGCACAAGATGAAGAACACAATCAACAAAATAAATTAGCTCAAAACCAGAATCACAAGCTACCATGGGCTAAGAAAGGACAACAATGGCATCACAAAACCCATTACTAAACCCATCTCAAAACCACAAGCAAAAGTGAATAATCCAGAGGGAAAACCAATATATTAGGAAAATGAGAGTGCAAGACAGAGAACCATACCTGTTAGTCGACGATTTTTAGCTGAGAAGAAGCAAACAATGGAGATCGACAATGGAGGTACGGTGTGAAAGGGAAAGTGCAGAAGTAAAAGACAATGAACAGTCACAAAAAGATCGAGGGAAAACAGAAAATTTTAAAAAACTGCCCCTGTATGTCCAAAACACGCGATTTTCGCGACTGGATTAAGTCACCACATAGTCGCCAGATCAGGCCGCGAAATCACTCAAGAACAAAAATTTGGAAAAATTTTCTAAGTGTTTTTCGCGACTGGAAGGTCTACCCGCGAAAGAGTCGCGAGCTGAGCCGCGAAAATCTCTGAGTGAATCTCGCGACTGGACCTTCCACTCGCTAACAAGTCGCCAAAACTGACCAGCGAAGATGCGACTGAGGCTCGCGACTTGACATACCCGCGACTGAGCCGCCAAAACAGGGCAAAAACTGGATTTTTGAAATTTTCAAATTTTTCAACAAAATACTTTCCAAAAACACCTAAAACACTCAAAAATCTTTTTTTGCTTGAATTAACAGAGATTGAGCATGTGAAAACACATTTTATCAAGTACAATCACACAAATGAATATGGCATTTATCGAACATAAACTTGTGTGGTGTGTGTGGATATCAACAATGAGATAGTCCTTTGTCTAATGTGAAGCTTCAATGATCAATTCAACCAAGGCATACACAATTAGCACTAGATCATGTGACCAATCTCAATTTATAGAAATATGAATATATGACCTCCCACATAACTTGATAACATAACTTGGAGCTTTTCATTTGACTCCACTTTCTGCCAAAACATTTTATCTTTTGAGGCAATCATCTCTCATTGTGAGAGGGATATATAACATTTCTCTTTTGAAGTACAGGCCTTTGGCCTTTTTGAAAGAAATTTCACTTTTAATAGAAGGTCGCTTACCCTTTTTCCTAGTCAAATACTAGAATGTGCGACAGGCTTTTGCAGCTCAATATCTCTTTTCATCTGGAGATTAACATTTGGTGAGCTCTTTTTAGCAAAACAAAAAAAATAAAGAGTGGGAAGAGATATAGACACAAGTCTATGCATGTTTCAAGATCAACATAGCCATTCACTAATCATTCATGACAAGTTTGAAGATCTATTTACAACAATCACATAGATTTCAAGATTTTTCCCATAGTGATATTAGTGCATGAAAACAAGCAATGCTCGAAAATGCACAAAGCCATTAGCACAAAGGTACAAGGCAAAACGAGTTTTAAGACAAAACTCAACAAAATCAATCAAGCGTTTTGATTTTCAAATTTTTATGTAATTTTTGGATTTTTGACTCAAGAAACAAAAGGAATGAATCAAACACAAACATAACCAGCGGTAAACTCAAAAGAACAGACAAACAAGAAACAAGTTGCAAAAAGAAATGTGTGCTCCAACACAGACAGATATAAAAGAAAATGAAGCACACAAGACACAAGAGAGTCAAGGAATTGTACCGACACCAATGGTCTTACGGAGTGATTCAAACCGTGGACCATCGAGAGGCTTGGTGAAGATATCCGCCTTTTGATTGTCGGTGTGTATGAATTCAAGACACACAACTCTTTCCTCTACCAAATCCCGAATGAAATGGTAACGTATCTCTATGTGTTTGGATTTTGAATGTTGAACAGGATTTTTGGAGAGATTGATGGCACTGGTGTTGTCACAGAAGACACACATTGTTTCTTGAGGAATTCCATAGTCATGAAGTAATTTCTTCATCCAAAGAAGCTGAGTGCAGCAACTTCCAGCAGCGATGTACTCTGCTTCTGCAGTAGATAGAGACACTGAATTCTGCTTCTTGCTCATCCACGAAACAAGATTGTTACCAAGATAAAAATAGCCGCCTGAAGTGCTTTTCCGATCGTCTACACTGCCAGCCCAGTCAGCATCCGAATACCCAGCAAGACACGCATTTGAGTCTTTTGAATACCACAGACCATAGTTTGCAGTACCATTCACATATCGAATGATTCGTTTAGCAGCAGTTAGATGAGATTCCTTCGGATTAGCTTGGTACCTGGCACAAACGCCCACACTGAAAGCAATGTCCGGTCTACTTGCTGTAAGGTAGAGCAAACTTCCAATGATGCTCCTATACAATGTAGGACTTACTTCAACTCCTGATGAATCCACATTCAATTTAGTGGAAGAGCTCATGGGAGTGGAGGCATGTTTTTTGGAGTCTAGGCCAAACTTCTTGACAATATTTCTGGCATACTTCTCTTGAGATACAAATATACCCTCCTTCTGTTGTTTGACTTGAAGACCCAAAAAGAATGTGAGCTCCCCCACCATGCTCATCTCAAACTCCTTCTTCATCTCCTCAGAAAATTCAGTAGCACGATCTTCGATAGTTGCTCCAAACACTATGTCATCAACATAGACTTGTGCCATAGGAGATAATCTTCATCATTTTTGACAAATAGAGTTCGATCGGCGTACCCTCTCTTGAAACCTCTATCTAGAAGATAATGTGTAAGACGATCGTACCAGGCTCTAGGCGCTTGTTTTAAACCATATAGTGCTTTCTTCAATCTTAATACATGATCTGGAAAATGAGGGTCCTCAAATCCTTTTGGTTGCTCAACAAAAACCTCTTCATTTAGATATCCATTCAGAAAGGCACACTTAACATCCATTTGATAAAGTTTGAACTTCAACGTGCACGCAATGGACATGAGGATTCGAATGGATTCGAGTCTTGCTACCGGAGCAAATGATTCATCAAAATCCACCCCTTCTACTTGTGTGTATCCTTGAGCCACCAACCGAGACTTGTTTCGAATTATCTCTCCATCTTCATCAGTTTTGTTTTTAAAAATCCACTTTGTGCCTATAACATGAACGTTCTCAGGCCGTGGAGCAAGTTCCCACACGTCATTCCTCACAAACTGATTCAGTTCTTCATGCATTGACTCAACCCAATTCTCATCTTGAAGAGCCTCTTCAACCCTTTTTGGTTCAAACTGTGCAAGATAACAGTGATATGTTACATGGTTGGCTAGCAGAATATTTCCTTTTCTGAGGCGAAGACCGTCATCAAGTGATCCTATGATATTACTTTCCGGATGATTCTTGATAATTCTTGAGGATGGCCTTTTTGAAGTGGAAACTTCATCACTACGAGAGATAGGAGGATGAACTTTTGGAGGAGTAAGGGGGCTTGAAGTTCTAGACATCGATCTCGTTTCCCTTCTTGGGTTGATGGGAGTCGATTCTACTTCTGGTATAGTTTCTTCACCTTCTATATCCAAAGCTTCTACCTCAACATCAGGCTCTTCGGTGCTCGGCCCTTCTTCATCATCAATCATTTCCACCGTTGGTAAGGCATCATCAATCTTGACATTTATGGATTCCATCACAGTCTTTGTTCTCTTGTTAAACACTCTATATGCTCGACTTGTAGTAGAGTAGCCAAGAAAAATACCCTCATCACTTCTTGCATCAAACTTCCCAAGATTCTCTCGATCATTTAAGATATAACATTTACTTCCAAATACCCGGAAATACTTCACTTTAGGCTTCTTCTCATTCCATATCTCATATGCAGTCTTCTTTGTACCAACTCGAAAGAAAATCCTATTGCCAATGTGACACGAGGTGTTGACAGCTTCTCCCCAAAATTTTTGAGGTATTTGCTTGTTAAGCAACATGACTCTTGCCATCTCCTGAATCACACGATTTTTTCTCTCTACCACTCCATTTTGTTGTGGAGTTTTGGGAGCTGAAAACTCTCTTTTAATGCCATTCTTCTCACAGAAGGACTCGAATCTTGCATTCTCGAATTCTCTCCCATGATCACTTCTAACTTTGGCTATTGGAATCCCCTTTTCATTTTGTAATTTCTTGCACAGAATCTCCAGCCTCTCACAAGCTTCTGATTTTTCTCTAAGGAATTCAACCCAAGTGTATCTTGAGTAGTCGTCCACAATGACCATAATATATCTTTTTCCCCCTAGGCTTTCAGTTCTGGTGGGCCCCATCAGATCAACATGAAGTAGCTCCAAGCAACGAGAGGTGGCTATCACATTTACCTTGTGATGACTTGCCTTAGTTTGCTTCCCCATTTGACATGCACCACAAATGGTCTTCTTTACTTTTCCAAACTTAGGAAGTCCCTCGACTGCTTCAAGTTTGGAGACTTTTGCTACTTGTTTGAAGTTGGCATGCCCAAATCTGTGATGCCACAGCTCCAACATATCTACCCGAGCACTTCTACACGATATTGGTGCCGTGGGAACTATTCCATAACAATTATCCGTAGTCCGATTTCCTTCCAAAACCTGAATCCCAATTGAAAACACGTTATCCAAGGTCTTGGTGCATATGATTCATATTTCTATAATTGAGATTGGTCACATGATCTTGTACTAATTGTGTATGCCTTGGTTGAATTGATCATTGAAGCTTCACATTAGACAAAGGACTATCTCATTGTTGATATCCACACACAACACACAAGTTTATGTTCGATAAATGCCATATTCATTTGTGTGAGTGTACTTGATAAAATGTGTTTTCACATGCTCAATCTTTGTTAATTCAAGCACAAAAAGATTTTTGAGTGTTTTAGGTGTTTTTGGAAAGTATTTTGTTGAAAAATTTGAAAATTTCAAAAATTCAGTTTTTGCCCTGTTTTGGCGGCTCAGTCGCGGGTATGTCAAGTCGCGAGACTCAGTCGCATCTTCGCTGGTCAGTTTTGGCGACTTGTTTGCGAGTGGAAGGTCCAGTCGCGAGATTCACTCAGAGATTTTCGCGGCTTAGCTCGCGACTCACTCGCGGGTAGACCTTCCAGTCGCGAAAAACACTTAGAAAAATTTTTCAAAATTTTGTTTTTGAGTGCTTTGGCGGCTTGAGCTGGCGACTGTATGGCGACTTGAACCAGTCGCGAAAATCGCGTGTTTTGCAGAAACAGGAGCAGTTTTTAAACTTTTTCAGTTTTTCCCTCGAATTTTTGTGACTGTTCATCTTCTTTCTAAACTCTCTCCCTCCCATACACTCCGTGCTCCCTTTTCCAATCTCTTGTGTTGCACTCTTGTAGCTCAAAATCGTCAAGTTACAGGTATGGGTTTTCTGTTTTTCACTCTTCTCTTCTTGATTTTGTGCTTTTACCCTTGATTTTTCGCATATGATTGTGTTTTTGAAATGGGTTTGTGTTTCGGTCTCTGCTTCTTGTTCTTGCTTAGCTTGTGGATGCTGCTGCTATAGTTTGTGTTAAATGATTGTCATATGCTTATTGCTCTTCATCTTGTGCTTAGCTAAGTGTTTATTTTATTTCAATCTGATCTTTTGAGCTGTTGAGTGATTTCTATTGGTTCGTTCTGAGGTTGTGAGTTTTACTGTGCTAGATTTGCATGTTCTAGTGTGTCTCTATGTGGGTAGCTTCTGTTTGGATCAATATATTGTTTGAGTGTCATATTTTTTTCATTATCTGCCTCAATGTCATTTATCTGCCTTCAGGATAGTTTCACCATGTTGTTCATGTGTTTCCTATCCTAGGCTTGGTTTATCCATTTGTTTGAACTAAATAGCTTGCTGTTTAAGTTTTTGAAGTTCATTTGTTTGGTTGATATCTCTCTATGTTTACTACATGGTTCTGACTGGTTCTGCACATATATTGCTATATGTTGTTGTGGCCTTTTCTGATTGTTCACAGATGGCTCCCTCACCACAGAAGAAGAAATCTACTGCCAAGAAGGCTGACAAAAGACTTAAGATGGATTCTAGATTGTTTAGGTCAGTTCACCATTTTGAGAGATACAAGGATAACTTCTTGAATGCAGGAATCATTCAAGAGAGATTTGTGGATTTGGAGGACTTAAGGCAAACTTTTATTCCCAGTTGTTTTGAAGGAAGAGGATGGGAAAAGTTTTTGAGTGGTTTTCCTGTTGTGTGTGAACCCTTAATTAGGGAATTCTACTCAAATGCTGTGATAAAGGATAATGAATTGAGTTGCTGGGTAAGGGGTAAAGAGTTTGTCTTAGATGCTCATGTCATAGATGATGCATTAGGACTTGAAGGATTAGATGATGAAGAATTTATCAATTACAAGGATAGGAGTGTGTCTATTGAAACTATTCAACAAAGGATAGGTGGGCAGAGAGAGGGAAAATGTTTGAATACCACTGCCTTTCCAGTGGACATGAGGTGCCTTACCATAATCATGATGTTTAACCTCTATCCCATTAGGAAATTGACTACAATCAACTGTGCTAGAGCAGTCTTTCTGATGGATCTCAAAGAAAAGAACTTCATAGACATCAGTTCCCACATTTATGACACCATTGTGGATGAGACTAGAACAACCTCTAGGCCTAAATTGATCTTTCCAAGTTTGCTAATGAGGATTTTTAGGAGTAAAGGAGTTCCAATCCCTCAAGACATCAGTCCCATGTCTACACCCTCTACAATCAACAAGCTCACCTGCAAAAGGATAAGTGTCAGGCTTCCAGGAGAAGAAGATGAAGGTGATGAAGGAGAGGCTGCTCCAATGGAGACTGAAGCAGAGGCAGCTGGACTTGCATCAACTTCAACACCTAGGAGAAGTGGCAAAAGACACAGAGCTTCAACCTCTGCAGACACACCTCCAGATGCTTTCCAGATCATTCTGGAAAGGCTTGATGGGATCAGGGCAGTCCAAACTGAGCACTCTGACAGGATGAGAGCCATGCAAGACCAAATTGATGTCTTGGCTGCTACACTTGACAGCTTCACAACTCAGCATGACAAGTGACCCTTTGGCCATTCCATGTCAAAAAGGGGGAGAAAGTTCATTGATGATTGAGAAGCAGAAAAGCAGCTCTTAAGGGGGAGTAATTAGTTGAGGGGGAGTAATGTGGTTTTAATGTGTTTATGATTTGGGTATTTCAGTGTTTTTATGGTTTTGATACACTGTGTTTTGGTGTATAACTGTTTCTAACTCTTTTCATATACTCTGGGATAACTTTAATATATGTTTGATGATGTTATTCAGGTATTTGTTGGTGTGTACCCATTTGCTTTTGTAAGCTTTTAGGGTTATTGTTTTATGCATAGTTTGTAGGCTTTATGGTATGTACCATGCTTAAGTGCAGCCTTTATGCTATGTTGAAATCAGTACTTTAATCTAAATGTTCTGCATTGTGATTGTTGTACTGTCACTCTTGTGCCCTTGTAGGATTGTTCCTAGATGCATATGCCATGTGAGCTATGCATTGGTTGAGTGTTGAACATACAAGTGTCTTGCCTTGTGCTTGTTAACTTGTATGTCCTTGTGTTCATTCCAAGTGTGAATGAACACTGTGATCACTACCTTGTGGTGTTCACTTGGTTGATCAAGCCATGGTTTGTTTATTAACTCCATCTTTGCTTGATCTCATATTGCCTGTTTCATATGCATTTATAATTTTCTGCTTACAATGATCATGGTGTATTGTTGTGTTTCAGGAGTCTATGTTCATATGATTCAAGTGCTTCACAGCTTCTAGAGTTAGGTGTGAGTGAGTTTTGATCAACTGTTCCCAACTCACATGTTAAGTCTAGAGTCTGTTTTAGGGTTTTGTCACGGAATAGCCAAAGGGGGAGATTGTAAGGTTGAATTTATTCAACCATCTAATTGGCTTTATTCCGTGCCAAATTTGCTTGTAATTCAGCATTTAGTAACCCTGTATTTAGGTGGGATTGTTGTAAGGGTAGTGAGTGAGATAGTGTGAAGATTGCTCAAGAGTGTACAAGAAAACAGAGTGTCGCGGCTGGGAATCGCGGGTGGACTCGCGGCTTCAACCCGCCAGAAGATGCACACGTGCCAAGCATGCTGGAAGATGAACAGTCATGCTAGCTGGAGCACTACAGGACAAAACAGGACAACTGGCCATACGGTTAACTCGCGACTGGATCTCGCAACTTAGTCAAGCCGCGAGGTCAAGCCGCGAGCCACCCCTGTTTTGGAAAAACCTGACGTTTCGCATTCCCCTTCTTTCCAGTATAAATACCCTTTTAACCCACGATTGAAAGAGAGCTTCCAGAGAGAATTTTGAGAGAGAAACCCTAAAGAAAAACCAGATTGTTTCACCCACAATCTCTACCTTAGAGTCTCCTCAAATTCCCTCACTCTCTTCCTCTCCATTGTCAAATCCTTGAGAGGTTTTATACCAAACCTGGTTCTCACCATTATCATCTCTGTGAGACAGTCGTTTGGAGTTCTGGGAAGCAGTTAGGAAGGAACCAATATTCATTGGTTGATGCTACGGTGTAGTAGCGGAATCCGGAAAGCTAGAAAAGAAAAAGGTTCGGCGCAACCTCGTTGGAGCAAGAAGCTTGGAGGGCTTAGGTGCATTGGGTAGATTAGGCTTGGAGGGTCTATTGCTGTCCTTGTATCCCAACTGTATTTTCTAGTGGATTGATTACCGCTTGGAGGGCGGCGGAGAGGTTTTTCGCCGAGGTCTTCGGTTTCCTCTTCGATAACACATCCGGGTGTTATCTCTGTGTTTGCATCTTCCTTCCTCTCTATCTCTGCCTTTACATTATCTGCTGTGGTTTATTTTGTTGTGGCTTAGATAGTTGTTTAATCAATTCCAAATTATAGCATATGTTAAGTTTCCGCACACTAGTTGTTTAACGTATTGCGTGTGTTGATTAAATTAGTTTTTGAAGGTCTAAACGTTCAAAAGTGTTTTTGTACACGTTTTTGAACTTTCAAATGTGACAATTAATATATGGAAAATTATTAGGTACTCCCGAAGTACTATAAATGCGTAGTCCCCCTCTCACATAAATGGTGGGTCTCACTATGAATTTAATTAGTAATACATTTATGGTACACATTTATGGTACTCCGAAAGTATACAATAATTTCCATTAATATAGTATGTGGATATCAATAACCTATTAAATTCATTTTTGAATTATTTTTTTGTGATTAGTAATACATCTTTGTAAGCCTCATGTTGTAAAATTTATAATATTCCTAACATCATTCATTCAAATACTTGTTTATTATCTTCTCGAAGTGTCACTAATCGCATTCATTTCTTCATCGTTTGAAAGTTTTTTTTAGTAAAATTTGTTATAGTGTTAGCATTTTTCCTTAAAAAAAGCATATTACAAAATAAAAGGAATAAATTTTTGTTATAAAAATCTTATGATATTAAACACTAGTTAAATATTATTTAAGTGATAACAAAAAAGCCACATTTAAATTTATCGCCTTAGGCCTCCAAATTTGTTGGCCCATTAGAGCCTCTAATGGTTGGAGTCAGAGATGCAGCTTTGCTGAAACTTGGTGCTACTTAGGTCCTGCACAAAACTGAAGAGCAATATCAGCACTGATGGCTCTAAGATTTTTTTTCTAGGAGGTTTAATAATAGGAATTTGTTTAAAAAATAAAATGATTAATATTTTTTGCTGTATATACAACTTCTATATTATATAAAATAATCTAAAATAGTATTCTAAATACATTCTTTTTTTTTTTCTTTTTTTTCTTTTTTGAGAAAACATTCTAAATACATTTTAGAATACAATATAACTATATTGTACAATAGTTAATAGTTTAAAGATCGGCGAAACAACAACCATTGAATGCATAAACAAATATAATTAAATAATTAATCATACATTTTTGTCAAATTAATAATAACTTATTATATTTATATGTAATATAAATTAAATAAAAATATATGATAAAGGATAATAGCAACACACCTAGGAGTAAGATTGGGAGTAAATGTGAAACTAAAAAAAAAAAAAAGTAATTGATATAAGTTTTTTCTTTTGAATTATATGAATTTTTAACCACACACATGGTCACTCTCTTAGAATTGGAGCATGCACCAAAAGAATTTTTGGACTTAGAAATCTGTAAAGCATCAATCAAACTATTTGATCAAACAAAAATAAAAACTAAGAAACATAGAAGGGAGAAAGAGAGATAGAGAGAATGAGGAAAGTATCACAAATGTAAATATAGTCATACAAATCTGTTGGTTGTAATGGTGGTGTAAAGTTTTGCTAATAAAGATGAAAAGTGCATGGAAAAATAGCTTTATTCTGCTGCCAATGAAAAAGTAAGCCAAAGCTCTAGATAGAAGATCTTACTTTATTTTGTTTTTAATGGAGGAGAAAATAAACATTTTTTTCTTTCTTATAAAATTAAATATTTTAAGAGTAGTGCTATTGCCATAACATTTTCACAAAACTTCCACAACAAAATCAAAGTGGCAAGTTGTTAAAAGTAGCTGAAAAAGTTATGTCAGTTGTGAATTCAAATAAAAACCATTTACAACTTGTCATATAACCTTTATTGTGAAAATAGCATTAAGATGATCATATCCAAGCTTACTTTAGTTGGGCTTAAACAAAATTTAGAATCAGGATGTTCAAATTTTTATTTTAGGAGAGTCAAAATTTTTTTTATATTTATATATATATAAAAGCCAGGTCAAGGGGTTCAGTTGAACCCCCTGGCCTTAATGCAATGTTGCCCTTAAGGAGTACCGCGCTTTGTGGTAGTAAGCACTCTAATACTTAACTCAATTCCATTCTTACTAATTGAGAGAGAGAGAGAGAGAGTCCATCCCACCTCCTTTTTAACAAATGATATTCTCTCTTTTTATAAAGAAATGTGTGGTTATATCACATTCAATATCATGTGACTAACTGGCTATAGATATTTTACTATATAGTGGGACTCCATAGTGATATTAAGTGCTTTATGACTATTGAGGGTAAGAGATCCAACAATAAAGGTTTCTTTACACTGTTCAAGTTTGGTCAATTGTCATTCTGGACCTTTAAGTTTACATTTATTGTCAATGCAAATCATGATAGCCTATATCATATTGAAAGTAGTTTCGATTTGGTCTGAAGAATGAAATATTTATAACTAGTCAGTACCAGTGTGCCATTTTGGCTCCTAATCTCCTATGTCGTGTATGTAAAACTAACCAATTAATGCTTTAGAATTTACTCAATCTTTCCCTTTCTCTTACATGAACATGTAAGTATTTGTCACAACTCACAACTCACAACTCACAAGTACTTGTAAAGAATCTCCAAATAAATTATATGGCACGAGACACATGTAACTATAAGCATCATGAATTTGGCGCTCGTTAACGGGGCCCAGGACACATTGGTGACTTTTCGATCCAAGAACAACCAAACCTGGTCTGGGGGAGGATAAGTATAGCCATCAACCACCACCAGAAAGTGAATGTGCCTATTGTACCATGGTTCGAGGATAGGGAGACACTCGCTATTGGGATCGCAAGTGGTCCCTTTGCCCTCTGAATGACCCAATTCGGCGAAAGAGTTTTCCCTATCCCCTTCCCTCTCAAAAGGAGTCCTCTCAACGATGAGCTCTTTTCCTTTGCGGTGAGAAGAACTCTCACTTCTGACGGGAGCCATGAAAGGAAAGGAAGAAGACAAAACAAAGAAGGGATAAAGAGGGATTTTGTGAAAAGAGAAAGTAAAGTGAATGGAAGGAGAAAAGGATGGGAAATGGTGGGGGCTGCTTCAAAAGTGGCAACGTATTAAATGAACCGAGGGCTGTATGTTGGAGTTGCAGTTAAACAAGGAAAATTGAAAAGACAGCTCTGTTCACAGTAGAAAGGAGAAGAGAATGAGAAAGTTGGGGACCACCGTTCAAAAAACCTACAAAGGAATAAGCAATATATTCACATGTGAATTGTAAAAAAATTCACTTTACAATTCACATGCTCAGGGGGCTGAATATTGACACCTATTTTTGATAATATGGATCCAAAGGCCCAACAACAGGAAAAGTCCAAACTAGCCCAAAAAAGGGACTAAGAAGTGGAAAAATTAAGGCAATTGAGCGATATCCCAAAGGCCTAGAAAGTAAGCAAACATGGCCCAAGCAAGGGCCAAAGAGAGAAAATACCTATGAGGGACAAGAAATGGAACCCATTAGCCCAGCTTAGGGTATGGGCAGTGTAAGGAAGTTGGTCACGGTGGGATGGCCTTCTCCAAAAAATAAGAATGGACCTTGGAAATACCCAAGAAGGAAAGAATAGGGCAAAGCCCAATGGGCTCACTCAGTAGAAACTAACAGGAAATAAGAAGGAATGAGGTAAAGAACCAATGGGCTCCGCCCAGTAGAATGAAACTTGGTCTATGTTGCTCTATATCATGAACACAAATGAGAAGTACTAGCTGCAAATATGAAAAACTATGTGTTGGGTTAAGATAGCTTAACTCCGGTTATTTAATTCAATTACCTAAGTTGATTAATTAGGTTCAATTGCATACAAATCATGATGGCACCAACAAATCACCAAAAATACTAAGTGCAGCAAAAAATAAATTAGACACAGTAATTTGTTGACAAATGGGGAAAACCTAGCAAGGCAAAAACTCCACTGAGTGATTTTAAGGTCACCACTCCTAAGAATCCACTAATCAACAATCAAGCGATTACAAGAATAAGAAATCTTACCAACTACCCTAGCCTATCTCGAAATACCAAGTTACAGTTGAACCTTCGCTCCAATATCCAATTGGACTTGATCTTATAGTAGCTTTCTTTCCTTTTGATGCACAAACCTCCAATTTGTGACTAATCCATTGCATGGATCCCAGTACATGACTAACTCTAGCAACTTGAACAGATGTTGTTGACTGCAAAGTTCTTCACTTCATCAACAATAAAGATCATGAAGTACTTGGTTACAAAAACCTGTGGCATACAAACGCATTAGCTTCACACAGAGAAAATAAGTCTCTTGGTCTCTATATCCGTGTGTGAGCTCTTCAAATAAGCCTTATATATGTTTAGGGTTGTGAGGAAAGAAAATCTAAGCAAATACGCAAGACTAGGTCGAATTTCAGATCTAGAAATTATGAAATCTTAGTTCTCGATAGATCAAGTTGTTGTTGAGTTATCTATTGAGTTTCACATTAAATCTCGATAGCAAGCTTCTGTCAAGCTATCTGTCGAGACTTAATGAACAGCTTTTCTTTACTTGTTTCTTAGACCAATCTTCATTGCATGGATCCCAGTACGTGACTAACTCTAGCAACTTGAACAGATGTTGTTGACTGCAAAGTTCTTCACTTCATCAACAATAAAGATCATGAAGTACTTGGTTACAAAAACCTGTGGCATACAAACGCATTAGCTTCACACAGAGAAAATAAGTCTCTTGGTCTCTGTATCCGTGTGTGAGCTCTTCAAATAAGCCTTATATATGTTTAGGGTTGTGAGGAAAGAAAATCTAAGCAAATACGCAAGACTGGGTCAAATTTCAGATCTAGAAATTATGAAATCTTAGTTCTCGATAGATCAAGTTGTTGTTGAGTTATCTATTGAGTTTCACATTAAATCTCGATAGCAAGCTTCTGTCAAGCTATCTGTCGAGACTTAATGAACAGCTTTTCTTTACTTGTTTCTTAGACCAATCTTCATTTCTTTAATACTTGACTTGAACAACACGTTTCTTGAACTACTAAACCCATCTTAAATATACCCAATTACAAGTAAAGTGTATTTTGTCAAAAGATTAGCCAATTACAATAAAATATGACCCTAACAATCTCCCCCTTTGGAAATCTGTGACAAAATCACAAAAAGTAATTATGAGAGAAGTCTAACACAACTATCTTATAATTTACAAATGTACATAAGTCTAACCCTACAATAAACTCTTAAAAAACTTTGCAAAAAGAGATATCATAACATGGTAGACTTGCAACCTTTCTTATCTGAAACACTTAAACAAGATTCATCAAAGCATCAAGTGTGAAACATAGATAAGTTTTATACAAGAAGAAACATGTGTATAAAAATAGAAAAGAAATAACACATGTGAGACAAAGGTGAAGAAAACATACATCATCTCATATATATATATATATATATATCAAAGAATACAATGTATGTGACAAAAGTGGTCACAAGACCATGGTACATGTAATGAGAAAAGAGTACACCAAAACCTCACTACATCCCTCAAAACACTCTCCCCCTATGTAGTATATCCTATGCTAGCTCCTCTCCTAATAAAAAGACTACTCTCATATACAAAACTACTCCCCTTTTTTGTTATGAGTGACAAAGGGTGTATCACTGAGAGGTCGTCATCTCATCATCATTCTCAAAGCCAGAGGCATCATCACCATCTTCATCTCCACCATTCAAAGAAAAGGACTCCTCATCATGCCTAGGTGAAGGTGGGGGCGCAAAACCACCAAGGTGAGACTGGCGGTGAGTAATGCTACCAATTTTGGTGTTCATTTGACACATCTCATCAGATAGAAGGTCAAGACGACTACCAAAATCAGCACGTGTGTATTGAAGTCGTTCCATGATGTCAGCAAGGGAGACAGCTGCTCTAGATGAGGAAGAAGGGTCAAAAGAGGAAGGGGTTGTAAGGTCTGCGGGGGTTGCATCCGAAGGCTCCACACGAGGCCGCTTTGCCGCAAGCTATGCTACACTCCTCCAAATAAACTCCTTGCTAATGGCACCTATGACATAGAAGAGAGGAGAGGAAGGAATGGTGACGTGCAAGTGTGTAAGGATGCACGTGATAGACGAAGGAAAGATGAGCTTATCACGTGTGGTAGTGTCTCGATAGCAATCTATAATAGATTTTATCATGTGTGATGGAAAGTCTATAGAAAGACCCTTCATGAGGGAAAGAAGGAAACGAGCACGAAGCTCGGTGATAGTGTTATAGTGAGACCGTGGAGTGTGAGTACAAAGGTCATCACCATATTAAGGATCCGTGGACCTTTAGCAAACTCTATTGTGGAGAAATTTAAAGTACCTTCCCACAACATGGCCTTCTCATAGAAAAGTGAGGCCAACTCGTCTCTAGAGATGGAAGAGAATCAAAGATGACTAGGTTAATCTAAACGATCCACCCTAGGGACATGTAGTACCTCAAAAATGAGCTTTGTGGTGACTATGATACATGTACCACGGAATACTGTAATAAATCGAGGTACAGAGGTATTGATGGCATGCATGTTGAAGTAAAACTCCTGTATGAACACGTTGGGACACCTTAAGGGTTTCTCACATAGAGAAGCCCATCCTCGAGAGCTAAACGCATCGGGTAGAGGAGTGTCTGGAAAGTCAGACAGAATGACCTGGCGTTCTAAATGAATCGCTCGATCAGAAAAGTTCTCAAAGAAGTCATCTCGTGCCTTCTCATCACAGAACCGAACAGAATCAGAGGGAAAAGAAGAAGAAGAAGAAGAAGACGAACCACGACAAATCTAGGTTTTAGACAGAATAGATTTTTTAGGTGCCATGATAAGGAGACTAAATGAGAAAGAGAGAGAAGAAAGACATAGAGTCATAACAAAAGGAAAGGCACAGGAAAGAAGAAAGAGAAACGTGCAATGCATGATAATACATGAACATGTTACGTGCTAAAGAAAATTGCATCATAGGTAGAAACCCAATCCAACCTAACAGCACTCACAAGGTTTCATCAAGCACACAATCCTAGAATGCATGACACATTGTTATAATGAATATAGAATGCAATGCATGAGCATGTGAGATCATTTTAACAAAACCCAACCCAAAAATTTGACAAAAACACAAAAGCCCCCCAAAAAAATTCTGAAAACTAAAACCTAGGTCACAAAAATGCATGAAGGGAAAAAGAAGAGATTTAGAGCACTTACAAAGTGATTTAGACAAGGATTAGGCCGAAATCTTGATGAGAGGAGGGATTTTGTTGAGAAGAGGGTTTTTGGGTTTAGAGAGAAGTGAGAGAGATCGAGAAGCTATTAAGCAGATAGAGACTCCAAAGAATTTGGCTCGATGGATCAGGCTATCTATAGAGAGGTATTGAAAAGAAACCTGGAAATCTCGATAGAAAAGGCTAGTATCGAAGAGGTATTAAGCAGGTATCGAGGAGGTATTGAGCTATTTTTTAAGTAGCCTGAAGAAGAGTTTTCAAGGAGGAGAAACAATACAAGATGAATGCAACCAAGATAACCATCAAAGCAAGCACTCAAAGAGCATATTAAGCACAAAAACACAACCTTAACTCTAGATGCAAAGCATTCCTAGATCAAAACAACAAATCTAACCAAATTTTATTTCAAAACAAGTTTAGACAGTTTAGAGAGCATATACTACCACATGTATTCCTCGTAATGACTAAATCACATTGCACTTGTACAATAGTATCAAAAGTAGCAAAGAGTATATGTGTTGTGTGTGAAACTTTTTCAAGAGAGCATAAGTACATCATTATATGAAAAGTAATGATATAGGAGGATTAAATACATTCACACACAATCATAATTGTTTGATGGGAACTATCACCTTCGAGGAGCATCATTTAACTCTCACATCTCCTAGAAACACACTTGCAACCATATTAAAAGAATTTTGATTCTTTTTTGTTTTTCATGTTCTTTGCATATTTTTCTTTTAAGCATATCATGCATGGGCATATAAGAGAGCAAAGAAAATACCCAATTATGTAAGCTTGAACATCCTTATTTTGTTATGCAAGTGCTACACCTTACCGAGCACAACTTTTATAAATTGCACAAAGTTGTCTTATGATTAATGAGTTTTAGTGGTGAGCTTGTTATTTATGACTTTCTCTTAGAATTTTCTAGTCCTTCCCATCAAAAAGAATGATTTAAGATATGAAAGATAAAAGATCAACCAAATCAACCAAATCACATAAAAGAGCCACAAAGCTCATTAGTTGTGCATGAAGATACTCATCTAAGTTACAAGAGATACAAAGTTGGGAAACTCTATTTCAAAGGCCATCCAAGGTACACAAGTACCAATATACACAAACACACATTTTTTTTCTATTTTTCTAATTTTTCCCTTATTTATATACTAAAAAAACTTAAAACAAAGCAAAAACAAACAAACAAAGCATCAAAACTAGATGCGTATGCATGAAAAAGAGGAAAGAGAGAGATCAGTTCATGGATATAACACCAATGTTTTGGCGCAAGAATTCAAAGTATCGACCATCTAGAAGCTTGGTGAACAAATCAACCTTTTGATCATTAGTGTGAATAAACTCAAGGGTGAGAGTACCATCTTCAACCAACTCACGAATGAAGTGACGTCGAATCTATATGTGTTTGGTTCAAAAATGTTAAATAGGATTTTTAGAGATGTTGATGGCACTAGTATTGTCACAATAGATAATAAGATGCTTTTGACAAATGCCATAATCAAGAAGGAGTTTTTGCATCCAAAGAAGTTGGGTGCAACAACCACTAGTAGCAATGTATTCAACCTTAGTAGTGGAGAGAGAGATTGAGTTCTGTTTCTTGCTCATCTAGGAGACAAGATTATTACCTAAGTAAAAACACCCACTAGAAGTACTTTTCCTGTCATCAGCATTCCCAGCTTAGTCCGCATCAGAATATCCATCTAAGACATCATTGGTATCTTTATCATAACATACTCCAAAATTACTAGTGGTCTTAACATATTTGATAATACATTTTACCACAATGATGTGAGATTCTTTGGGATTAACTTGATATCTAGCACACAATCTCACATTGTAGCTAATGTCAAGCCTACTAGCAGTAAGGTAAAAGTGACTACCTATTATGCTTATATACAAAGAAGGATTAACACTCTTTCCTAATAAGTCAATAGTGAGTTTAACATTTGGACTCATAGGTGTTCTGACAAAGCTAGCAAATTCTAAACCAAATTTCTTCACAAGATTTTTAGCATATTTAGATTGAGATATAAAAATACCTGAGTCACTTTAAGGAATCTGTAATCCAAGGAAGTAGTTGTTAACACCCCGCCCAAAAACGGAGAACCGTTGGGGCCTTCGTTCGACCACCTGTCGTGGTGACGCTCCCCCACATGGGGCCCGTTGAAGGCCCCTCTCGAATGATCGATGTGGTGTGTGCATGTAATGCGTGGCATGGTTTGCGTGGGGCTTCGGGTGCTCTCTCTCTCGATGGAGGAAGGTAGGTCTACCTTTGGTGTTGTGGTAGGAATTTGAGCCAAATTTTAAGGGATTACCAAAGGTAAGTGGAGTCACCACCAATCACTGGGTTTTTCTAAGTGTAATTGGTCACATGTTTCTAGTTGATTTTATTACCCATCCTAGGCTAAGAAAAAAGGGCATTTTTCCTAATCTAATGTGGATGGCAAAAAATCTTGATTCTTGAGTTCGGAAGTTTGGTTACGTGTGGGGAAGGTGTTAAGCATCCCACAACGCTTGTCCAAGGGCAATCCTTTATTTTGATAATACCTTAATTTTTGGAGATTGGTAGTAAAAAACATGATTTTGGCATTGGCTTTCGGGGCTTTGCATGTTTGGGGGCTTTGAGGTTTGGCTTTTGAATGGGTGTGGTCCCAATCTATGCTTTCCTAAGGCATTCGGGCAAAGTACCAGATTTCCACAGCGAGAATCTAGCGACACGTCACCTTACTTTCGCAGTGGAAATTAGGCATCGCTTTGGCTTAGGTGACATGGACTGTGAGAATCACACCGAGAGGGGCGAGCAGGTATATATATACATATATCATGCACAATGCAAGCATACAAATTAGGAAAGTAAATGCCTACAACCGTAGAGCATGGCCCAAAATATAGGTACAGGAAAGTAAACAGGGGTTGCCATACTCTACAGATGAGGATGAATGGTACATGGCATGATATACCTAATACAACCCATCTAAGAAAGAAAGGAGGGTGGAAGGAAAGGGGTGTTAAAAAGAGTACATAACCAAATAGGAGAAGTGAGACCCCTAAACCTACTGAATACAACCGCTTGGCTTATATCCAATGCTTCCGTTTTCGCCCTTTTTGCTTGCGCTAGGGAGACCATGCCCTAACTCCATGCAACCTCGCTCCATATGTGAACATGCAAAGGAAAAGACAAGAAATTAGTAGACAAGCAATGAAGGAAATAGATGCAAAGAGCATGTGAAAGAGGCATAAAGTGGATAACCATGATAGGCATGGCAAGCAAAGAAGCAAGAAAGCAAGCAAACAAGCAAAAAGGCAAACAAGCAAGAAAGAAAACAAAAGGTGGTGTCCGCGAGGGACAAATGTAGGTTTGGATCAAATATCCATAGTTTCATTGTGTTGAAGTATGGACGACACACTAGCAAGCAAGACTCATGCATGAACATGTAAGCAAGCGTGTAAAGATGCATAGAAAGCCAACAGGTGGTACAAACAAGCATGGCAAGCATATCATCATACGGAGAGGAAAAGGGGGAAAGGTATGCACGAAGCAACTGACATCATGGCGATGCACCCCAAATGGTTACATCCAAACAAGGCCTCATGGGCGTTGGTCGTAACCACATAACCACAAACCCGCTGAGGGCATCAAGCATGGCAAAGCCTAGAACTAGAAAGGCTAACACAAGCATAAAGCATAGAAGTAAGCAAGCAAGACATGCGAATAGGATGATCCAAACCCTTTGATATGGGCCAAGGTGTAAGAACAAAGACAAACACCATAGGGTCTAAATCAAGTCTTAACCATCAGGCCAAAACACAAGACAATGCGATAAAGGAACAAAAGTGCTACAATAGCACATGGCATGACAAACAAGGTCGAGGCCTAAGCACATAAACTTGGTGTGAAGCACGCAAGTACATAAATGATGGCATAAAGCATGTAAAGAACAATGATCTAAGCATGTAAACACACCGATCTACACATATAAGCATGGAAATATGAACGTAGGCATGTAGAATCCTAGCACGTAAATGTGGAAGAACAAGAATCCAAACATATAAGCATGTAAAGACAAGGATCTAAACACATAGCATGGAAATAAACACATAAACACATAGATCCAAGCAAGGCATAGCTAACAACATCATACAAACATGTGAGCACGTAACCCTAATATTAACCTAGAACAAAAAGAGGAAAAAAGCAAAGGAAAACATGGCATATGGTATAAAGCAATGTAGATCTAAACATATAAGCATGTAAAGATGCAGATCTAAGTGTGAAACATGGCATAAGGCATAAAAGCAAAGAGATTTAGTCTAGAGACAAAATAAAGAAAGAAACATGCTAGAGAAAGCAATAAATCATGTTATTAAGGCATAAAAGAGCAAAATAAATACTAGAAAAAGATTTAGAAGATTAGGGGTATGGATAGTAGCTAAAAGCTACATCCACACCCCTAAACCCCAAATCCCAAAGTGTGGAACCAAGGAGAAGAAGATTGGATATAAGAACTATTAGGTTCTAAGTAATTAGGAACTAATGTATTAGAACTTCATTTTGTAATGTTGGCAAACCATGATCAAAACAGGTTTTAGTCTTGTTTTAGATTTGCTCAAAGTGTGTTTATGTGTAAAGTTGGAATTGAGTGTACTGCAAGATTTATTGGTTAAATCTGTCTGGCTCAATCGATCGAGAATTAGACTTGACCGATTGAAAGCCGTGCAGATTGTTTTTCTACAGAATTTTCCAACTCAGCCCAAGCTCGTTTGACGTGTAGGGTTTTATGTTTTGTCTTAAGTATAAAAGGGAAAACTCTAACCATATTTTAGGCTGCTCCTTATGCTGTGTGTGTGAATCTTTTGTGAGATCAAGAGGTGTTTGCCTTCACACATACTTAGGGTTTCCAAGATTCAAGATTATGTCAAGAACTTGGTGATTGATTCAGTTGCTGCAATAAGAGCTTAAAGATACACAAGCGAGGGTGTTTGTACTTGTTGTGAATTCAAGAAAGAAGTAATCCATGGACTCGAAGCTGTCACGTGGTCGTGGTAGTAAATTTCCTACTCAAGGTAGTAATAGGATGTTAGTGGTCTAAGTCGCTATTGTGTAAACTTCAATTCTTTCATAGTGGATTCAGTTTTACCTTGAGTATAGCTAGGTTAAATTCTCCTCAGGTTTTTACCGGTTTGGTTCCCTGGGTTATCATATCTTTGTGTTCTTTATTTTCCGCACTTTACATTGATATGATATATTTATGTTAACCTAGATTTGAAATTTGACTAAATAATCACTTGGCTAATTAATTAGTAAAATCTGGTTGTGTTTTAAGGGGTCTAAAAACAAACAAGTGGTATCAAAACGAGTTGCTCTCTTGTTGTTGATCTTTTGATCTAAAAGCTGATCCTTGACCCCTATTGTCATGGATACTTGGAAGATCTTATTGCTTATACGCCATCTTGTCTACTTGTTGATTTTGTCTCTTGTTGCTTTTGTTAAATCTTTCCTTGAGCATTTTGGTATAATTACTTGTGATGATAATTATGTGTGTTATACTGCTTTAACCGCCTTAAAGGCACGTGATTCTTGTCTTTGGTATTTGGATAGTGGTTGTTCCAAGCACATGACAGGAAATAAATCTTTGTTCAAGACACTCTTTGAAGGAAAGATTGGGACAGTCACGTTTGGAGATGGAAGCAAATCTGTGATCAGAGGCATTGGAATAGTGGACATTCCAAGGTTGCTTGTATTTGAAGATGTCTGGTATGTAGATGGGTTGAAGGCTAATTTACTCAGAATCAATCAGATTTGTGATAATGGTTTGAATGTTCTCTTCACTAAGTACGAGTGTGAGATACTTAATGGAGGAGGTGACTATATGTGTATTGGTGTAAGGATAGCTGACAACTATTATGGTATAACACCAAGTATAAGCAACAAGTGTTTTAATGCAAAAATCAATCAAGTTGACTTATGGCATCAACGGTTGGGACACGCAAGTCACAAGCAACTAGAGAAGATTTTCAAGTGTGATGCAGTTATTGGTTTGCCCAAGTTTGAGAAGATAGAAAAGTGCATATGTGGACCATGTCAAATGGGTAAACAAGTGAAGTCCAAGCATCCGTCTGTAACTAAGGTTCAAACTTCCAGACCTCTTGAGTTATTGCACATTGATCTCATAGGTCCTGCCAGAGTTTAGAGTTTGGGTGGAAAGAAGTATATTCTAGTTGTTATAGATGATTTTACTAGATATACATGGGTTATGCTTTTGAGAGATAAAGTTGAGGCTCTTGAGAAGATGATACATTTGTGCAAAAAATTGCAAGTTGAGAAAGGTACTGTGATAGTCAGAATCAGAAGTGATCATGGAAGAGAATTTGAAAATACGAAGTTGGCTACCTTCTGCAATGATCAAGGCACGCATCAAGAGTTCTCATCACCCAAGACACCACAACAGAATGGAATAGTGGAATGGAAGAATAGGATTGTTCTAGAAATGGCATGTGTCATGCTACACAATAAAAAGATTCCCAAATCCTTCTAGGGAGAAGCAATTAACATTGCTTGTCATACACTCAACCGAGTGTATTTCAGACCTAATTCCAAGCAAACTCCCTATGAACTCTGGAGAAGAAAGAAGCCTGTGGTCAAATATTTCAGGATATTTGGCAGTGACTGTTATATTCTACGAGATAAAGAGAACCTAGAAAAGTTTGATGCAAAGAGTGACAAGGAATACTTTCTAGGATACTCTTCCACTAGTAAAGCATATAGAGTGTACAATCTGAGAACCAAAACAGTCATGGAATCTTCCAATGTTGTGATCAATGATGAATTAAGTTCTAAAAGTCTTTCAGAAAACAGTTCTCCAGTTCAAGAAAGGAACATGGAAGTTGATGATTCACTTCCGGTTGATTATGTGGGGAAGCAAAATGAGGAAGAGCTACTGTTGTTGAATGATACAGTTTCGGTACCATCAAGTTCAAAACCATCCACACCGGTTCATGAAACTCAACAAGAATAAAGTGAGCTTAGTCCTCCATCAGAACAGAAAGGTACCTCCATATCTCTGGTCAAATGTCCATCTTCTAGAGTTAAGTTGAATCACCTTGCCACAAATATATTGGGTAGACTAAATGATAACATGAGATTGAGATCAAAAGTCTTGAATGTGATTACTCACTCATTCTATCTATCCCAATTTGGACCGAAAAAGGTGGATGAAGTACTTCAAGATGCTGATTGGGTTAATTCCATGCATGAAGAACTTCACCAATTTGTTCGGAATGATGTGTGTGGGAATTAGTTCCTAGACCTAAGGGAGTAAATATGATTGGAACTAAGTGGATTTTTAAGAACAAGTCAGATGAACATGGTACATTTATTAGAAATAAATCAAGACTTGTTGCTCAAGGTACACACAAGTGGAAGGGATTGATTTTAATGAGACCTTTGCACTGGTAGCAAGACTAGAATCCATTAGGATACTTTTGGCCATAGCAAGCCATCTAAATTTCAAGTTGTATCAAATGGATGTCAAGAGTGCTTTCTTGAATGGGATGTTGCAAGAAGAGGTATATGTTGAACAATCAAAGGGTTTTATTGATCCTTACAGACTGGATGATGTCTACAAGTTGAAGAGAGCTCGCTATAGTTTGAAACAAGCTCCTAAGGCTTGGTATGATAGATTGACTGCATATTTCACTGAGCATGGATTCAAAAGGAGATTTGTTAAGAGATTTAGTTAAGAGATTTGGACTAGACAAGGCTACCCATGCTAGAACACCAATGGCTGCAAATGCAAAATTAACTAATGATCCATTAGGTGAGTCTATTGATGTTACATTATATAGAAGCATGATTGGATGTCTTTTGTATTTCGCTGCAAGTCGATATTATATTGCTTTTAGTATTGGTTTTTGTTCTAGATTTCATCTAATCCTAAGGTTTTATATTTGAATGCTGTTAAAAGAATCATAAAATATGTTGGTGGAACTTGTGTTTATGGATTATTTTATAGCAAAGAGTCTAATCTGTCTCTTACTGGATTTTTTTATTCTGATTGGACCGGTAATGCCGATGATAGAAAAAACACCACTGGTGGGTGTTTTTATGTAGGAGCCAATCTTGTTGCTTGGATGAGTAAAAAGCAAAATTTTGTGTCTTTTTCTAATGCAGAGGCAGAATATATTGCTGCTGAAAGTTGTTGCTCATAGCTTCTTTGGATGAAAAAGCTTTTGAGTGATTATGGAATATCACAAGATACCATGGATGTTTATTGTGATAATTTTAGTGCTATTGATATCTCTAAGAACCTTGTTCAACACTCTAAGACTAAGCACATAGGGATTAGATATCACTTCATTAGGGATCTTGTTGAAAGAACGATTGTGTCTCTTAAGTGTATCCCTACTAAACGTCAGAATGCTGACATCTTCACCAAACTTCTTGATAGAAGTAAGTTTTGAGATACTTCATCAAGTAATTGGTGTGATTCAGTGTCCCTGATCATCCTTGGCTTTCATAGTCCTTGTGCTTCATTGCTCTACTCTTTGTGACCTTTGTTTCTTTGATTGTTTTTGTTTTCTTTGTCCCTAGGATTTGCATTGCATAACATTCATGCATTTCATTCTAGGTTTTTTTTTTTTTTTTTTTTTTTTAAATTAAAAAAAAAAAAAAAAAAAAAAAAAAAGCAAAATGTTTTTTGCATTATTTTTCTTGGATTTGAAATCAAGGTTGGCCAATTTATTTTTACATAACATGTTTATGTACCTTGTTTAGCTTGGATGAGCTTATTTATTGCACCTTACTAGTTGAAGCCTTGTAGTGCATTTTGTGTGGGACATTGTTTATAGTTTTTGATCACATGATCTTTATCTTGAAGTCACATGCTTTTGATTGTCAGACTTGAACTTATTGAGAAAGGCATAAATAACCATCTCACCACTGTTTACTAGCCAATCATGAACACCTTAGTGCAAATCGTAAGATTTTGTGCTTGAAAAAGTGCAGCACATGCACAAAAAGAACATAAGATGTAGCCTCAGTTTAAATGCTAAAATTGGTGTGTACATTATTGGGCTTTAATAACTTCACAATCAAATGAAATTGGTGTGTACATTATCCCGGCTATTATTAATAAGTTTCTAATCAAATAAAATTTGTATGTACAATATAAGGCAAATCAAGAAACTTACATGATTGCAAGCTTGTATTCTAGGAGATATGAGAGTTATATGATGCAACTCTTTAGGTGATAGTCTCTTTCAAATCTATGGGATGAATTTTGTAGAAATTGTGCTTGATTTCTATTTTCATATCACCTCACATGTATCTCAAGCTTTTGCTAGTTGCACACACTACACAAGTTACTCTTTGCTAAACTTTGTACATCTTATTGTGTGTGATTTTGGTTTGGCCAACCAAGTTTGAAATTTCCTTGAATCTTATGCAAAACATGTTTAATGTTTGAGAATTTAAGGAGAATTGATTGAAAATCTTAATTTTGGGAAAACTGGGTTTAATTCATGTGTTTTTGAAAAGCATTTCATCTCATACTCATGCATTTTATTCCTAAAATTCAATGCTTTAAGGAGTTTCTGCATAAAAGTGCTTTGTTTTTCAAAACTTTGTTTTTTCTTGAATTTCAATCGATCGAACCTGTTTCTCGACCGATCAAAATTGCGATTAAAATATTGGTATGTCTCTGTGTGTTTCGATTAATGCTCGATTGGTTCTGGATCAATCGAAGGAATTTTCGATCAATTGAATCTAATTTTCGATCAATCGAAAGTTGTATAGAGAGTTTTTTAAAACCTTGGTTTCTCACGTGTTTTGTCACTTTCAAACTATTTCAAAAACTCCTTTCTCTCTCTATTCGATCGGTCCAAGATCCCTAGCAAGATTTTTGTCGTTTTCTTCAAAATTTCTTCAGGGGTTTTTGTCTTCATACACCGGTAAGACCTTTTTACCCTTCTTTTTCAATTTATTTTCATTTTTCATGCATTTAAGGGATATTTTCAGACCTTGAAAATTTTGGGGATTTTGATGATTTAAGCCTTTTCTTTCACAATTGATCAATGGGTTTTTGTTGTGGGATGTTGTAAAATTGTTCTATGTGAATTAATTTGATCAATTTGTTGAATTGGGAAAATTTGAAATTTCTAGGGCTTGAAAGTACCCAAATTGGGGTTTTTGTTCAATTTGGTTTAAATTGATGAAATTGGCTTGTTAGATTGATTCATTTGATCATTATAATGTGTTATCTATCTTGTGTAATGATCAATTAGTCAATTTCTTGGAAATTGTACAAGTGATTTTTCAAAATTTCGGGGTTTTTGATATAAACTCTATGCTTAAGCCAATTTTGTGATTTTAAAGTTAAATTGAACTTATTCTCATTGCATTAGGGCATGCATCATTTGATTATACTGTTCATGCATCATATAGATTGTTATTTTCTATATTGTTTTGTGCTAACCTACAATCTACCCTTGGTATTTCTTGTTTTCTTTTTGGTTCTTTTCTATTTGTCTTGTCCTTTCCTTTGCATCATGCCTAGGAAGACTAGAGCTAATAGGATCTCCACCTCTTCTTCTTCCCCCACCTTTGATAGTGAGAGGTTCCTGAGTGAGAAAAACCAAGAAACCTTTGAGAAGCTTAACCTTAAGAGAAACATTTGGGCTAAGTGAAAGGTTCTATTAGATGAGCTAGATGGTGATATTAGGAGAAACTTTGACCGTTGGGGTTGGCTTCCTCTACTGGACATTTCGCATCCTCCTCCTGCTACCTTGATTAGAGAGTTCTATTCGAACCTCTCTGTCCACTCCTATGATGCCAACACTCTAGTGAGGAGTTGGGTATGAGGTGTAGGGTACACCATTACCCCTTCGGTAGTGGTTGATACCCTTGGGGTGCCATTGGTCCAGCATCCGGTTTATGCTTATGATGAGTCTCTACCCCTTGATGACATTATGTCATTTATTACTGGTACTTCTATCTAGTGGGGTTTCGATCCTCAGATCACCTCTCACGAGTTGACTGAGACTCATTATCTCTTTTTCCAGATTTCTTGCTATTCCATTTGGCCTATCTCTCATCTACACACCATTCCTTTGGAGAGATGTGCATTTTTGTATGCTCTTGTTTCTAATGCTCCTATGAGCTTTCCTCATCTTTTCATTCACTCTTTGATTGAGGTTCATAGGAGTAGTTCTACTGCACATGCTCTCTTCTTCCCCATTTTTATTCACCGGATTCTTTTGCATCTAGGATTAGTTGAGTTTCTAGCTTCTGATCCTGTACATATCATAGCTCCCATAGGTGCCACCTTTCTTAGGTAGAAGGCTGCTTAAATGAGAGCTAGCTCTAAACATCCTAGGGTTGAGCCTTCTAGTGTTGTACCTCCTCCTCCCTTTTCTACAGGTGATACTATGGCTGAGGAGTCTGTTGATCCTACTGCTGCTGCTACTGATGTTCCTCCACCTTCTACCTCGAATGATTAAAACATTCGATGTATGTTAGAGACTATCATGACCATTCAAGCAGCTCATGGTCAGATTTTGTTGGACATGCTTGATAAGCTTCATGCTTTACGAGCAGATTTTGAGCATTTGAGACGGTTGCCTTTACCACCTCCTTTCAATGATGGATTATGATTGTCCTTTGGCATTCCGTCACTAAAAGGGGGAGTATATTTGTAGAGGGTTTTTGTAGTTAGGAGGAGTTTTTTTTTTTTTTTTTTTTTTTTTTTTTTTTTTTTTTTTTTTTTTTTTTTTTTTTCTATTTGTGGAGCTTTTAGATTGTATCTAGGTACTTCATTGTGCATTTACATTTTTGGCTTATGATGTATTCTTTGTTCTAATTGGATTATTCATGATAGGAGGAGATACATTGATTTGTATATATTTCTTGCTTCACATTGCTTATTGATTTATATTTATGAGTTATTCATAATATATGTCTTTATTTTAAGTTATGTGAAATCAAGAAGTTATTTTTGTTTTACTTGTATTTTCCACACATGTGTTTATGCGTTTGTTGAATGTTTTAGGAAATATACAGATTGATTCAGTTGTGCTGCTGTCTACACTTGCAACTGATAGACAGTAGTTAGGTTGAATTTGTTGTAATGGGCAATATTTGCTATTATGGGCTATTCTTTGTAAACTTTGAGCTTTTTGTTAAGTTTGTGTTTTGTCATGGATTGTCAAAGGGGGGGTTTGTTAGGTTCTAAGTAATTAGGAACTAATGTATTAGAACTTCATTTTGTAATGTTGGCAAACCATGATCAAAACAAGTTTTAGTCTTGTTTTAGACTTGCTCAAAGTGTGTTTATATGTAAAGTTGGAATCGAGTGTACTGCAGGATTTATTGGTTAAATCTACCTGGCTCAATCGATTGAGAATTAGACTCGACCGATCGAAAGTCGTGCATATTATTTTTCTGTAGAAGTTTCCAACTCAACCTAAGCCCATTTAACGTGTTGGGTTTTATGTTTTGTCTTAAGTATAAAAGGGAAAAACTTAGCCACATTTTAGGTTGCTCCTTATGTTGTGTGTGTGAATCTTTTGTGAGATTAAGAGGTGTTTGCCTTCACACATACTTAGGGTTTCCAGGATTCAAGATTATGTCAAGAACTTGGTGATCGATTCAGTTGCTGCAATAAAAGCTTAAAGATACACAAGCGGGGGTGCTTGTACTTACTGTGAATTCAAGAAAGAAGTATCCGTGGACTCGGAGCTGTCACGTGGTCGTGGTAGTAAGTTTCCTACTCGAGGTAGGAATATGATGTTAGTGGTCTAAGTCGCTATTGTGTAAACTTTAATTCTTTCATAGTGGATTCAGTTTTACCTTGAGGATAGCTAGGTTAAATCATCCCTAAGTTTTTACCAATTTGGTTTCCTAGGTCATCATATCTTTGTATTCTTTATTTTCCGCACTTTACATTGATATGATATATTTGTGTTAACCTAGATTTTGACTAAATAATCACTTGGCTAATTAATTAATTTAATCTGGTTGTTTTAAGGGGTCTAAAAACAAACAAGAACAATACCTTGTGTTTTTGGTGAAGAGAAGAATCAAGAGGTTTTGATGTGTTTTTTGTTTTTGTGTGTTAAATTGAACTCCGATTTCGACCCAGGAATAGTTGTTGGAATGAGAATTTGATAGTCTTCACAATGGAATTAGTTTCAACCCATTTTGACAGCTAGATCAAAATTAGAGTTTTTGGGCCCCTCCAAGGTCAACTACTAGGTCAAACTTGGTCAAACTCGTTAAAAATCTTCGAGAAGCTCGAGTTTGATGTAAAAATATGAAAATTATTGTTTTGTGAGGGTTTTGACCTTGTTAGACCTTCGGTCAATCCTAGGGTTAACCAAGGGCATTTAAGTCATTTTAGCTGAAAAAAGAACTTTGGGTGCTCCGATATCCGAACGGGTTATGCCACATCATTCTGGATGTTCTCGCAGCCCCATGGAGAGAAAATAATATTTTTGGATTTTTGGAGCCTGGCACGTAAATCAAGGACGGACAAAATATGGTATCAACAATTGTTTAATTCTTCAATCATGCTCATCTCAAATTCAATTTGTATCATGCCTAAGAAGGAATGAGCTAAGTCATCTTTTGTAGGTCCAAAGATGATGTCATCTACATAAACTTTAGCTACGACTAGTTCTCCATCAACTTTATTGATGAACAATGTTTGATCAGCTTGTCCTCTTTTGAAGCCTTTTGACACTAAGTATTCTGTGAGACAATCATACCATGCTTTCAGTGCTTGTTTTAATCCATAAAGTGTCTTCTTAAGGTAAAGCACATGATTTGGAAAGTGTGGGTCAATGAACCCTTTGGGTTGAGCTACATAGACTTCCTCTTTGAGAAAACCATTCAAAAAGGCACTCTTCACATCCATTTGTTATAACTTGAACTTCGAGTGACATGCCAATGTAAGTAATACTCTTATGGATTCAATGCGAGTAATAGGGGGAAAAGTTTCATCAAAGTCCACTCATTCTACTTGAGTGTATCCTTGAGCCACAAGTCTAGCTTTGTTGCGAATGACATTTCCTTCCTTACCAGTCTTGTTGCAGAATATCCATTTTGTCCCAATGATATTCACCACCTCCAATCTAGGTACCAATGTCTAGACATCATTCCTTTGAAATTGATGAAGTCCATCATGCATGGCTTCATCTTGAAGAGCATCTTCAACCTTGACACAGTTCTACCTGAGACAAATAACATGAATAAGAAACAAAGTTAACCACATATTTATCAATTGTACGCTTTCTCAAGATTAGTTCATTCATGTTTCCCATGATCATTTATGGAGGATGATTCAGTTTGATTCTCGATGAAGGTTCTCTTTCCAAGTGATCTTTAGGGTGAGGAGATGTAGTAGAGTCTTTTAGGACTTGTACAACATTAGGTGAGGCAGGAGGAGAGGAATCTTGATCACCTACTTCTTGATCAGTCTCTAAAGGTAAGGGGAGAGCTAACTTTGGCATTTGCTCAGCAACTTTTGAAAACTTTGTAGTTGATGCTTCATCAATCACAACATTGACAGTTTCCATGACTTTTCTGTTCCTCTTATTTAGCACCCTGTAAACTTTGCTGGTGGAGGAGTACCGAAGAAAGATTCCCTCATCACTTTGGGTGTCAAACTTTCCCACGTTCTCTCTATCCTTTAGAATGAAACAAGTACTACCAAATATTATGAAGTATTTCACATTTGGTTTTCTTCCTTTCCATAGTTCATAGGGAGTCTTCTTTGTCCTTGGTCTGAAGTACACGCGGTTCACAGTATGACATGTAGTGTTAACTGCCTCTCCCCACAAATCTTTTGCCACATCTTTGTTGTGTAAGATAGCTCTAGCTATTTCTTGAATTACTCTATTTTTTCTCTCAACAACACCATTCTATTGAGGAGTGATAGGAGTTGAGAATTCTTAGGCTATGCCAACACTAGTGCAAAAAGACTCCAATTGAAAGTTTTCGAATTCTTTGCCATGATCATTTTAGATTCAATCAACTTTCAAACCTTTTTCATTTTGCACCATTTTACACAATGACTCAATGTGATGAGGAGCTTTAGACTTAGATCACAGCAAGATGACCTACGTGAATCTAGTAAAGTCGTTGACCACTACCATGATTTACTTCTTTCCTCCAAGAGATTCTATTCTTGTTGGGCTCATCAAATCAACATAAAGAAGTTCAAGAGGTCTGACCATGGCTATGGTTAAGGTGGCATAGTGTTGGGCTTTTGTTAGTTTTCCAAGTTGACATGGTCCACTCACAGCATTTGTCACCTTACTGAGTTTAGGCATTCCCAGAATGGCATCATTCTTGGATACAATTGATAGTTACTTGTAGCTAGCATGCCCCAGCCTTTGGTGCCATAAGTCTTCATTTGGCATTCGAATGCTATTACAAACAGTCTCAGCATCAAGAACTAGACCATAGCAGTTATCTAGTGTGCGAATTCCACTTATAAGCTAATCACCTGACTCATTTAACACAAGACACTTCCCTTTTGAGAAAAACACGATCACAAATCTGACTAATGCTCAATAAATTCACTCTTAGCCCTTCCACATACAGCACATTTGCAATATTTGGTAGTCCTGGTAAAGAGATGATTCCCTTTCCCTTTATCTAGGATTTGCTTCCATCACCAAAGGTGACATTTCCACATTTCTTGGATTCAAATTCTTTGAAGAGAGTGTAGTTTCCGGTCATGTGTCTTGAGCAACCACTATCAAGATACCATAGACAGGTGTTCATAACTTTAAAGGCTGAGTGCATCATGAAGCATACTTCGTGCTTATTTGTTAAGTCATCAGGTATGGTCTTTTCTTTGATTTGACAGCCACATATCTTTCTAAGGCGCACACCCTTGTAGAGGAACAATTTAAGATAGTCTAGTCTTCTTCTACTCACATATAGACCTTTTTCAATAATCATCAATAGAGCTTTCAAGTAACCTTTAGAATTACATGTTTTGAGAAACTTAAGCATATAAAGGTTAGAAAAACAAGATGTATTTGAAGAAAAAGTTCTTTTCATACAATTTGATTCCATGACAACAAGGGTCAATGGATCACACTGAAAAGATTAACACCTAATTACAGTGTGCTCACTTTGATACCACATGTTGGGTTAAAATAGCTTGACCCTGATTAATTAATTCAATTACCTAAGTTGATTAATTAGTTTCAATTGCATGAAAATCATGAAGACGCCAACAAATCACCAAAAATACTAAGTGCAGCAGAAAATAAATTAGACGCGGTGATTTGTTGACAAATGGGGAAAATCTCACAAGGCAAAAACCCCACCAGGTGATTTTAAGGTTATCACTCCCAAGAATCCACTAATTAACAATCAAGCAGTTACAAATATAAGAAATCTTACCAACTACCCTGACCTATATCTCGCAAGGCAAAAGCCCACCAGGTGATTTTAAGGTCATCACTCCCAAGAATCCACTAATTAACAATCAAGCAGTTACAAGTATAAGGAATCTTACCAACTACCCTGACCCATCTCGAAATACCAACTTACAGTTGAACCTTCGCTCCAATTTCCAATTGGACTTAATCTTGTAATAGCCTTCTTTTTAATGCACAAAGTTCCAATTTGTGACTAACCTTTTGCACGGATCCCAGTACGTGACTAACTCCAATAACTTGAACAAATGTTGTTAGCCACAAAATTATTTACTTCATCAACAATGAAGATCAGGTAGCACTTGGCTACAAAACCCTATGGCATACAAACGTGATAACTTCACACAGAGAAAATAAGTCTCCTTGGTCTCTGTATCCGTGTATGGCGGCTTTTAAAATAAGCCTTATATATGTATAGGGTTGTGAGAAAAGAAACCCTTAACAAATACACAAGACTAGGCCGAATTTCAGATCAGGAAATTCTGAAATCGTAGTGCTCGATAGATCGAACTGCTGTCGAGTTATCTATTGAGTTTCACATTAAGTCTCGATAGCAGGCTTCTATCAAGCTACCTATCAAGGCTTAATGAACAGCTTTTCTTCACTTGTTTCTTGGACCAATTTTCATGTTTTTAATACTTAACTTGAACAACATGTTTCTTGAAGTACTAAACCCATCTTAGATCTACCCAACTTCAAGTAAAGTGCATTTCGTCAAAAGATTAGCCTATTACAATAAAATATGACCCTAACACTATAAGACAAAACCTAGCAATAGTGATAGAAAACGCATGGGGAAAGAAAAGACAAAGCGTGAAGAAGAAGACAATGATGTAATGGCTAGAGCACCACC
Organism: Quercus robur; assembly: GCF_932294415.1. NCBI lineage: Eukaryota > Viridiplantae > Streptophyta > Magnoliopsida > Fagales > Fagaceae > Quercus > Quercus robur. The sequence continues at coordinate 48,262,976 of NC_065535.1, forward strand.
AACTTGTAACCCATCCAATGCAGGGAAAGTGGGCCCACGACTAAAGAGATTACATAGAGTGTGGTTTGGTGGATGGAGGAAAAGAGCGTCGTTTCAGTATCTTGCCAAGACCTCTTTTGGGAGATACTCTGCTAGGAAGGCACCTTTACCCAAAATAGGTAGTAGATCGGTTGGGACCACTTGATGTATGCTAGAGGGAATTGATAGAAAGAGAGCCAAGGTTTTACCATTTAAAGAGAGAGAGAGAGGTACACACAGCAAAACATGTAGGAGAGAGTTTGTCATGAAATAGGTAGTGGAAGAGAGAGAAAGTCCTGTCCACAGTCAAGGATTAATGGAGGTTGAATCCATACAACCAGAGGGCAATGGGCACTCTTGAAGAGTGTCAATAGCAGACAAAATGGTGGGTGAACAACGAAGGTAAAAAGGATAAATTACATGAGTTTGATTTGGCATATAAATAGGAACAATACTCATAAGGGGAACAGGGACAGTTACTTAGAAAATCTGAATAGGAAATTGAAAGTGAAAGAAGAGAGAAAAGGAAAAGGTGAAGTGAGACTTCGAAAAGAGAGAAGAGTGATTACGACAGAAATAACATGCATCACTAGGCAATTTTTTTCCCTCACTCATGTAACAAACCCACTCTTTGTGATATCAGTGGGAAGCATAGCTATTCAGACCTATTCTCCAAAATGTGTAACTTTATGGCCCCATAAGGTAATAAGGTTGTATAAGTTAGGGTTTTGGCTCTTTTTTGCCTACTTTCCGTAGAGATCCCCTTTTATTTACATTATAATATGCCATTCTAACTATGCCTTATAGCATATATATATATATATATATATTGCTTGTTTCTCTCTTGGAGTGTCTTGTTTTGTTCACAGACTAGTTCTAGGAAAATTCTGCAGAAGGAGAACCAGGCCCAACTCCCTTACCATAGAAGAAAGTCTTAGCCCAAAGCGTGAAAGGTCCCCACGCTTATTTACAACTTATGCTCTATTTTTTTCAATGTAAAATATTTTTAGAAACTATTTTCCAATTTTATAGTGTTTGTTTTGCAGTAAAATATTTAATCAAAAGTAAAATATTTTCAGTCAACCAAATCAACCTAAGCGAATTTATGTAAAATATTTTACACTTAAAATTTTGGGAAAACATTTTACATTTGCTCAATCCTTCACACCCCGATACTTATCACTCCCACACTTTCGCGCTAAAACTCTCCCTCTCGTATATCTGTCCAAAAAAATCCAGCCACCCTCTCAGATTTCTCTCCAAAATACCCAGCCACCTTCGATCCCCTCTCCCACCAATCTCCGGCTCCAAGGTCCAAGGCACCACTGGCCAGCTCCAGCTTCCGCCGCACTACCCATCGCTAGCAAAACTAGGTACTTTTCTGCCTTTTTAGATTAGATTTCTCCTTTTCTTTTCATTTTTCTTCATCTTTAACCCTTCTCTGGTTTTTCTTAGGATTGATCTGTTGTTTTATTATTATATATCTGTGTGTTGTATGGTTTTGTTTCATTTTGGCTTTTCTGCTCACTTCTTGTTACTGGGTTTTTGGTTTTTGATTTTTAGTTAATACTATGTGGGTGCATGTTTGAATTTTTCAATCTAAAAATGGATTGGTGATTAATAGGGTTAGAGTACAACTGATTTAGGCAAATGGTTTTTTTTTTTTTTTTTTGAAGCATTTATAATAGAAACATTTGCTTCCATTTATTCTTTGACTTTATACGTTTTGTTAGCAACTGGATGTGTGTTATATAATTGGTTTTGCATTGTTCTAGGCACAGTTGGTAAACTAGATGATTGCTTGATTTTGGGTTTGCCTTAAGATATAAAGCTAGTGGCTTTTGTAACAATTCTAAGATTTTGGGTTTTGCTATATGATGTATATGATTGGCCACAAGAGTAGGTTATAATTGATTTGTTCTTAATGGCATAAACTTCTCTCAACTCTGGTTTTATGTTCATTCCTTGGTAAATATATGTAAGGTAAAGGATTCATTGGTTACAAAACATCATTGTTGGCAAGACTTACTCTACACCCTGCATTCAATATTTTCATTGTCTTCCTTGGGAAAGCTATGAACATATATCCAATAATCAGGTCAACCAAGTCATATTTTTCTGAAAGTGAATCGAAAAAGAAAAAGAAAAAGAAAAGGTCTTACTAGGATCAACAAGGTTAAAATCACATAAGCTTTTGGGTTCCTTAAAAACCTTAATCATAGCATAGCCAGAGGAATAAGAGAAAGTGAAGGAACATTTGTGCTTTGTGTGTTTTTGTTATTGGAATGCTAAGAATATGATTTATAGAAAAGTGGTTTTTCTTTTTTAATAATTAGTATGAAGCTACCTTCTATCTGCATTAGTAGTTATCTGATGTGACAAGGGAATGACTTAAATAACATGGATAGCAGCTTGATGACAGATAACTTTTATGTATTAGGGATATGTACAAAGCTGCATTTTGAGTGAATTTCTATTAACTACTATTCAACATAACAGTGTGACAAAGGAAGGACCTAAATAACATGGATCGGAGTTTATTGACAGCATTCCTACAATTACAAGCTCGAATTGAACCCAAAAACATATATATACATATATAGGACACAATCTATTGCCAAATAAAATTTAAGAACAAACCAAGATGCATATATTTATGGAATGTTTCATACTTGATTTTGATATATTTTTTCTTTGTGTGTGTGTGTGTGTCTACTTCTTTTTACATATTTGCTTTGTGTGCCAGGCCCTTGTTTTAGTCATTGATATGTGTAAGGTTGAATTTATTCAACCAACTAATTGGCTTTATTTCGTGCCAAATTTGCTTGTAATTCAGCATTTAGTAACCCTGTATTTAGGTGGGTTTGTTGTAAGGGTAGTGAGTGAGATAGAGTGAAGTTTGCTCAAGAGTGTGCAAGAAAACAGAGACTCGCGGCTGGGACTCGCGGGTGACTCACGGCTGCAAGCCGCCAGAAGCAGCACACGTGCCAAGCATGCTGGAAGATGAACAGTCATGCTAGCTGGAGCACTACAGGACAAAACAGGACAACTGGCCATACGGTTAACTCGCGACTGGATCTCGCGACTTAGTCAAGCCGCGAGCCACCCCTGTTTTGTAAAACCTGACGTTTCACATTCCTCTCCCACTCCAGTATAAATACCCCTTTTACCCACGATTGAAAGAGAGCTTCCAGAGAGAATTTTGAGAGAGAAATCCTAAAGAAAAACCAGATTGTTTCACCCACAATCTATACCTTAGAGTCTCTTCAAATTCCCCTACTCTCTTCCTCTCCATTGTCAAATCCTTGAGAGGCATTATAGCAAACCTGGTTCTCACCATCATCATCATTGTGAGACAGTTGTTTGGATTTCTGGGAAGCAGTTAGGAAGGAACCAATCTTCATTGGTTGATGCTATGGTCTAGTAGCGGAATCCGGGAAGCTAGAAAAGAAAAAGGTTCGGCGCAACCTCGTTGGAGCAAGAAGCTTGGAGGGCTTAGGTGCACTGGGTAGATTAGGCTTGGAGGGTCTATTGCTGTTCTTGTATCCCAACTGTATTTTCTAGTGGATTGATTACCGCTTGGAGGGCGGCGGAGAGGTTTTTCGCCGAGGACTTCGGTTTCCTCTTCGATAACACATCGCGTGTTGTCTTTGTGTTTGCATCTTCCTTCCTCTCTATCTTTGCCTTTTTATTATCTGCTGTGGTTTTATTTTGTTATGGCTTAGATAGTTTTTAACCAATTTCATATTATAGCATGTGTTAAGTTTCCGCACACTAGTTGTTTGACATATTGCTTGATTTGGTTAAGTTGTAATTTGGGGGTCTAAACGTTCAAAGGTGTTTTGTACACGTTTTTGAACTCTCAATTGGTATCAGAGCGGGTACACTGCTATTGGTTTCATTACCATTGTGTGATCCTTGACTCCCTTTTGAGATGGATAGGTCTCAATCCCTAAATGCACCTCCATATTTTGATGGTAGTAATTATGCTTTTTGGAAGGTTCGCATGAGAGCTTTTCTGTGTTCTATTGATGAATCTGTTTGGGATGCTGTTGAGATTGGTTGGACCAAACCTGAGGCAGCCAAATCCACATGGGATAAGGCAGCATTTGCTGCATCTAATGCTAACAGTAAAGCACTCAATGCTATTTTCTGTGGTGTGTCTCTAGATGAATTTCACAAGATTTCTCACATTACCATTGCCAAAGAAGCATGGGAGATTCTGGAAACCACTTATGAAGGCACGAAGAAAGTGAAAGACACCAAGTTACAAATGCTGACCACTCGGTTTGAGGAGCTTAAAATGAGTGAGGATGAGTCTTTTGACTCTTTCTATGGGAAGCTAAATGAGGTGGTTGTCAGTAAGTTCAACTTGGGGGAGAAAACGGAGGACTCAAAGATTGTAAGGAAGATCCTTCGATCATTGCCGGAAAGTTTTCGTGCTAAAGCGACAGCAATTGAAGAGAGCAAGGACCTTGATGACATCAAAGTACAGGAGCTGGTTGGTTCTCTGCAGACTTATGAGATGTCGCTGCCAAATCAACGGAAGAGTAAATCTCTTGCTCTAAAGACCATTAATGAGAAGGTGGAAGATCAAGACTCATCGGGAGAAGATGTGGTTGACAAAGATGTAGCCTACCTTGTCAAAAATTTCAGAAAGTTTTTGAAATTCAAAAATAATGGCAAATTTGATGATAAAAGAAAATTCCAAAGTTCTGGAAGGGAGAAGAGGGATTTCAAAAGGAAAGATGGAAAAGAATCCCAACCCACACAAGGTGTCACTTGTTTCGAATGTAACGGGCATGGACACTTTAAGAAGGAATGTCCGAATTATTTGAAATCGAAAGGTAAAGTGTATGCCACGACCTTGAGTGACTCAGATTCGTCTGACTCAGAATCTGAAGAGAGCTGTGATGGAGAGGGGAACTATTCAGCTTTTATGACTATTGCTCATGTTGAGTCTTCGGATGAGTTAAATCTGCTTGTACGAGACCTTGGAGAACATAGTGATGATGAATCACTGGGAATTGTTGAAGAATCAGATGCTGAAGAAGATGAAAGCACAGCAAATCTTCAAGAGAATTATAACTCACTCTTGGAGAAGTCGGGTGAGTACACAAGGGTGGCCAAGGCTGCTGTAAGAAAAATGAAGAAGGCTGAGGAGGACTACAAAAGTCTCCTAATTCGATATAGGGAGGCCAAATGTGAGATAGAAACACTGAATGGTGAGTTGTCCGAAGCTTACACAAAAGTGAGATTTCTTGAGAATGAGGTTGTGCAAGCGAATGCTAAAATAGAGAGGGTCACCACCAAGAAGCTAGATGATGTTATCTCATCTCAAAAGAGCTTTTCAGACAAATCCGGATTGAGATATACCGAAGGAAGTAGTTCATCTGGAAATGTCACTAAAGAAGTGAAGTTTGTAAAGGCCAAAGATCCAGTTGTAGCTGACCTTACTGGTGAGAAGCTCGAGGTGGAGGAGAAGAAGAATGTGGTGAAACAACGGATGCTGAATCCCCGTAATCAGTCTGTGGGCAGGTCTGAATCTCGTGCCAAGTCACGTCCACTACCACAAAGAGGTCCTAGAGGAACTTATGTGTGCCATTATTGCGGACTTCAAGGGCATACTTGACCAAATTGCCAAAAGCTGAGAGCAAAGAACAGTGCAACTCCTCAAAGGTCAGGAGGACCCAGAAATGATAGGAGAATTAGGGCAGGTGATCAATCTAGAGATCAAAATGAAGATCCCGAAATGATGAACGTGATGAAGATGATTGGTGCATTCACCAACTGCTTGGAAAGCTTCTCACGAAGGTTTGAAAGCCCTAACTCCCGTACCCAATCCTATAAGGAAATCACCCCAAACGCAAGTGACGTGTGGGTGAAAAAGGGTACTCATGCATAAGCATTACAACATGTCCATGCATTAATACTTCCTATGCTTTGCGACATTGTTTGTTTGGTTTGTGTGCTGTTGTTGATGTTGATTGTTTGCTTGTCTACTTGTGAATATTTTTGATTTTGTTTTATCAATCTTTTTGTTTCTTCTGTCAAAAATCCAAAAATCACATAAAAATTAGAAAATCAAAAAGCTTGATTGACTTTGTTGAGTTTTGTCTTAAAACTTGTTTTGCCTTGTACCTTTGTGCTAATGGCTTTGTGCATTTTCGAGCATTGCTTGTTTTCATGCACTTATATCACTGTAGGAAAAATCTTGAAATCTATGTGATTGTTGTAAATAGATCTTCAAACTTGTCATGAATGATTAGTGAATGGTTATGTTGATCTTGAGACATGCATAGACTTGTGTCTATATATCTTCCCACTTTTTATTTTTGTTTTGCTAAAAAGAGCTCACCAAATGTAAATCTCCAAATGAAAAGAGATATTGAGTTGCAAAAGCCTGTCGTACATTCTAGTATTTGACTAGGAAAAAGGGTAAGCGACCTTATATTAAAGTGAATGTTTATTCAAAAAGGCCAAAGGCCTGTTCTTTAAAGTGAAATGTCATATATCACTCTCACAATGAGAGATGATTGCCTCAAAAGATCAAATAGATCAAATGTTATGATTGAAAGTGGAGTCAAATGATAAGCTCCAAGTTATATTATCAAGTTGTGTGGGAGGTCATATATACATATTTCTATAATTGAGATGGGTCACATAATCTAGTGCTAATTGTGTATGCCTTGGTTGAATTGATCATTGAAGCTTCACATTAGACAAAGGACTATCTCATTGTTGATATCCACACACAACACACAAGTTTATGTTCAATAAATGCCATATTCATTTGTGTGATTGTACTTGATGAAATGTGTTTTCACATGCTCAATCTTTGTTAATTCAAGCACAAAAAGATTTTTGAGTATTTTAGGTGTTTTTGGAAAGTATTTTATTTGAAAAATCTGAAAATTTCAAAAATCCAGTTTTGCCCTGTTTTGGCGGCTCAGTCGCGGGTATGTCAAGTCGCGAGCCTCAGTCGCATCTTCGCTGGTCATTTTTGGTGACTTGTTCGCGAGTGGAAGGTCCAGTCGCGAGGTTCACTCAGAGATTTTCGCGGCTCAGCTCGCAACTAACTCGCGGGTAGACCTTCCAGTCGCGAAAAACACTTAGAAAAATTTTCAAATTTTTGTTCTTGAGTGCTTTGGCGGCTTGAGCTGGTGACTGTGTGGTGACCTAATCAAGTCGCGAAAATCGCGTGTTTTGCAGAAACAGGAGCAGTTTTTAAACCTCTTTTCAGTTTTCCCTCGAACTTTTGTAACTGTTCATCTTCTCTATAAACTATCTTCCTTCCAAACACTTCGTGAATCCATTTTCAAACCTCTTTGGGGATTCACTTCTTATCCAAATCATCAAGAAAAGGTATGGGTTTTGCTTTCTCAATCTCATTTTCTTTTTCCTGCATATTTTTGTTACTGTTTGGACTGTTAGTATGTTCGAAATACTTCTCTCTTTGTGTAATGGGTATGGTGTGTCTTGTTTGATATTGTTCTCTCCTGTTTTCATGCTGAGCGGTCAAAATGTGTTTTTCATTGTTCTGATTTTTGCCCATTATTGAGTCTGAAAATCTTTTCTTAAATGGGTTTGGTGTCTATTTGACTTACTCATTTCACTTGCTTAAGTATTGATGTTGGTGTTCAGTATTGGTTACTGAGTTTTTATGATAACATAATGTTTGTCTCTAAACCATGTGCTCTAGTGTGGATGATTGGTTTCTTCATGTTGAAATATTTTCCCTTGTTCATATCTCTAATGGATTGATTTATGTTATTTGCTCTAAATGTTCGAATGCTGTATCTGTTTGCATATCATGGTCATGATAACCTGTCTCATTGACAGTTTTGTCAGTTGTGTTATCTATCTATGTCTTGGTGCACTATCACCATTTTGTTGCACCTGTTATTTTGTGCTTCTTTGTATTGTTGGAAGTTTGGTTGGGTCTGCACTATCTTCAGTTTGTGTTTATATATTGAAATTTTGTTTACACTGAATCTTGTTGACAATTATCTTGTGTGGTATTGTTGTTTGGTTCTTTGCTGTGGGCCTGTTCTCTTGCAGATGTCTCGTCGATCTTCCAGGGGTAAAGACATTGTTGCTGACGAACCAGCATCACCAGTTGCTAAAAGGACTCGTCTATCATCTCAGGCATCTCAACATCCCAATGAGGATAGGTTCAGACTTCCGCTTAACTCACACGCCTACTCAAATGTGTTTAACAAGTCAACCACTATAGTGGAACGGGTGGTAGAGTTCAACACTTTAGGGACCACTTTCATCCCTCGAATCTTTGAGAAACGAGATTGGGCAAACTTGTTTGGGAACTTTGATGATCCAATGGATGAGATGGTCAAAGAATGCTTCTCCAATGCAACTGATCTTGGACCTCAACTCATTTTCTGGGTCAGAGGAACAGAGTTTAGTGTTACCCCAGACTCCATCGCAGATCTTCTCAACATCACCAGACCTCAGAATGTGAATCTAACTCCTTATGATGAACGAAATCCAGAAGTTGGAGAAATTTTACAAATCCTAGGATACGATCATGAAGTATCCAGTGCAGGAACATCCATCAGCACCGCAAAGTTTGCACCTGAGCTGACCACACTGAAGTTGATCATGTTCACCAATCTCTACCCACTGTCCAACACTACATTCATCAATCTTGGGAGAGCTCTATTTCTTTGTGACCTTATTACACGAGCCCCCATTGATATATGTGCTCACATCTACTACACCTTGAGGAAGACCGCGTGTCGATCTGCAGCTCGAGGAATTATTCCATTTTGCAGTCTCATCATGAAGCTCATTCTTCGTGCAGGCATTATTCCTCCTGCAGATGGAAAAATGTTGACTCGTCAACGTCCCATTTCCTTGTTCACTCTTCAAGCTAGCCGAAGTCACTCCTCTAAATCACCAAGAAGTGCTCGCATCTCTCCGGTTACTCCATCTGCCCCTGACTCAGAGACACCTGCACATACCACATCTACATCACGTGCTGTTCCTGAAACTTCACCGGCTAGTATTCCCCAAGCACAGACTGCTCCTCATACTGATAGAGTCGGCAGTGTACTTGAGCATATTCAGAAACGTGTTGATGAGCTTGTGGCACTTCTCTACTCCACAAACAACCATGTCCAAATGCGTCTCGAGACTATGGAAAATCAGCTAGATGAGATTCAACGAAAGTTGGACGAGAGCCTTTAGCTTTTCGTGACAAAAAGGGGGAGAGCATTCAGTAAGGGGGAGAAAAGTTCAAAGGGAAGTGTGCATAGTGATAGGGGGAGTACACACATACTTTTGTCATACTTTTGTTTTTAGTCTTATCCTCTAAACTTATAGTTTTTAGGTTTATGTTTGTTGGGTACTTTTAGTGTTTTTGTGGTTTTGATACACTGTGTTTTGGTGTATAGCTGTTTCTAACTCTTTACTTATACTCTTGGTTTAAACTTTAATATATTTTGATGATGTTATTCAAGATGTTTTTGTGTTTGTACCTATGTGCTTTTGTAAGCTTTTAGGGTTAATGTTTTATGCATAGTTTGTAGGCTTTATGGTATAAAACCTTGCTTAATGCAGCCTTTATGCTATGTTGAAATCAGTACTTTAATCTAAATGTTCTGCATTTTGGTTTATGTACTGTCACTCTTGTGCCCTTGTAGGATTGTTCCTAGATGCATATGCCTTGTGTGTTATGCATTGGTTGAGTGTTGAGCATACAAGTGTCTTGCCTTGTGCTTGTTAACTTGTATGTCCTTGTATTCATTCCAAGTGTGAATGAGCACTGTGATCACTACCTTGTGGTGTTCACTTGGTTGATCAAGCCATGGTTTGTTTATTAACTCCATCTTTGCTTGATCACATATTGCCTGCTTCATATGCTTTTATAATTTTCTGCTTACAATGATCATGGTGTATTGTTGTGTTTCAGGAGTATTATCTCCATATGATTCAAGTGCTTCACAGCTTCTAGAGTTAGGTGTGAGTGAGTTTTGTTCAACTGTTCCCAACTCACATGTTAAGTCTAGAGTCTGTTATAGGGTTTTGTCACGGAATAGCCAAAGGGGGAGATTGTAAGGTTGAATTTATTCAACCATCTAATTGGCTTTATTCCGTGCCAAATTTGCTTGTAATTCAGCATTTAGTAACTCTGTATTTAGGTGGGTTTGTTGTAAGGGTAGTGAGTGAGATAGAGTGAAGTTTGCTCAAGAGTGTGCAAGGAAACAGAGACTCGCGGCTGGGACTCGCGGGTGACTCGCGGCTGCAAGCCGCCAGAAGCAACACACGTGCCAAGCATGCTGGAAGATGAACAGTCATGCTAGCTGGAGCACTACAGGACAAAACAGGACAACTGGCCATACGGTTAACTCGCGACTGGATCTCGCGACTTAGTCAAGCCGCGAGCCACCCCTGTTTTGTAAAACCTGACGTTTCACATTCCTCTCCCACTCCAGTATAAATACCCCTTTTACCCACGATTGAAAGAGAGCTTCCAGAGAGAATTTTGAGAGAGAAACCCTAAAGAAAAACCAGATTGTTTCACCCACAATCTATACCTTAGAGTCTCTTCAAATTCCCCTACTCTCTTCCTCTCCATTGTCAAATCCTTGAGAGGCATTATACCAAACCTGGTTCTCACCATCATCATCACTGTGAGACAGTTGTTTGGATTTCTGGGAAGCAGTTAGGAAGGAACCAATCTTCATTGGTTGATGCTATGGTCTAGTAGCGGAATCCGGGAAGCTAGAAAAGAAAAAGGTTCGGCGCAACCTCGTTGGAGCAAGAAGCTTGGAGGGCTTAGGTGCACTGGGTAGATTAGGCTTGGAGGGTCTATTGCTGTTCTTGTATCCCAACTGTATTTTCTAGTGGATTGATTACCGCTTGGAGGGCGGCGGAGAGGTTTTTCGCCGAGGACTTCAGTTTCCTCTTCGATAACACATCGCGTGTTGTCTTTGTGTTTGCATCTTCCTTCCTCTCTATCTTTGCCTTTTTATTATTTGCTGTGGTTTTATTTTGTTATGGCTTAGATAGTTTTTAACCAATTTCATATTATAGCATGTGTTAAGTTTCCGCACACTAGTTGTTTGACATATTGTTTGATTTGGTTAAGTTGTAATTTGGGGGTCTAAACGTTCAAAGGTGTTTTGTACACGTTTTTGAACTCTCAATATGGTTATTAAAATATGTAGCTGCAGCAATGGTGTGAGTGAGTATTATCAAACAAGAACGATAATAATTAAATTTAATGGGAATGTCTACCACACTTCACAGTCTGTTCAGAATTATCCACACTAATCTTCCTAACTTTGTGTCTTGGTTGCTGCCTTCATTAGGATATGTGTGTTTTAAACTATACCAACTAATAACTACTCATCATGTAGTCAATCATTTTTTTTTTTTTAAAAGAAAAAATCTACAACCACTCACCTTTAATCACTTATTTGGTTGCTGCCTCTGCTTTTTGGTTGTGTGGTTGGCTTTTTCTATTTTGTTTTAGTTTTGTGTGGCTAAAGAAAAGTTAAAAGAGCCCATTATCTTGGTTTTGTTATGTAGATGGATAACCAAAAAATTCAAGTAGCAATTCTTGCCACAATTGCATCTATCCTTGCTGTGGGAGCTATAATATTAGAAGATATTAGGTCTAGGAGATTTATAATTAGGCAACCTCATGTGAACTAGGATTATGAAAGAGAATTTTATAAGTGATATTCTTCATCGAGGTGATGCACATTGTAGTTTTATGATAAGAATGAGACATGTAGCTTTCTATGAATTATGTAGAATTCTTGTTGAGAGAAACTTGGTACGTGAGACTATCTACATGCCTGTTATAGAGCAGGTGTTGATGTTTTTGCATACTATTGGCCATAATGTTAGGCTTCGAGTCGTTGCTGCCAGGTTCTATAGATCGATCGAGACAACTTATCGATATTTTAAAATTGTCCTTAAAGCAGTTTTGCAGTTATATAGGCATGTTGTTAGATTACCTGACAACTTTACACCCCCAGAGATAAGGAATAGTAGAAGGTTCTATCCTTATTTTAAGGTAAACTTTTCAAATTTTTTTTTGTTGTTTTTTTATTTGTTAGGTGATTTTTGAAATGAACATTACTTAATATTAGTCATCATTAGGATTGTGTGGGAGCAATTGATGGAACTCATGTCCGTGCATCTGTTCCAATTGAAATCCAAGGAAGGTTTCGTGGTCGAAAGGGGGGGACAACTCAAAATGTGTTAGCTGCAATTTTGTTTGACTTAAGATTCACCTATATGTTAGCTGGTTGGGAAGGTAGTGCTCATGATTCGCATATTTTAATTGATACGCTTAATAGACCAAGGGGACTTAAAATACCATAAGGTATTATATAGGCAACTAGCCTTTATGTTTGGTTTTATGTAGAAATTTTTTATAAAAAAAAATTGATTCATAATTTGTAGGTAAATATTATCTTGGTGATGCTAGTGATGGAAATAGACTTGGAATCTTGTCTCCTTATCGAAGTGTTCGATATCATTTGAAAAAGTTTAGTGATCATCCACTTGAAAATGCAAAAGAATTATTCAACCTTTGTCATTCTTCATTGCGAACTACCATTGAGCAAGGGCTTGGAGTTATAAAAAAATGTTTTTGTGTCTTGGATGCAAAACCATTTTGGTCTTTTAATACACAAGTGGATGTAGTTTTAGCGTGTGGTGTTATTCACAATCACATCATGGGGGTTGATCCTAATGACCCAATTATGCAAGCTGGAACATGTGAGACAGAGTCTAGTGATTGAGTCCAACCTAGCCGACGTAAAGCTATAGTGGAAAGTAGAGAATGGAATAATAAGAGGGATGAGATATGTCAAGCAATGTGGACTGACTACATAATTAGGAGACATGCATAAATTTATTTAGTCTAAGCTATTTGGAGTTATTTGTTGATGATGTATTACAGCTTTCTATGATTATGTGCTGTCAACTTTTTGGCTTTGTATTTGGTTGCTAACAGAGCATAAGTGGATATCTTGTACACTTTATAAAATGTAATAATTGAATATTTTTGTGGAAAAACAATTAAAATTGTTATTTGGTTCCCCAAGTACAAGTTAACATGGCTTTGCATTGTTTTTGGATGATGAATTTTTTGTTCCATAGTTTCAGGTTTTATTTTTGTAATAATTTTTTATATTGTTATTATCATAATAGTTGTGATTCATTAGATTGTCCTTTTGGCTATAGCAATGTCCAAGAACAAGGGGAAAGAACTAGGATCTCAACTTAGGTGGACACAACCAATGTGTGACATGCTATTTAAAATGTTGGTTGTTGATGCTGAACAAGACAACAAGTTTAATGTAGAGTGGAAAATAAAGTGGCAAAATAAATTGGTGTGAAGTTTAATGTAGAGTGTTATGCATCACATGTGCATAACCGTCTTCGTACAGTTAGAAAAGAGTGGAAACTCATTCACGAGATTCGGAAAAAGAAAAAAAAAAAGTGGATTTGGTTGGGATGATAATTTGAAAATGATCACATGTGACGAGCAAACTTATGATGTTGAAGTGCTGGTATGAAATTTATATAAATGAGCTTCATTTTTTTTTTTTTTTTTGAGGATCAATAATGATTTATACATTTATTATATTAAATCATCCAATTTATTGACATTGTCATATTTCTTTGAACAAGCTCATCCCGCTCATGCACCATATTTAAATAAAAAAAATTGAACAGTATGATGAGATGGCTATTGTTGTTAGTAAGGACATAGCAACTGGTGGCTTTTCAAAGCAATGGAGTGAACGTTCTCCATTGGTTGAAAATGAGACCCCATAGAATGACATCCAACATCCAGAATTTGAAGGTGACTCTGATACATTGCCAAAAGATGCCCATGAAGCTTCCAATGGAATTTCATCTAAGGGAAGGAGCCATAGAAAGAGAACTTATGCAGCTATGAATGAAGATAGTCCTTTTAGTGAGATGATTGAACAACTTAAACAGATTGTAGTAGCTGTTATAGCTCTAAGTCATGGCCTAGTTAATACAAATGAGCTTCATAAAATAGTGATGAATGTTGAAGGCTTTGAAGAAGACATGCTTGATGAAGCTTTTGATCATTTGGTCAGTGATGAAAAGGCAAGAAGGGCCTTTATGGCTAAAAATGATAGGATGAGAAAGCTTTGGTTGGAGAAATTTTTCAACAAAACCTTCTAACTTGAAGTTGCTGGATACGTTGTGTGAAATATGATAGTGGTACCATGGTATTCTTTAGGTTATTAATAATTATGGAACAATTTCAAATTTTGGAAGATTATGTGTTAATGTTAGCTATATTGTCATAGTCTTTGGGTTTTGTTATTGTAAGTGTGCTTATGGATGGTTATGCAACACTGATTGACATGTTTTGGAGTTAATATGGAATAATGTTATATTTTGGATTCATTATGATTATGATAATGTTATATTTTGTCCAGATATATTTTTGCAGGTTTTGCTGTATTGGTTTCTAAACTATTCTGCAGGTTCTTTCATTTTGTTAATTCACGGTATGCAATTGGTTCTTTCTCTGTTGGCAAGGGCCAGAAAAAGAGAAAGCATGGTCGGTGACATCTCAAATGTTTTATAGAATTTTTGGCTTCAATTCAGTACTGTGGACATGTTCCATGACCCAAATGGACATTTTGCTACTAGAAGAAGGCAAAATGATGTTTTGCTCTTCTGAACTCCCTATGTAGCTGCACTAGTCATGATTATTACAAGAAGTGAACTCACTAGATATCTGCATGAGGCCAGAAACGTTGGGTGCCAACTGTGGTCTTCAATCTTTGTTGTTATATATTGATTCATCTAGCACATTCTTTGACACGTTCATATATTGATATTTTGATATATTGAATCTTTGTTGTTATCAATGATTCATCTAGTACATTCTTTGACATATGTTCAATACCTGGATATGTAATTGAGTAGATGATGTGTGTATGAAGATAATACTAGATAAGTGCCTTTGATCGCTTATGTCTTGCTCTTTCTTTTATTGTAGACACCTGCGTTTTATAAAATTCATAATTTTTGGAAAAATCATTTAGATATTGTACTTGTATTAGATTGTGAGGAATCTTATGGAATTGAATATTTGTATTAGTTCTGCATCAAGAATTTAGTTTTATCTGGGTGTATATATATGTAGAACTGAGACCAGTTACCCGTGCATATATTATGTTTACAGTGTCTAACTTGTACCAAGTATGTGAAACATTCATAGAATGACCCCTATGTCATTGTTTATGGACAGAAATTGGACTATTAAAATTTTTTTTTTTTCTTTCTGTTCTATTCATTACTGAACACTTGAAATTCAACTAATGCCATTTTCCATGGTTATTAAACTCTGGATTTTAGCCATTGGTGATGTCTTAGTACAATTTTAAAATTCTACCTTTTTTTTTTTTTTTTTTCAAATTTTCATTGTGCCAAACATCGGAAAATATTTTACACAACATTTTCATATACACTACCAAACACTATAAAATGAAAATATTTTCCTGTAAATATTTTACATGTAAAATATTTTAGGTTTGCAAATATTTTACATCAAAACAAACGGAATGTTAAAATCAAAGTACACATAAAAATATAATATTATATATAGTTAAATTGAGCTTTATGTTCACGAACTTGTTCTTTAACTCATTATTATGTTTGAGTTTATGTCAAGTAATTGTCAAGTCTAAACTTAATATTGAACTTAGCTTGTTTATTAAACAAATATATATATATATATATATATATATATATATATATATATATATATATATATAACAAGCATTTTCTCAAGCTGAGTGCATAAAAAAATTGATTCATTTGCAACCCTAACAGAGGAACATAACTAGATTGAAATTTGAACTTCTTTACAGGGAAATGTAATGTAACCAACGACATAGCCAACTTCAATGTGTCCAACTTCATAGTCAAATTAAAAAATGTACAAGCTTGAATCATTATAAAGAATATGAAAGCTATTACTGATCAGACAATAAACTTTTCTTATTAAAGGGGTTGTAGACTAGTGGCTTTGTTGTCCGTGTGGTCATTTTCACAATATTTCGATATCACTAATTTTTAATTATCTGATCAATATATTCCATTAAATTACCAATCAATATAAGCATGCAGTAGGAATAATAGATTGGAAAGATACTCCATATTAATTGTAATGGAGATTGGTGACGAGATGGATGCATGAATATATAGCCACTAATTTGTCCTATTCACAAAGGTGGTCCGCCGCTTTAACTGTTTATGAACCACTTCGTCAAAGCATGGACTTGTTTCTATAATTTCTTGAGAGAGAGAGAGAGAGAATTTATTTGGTGCCTTGTTGAAAAGTAAAGAGACCCGACAAGGATGTCTGTGTAAGGACCAAAGGGGCTTTTTTTTTCTTTTTTTCTTGGGTAAGGATTAGGCAATTAGGTTGACCATTAACATCATGACTTCAAAATTTGCTATCATGACATCACCTTTTTCAGGTATCTCAATTTTGTTGAATTCGTAGTTTGGATGAAAAAAAATAAATAAATAAAACAACTGTGGCATTATTCGTAGGAGGTATTTCTTACTTCCATACGAATTTGGACGGTACTCATCAATTCTTTTCTATATCCTTCAAAACCCTCAATGAGTGGCACTGTGGCAGTGGCCCCCATTGTTGGTCATTGAAATGTAGACCATACTCTTCTTTTCAACACAGTCATGGATTATACAGTTTTTATGCAGTTCTTTCAGCCAGCTGTGTTATTAAACTTATAATTGATTCATTTTCTTTCCCTGAAAGTTTACGTGACTTACATTGCTTCTCTAGTGAAACTTCGTCTTATCTAGTAAAAAAAAAAAAAGTTTACTTGTATATAAAAAAAACATGTTTTCTTCAAAAAGTTAGTGGCATTATTCGTAGGAGGTATTTCTTACTTCCATACGAATTTGGACGGTACTCATCATTTCTTTTCTATATCCTTCAAAACCCTCAATGAGTGGCACTGTGGCAGTGGCCCCCATTGTTGGTTATTGAAATGTAGACCACACTCTTCTTTCCAACACAGTCATGGAGTATACAGTTTTTATGCAGTTCTTTCGGCCAGCTGTGTTTTTAAACTTATAATTGATTCATTTTCTTTCCCTGAAAGTTTACGTGACTTATATTGCTTCTCTAGTGAAACTTCGTCTTATCGAGTAAAAAAAAAAAAAAAAAAAAAAGGTTTACTTGTATATAAAAATAAATAAATAAAAAAAAACATGTTTTCTCCATAAAGTTATTTGATTGTTATGAGTATTAAATGTCTTGGTTGAAAATATAAAAAAGTTCTAACTAATTGAGTTACAAAATTTAAAAATACCTAATGTTTAAAATGTATGCATATAACATCACACTTATAACATAGATCTTACCGACATAGAGGATGTAGGACCCATATGAGAAACACTAAATACCACTAAAGAGTAGTACCCGTAATACATGCGGTTGCCATCTTATTATCTATATAAAGTATGCATATCTTTTATATTTTGTTTCACTTCTAAGATTTGCTTGATATCATTAGCCAAAAAAAAAAAAAAAAAAGGAAGAAGAAGAAGAAGAAATTTGTTTGATATCCTGATCTGTATGTTTTTTTCTTAGAGAAAAGATATCCTTGGTACCGTTGTCGCTTAAAAAGAAGATATATATCGTCCTTTGTATTGTATCTTCGTCAATGGAAGCAACCAAGTTTTCTCTCCCTTATAAGCTTCCCTGCCGACCATTTTCTTTTACAAAACCACACCAAAGAAGGCGTGGTAGATTCACAGTGGCTGCAAGTATGGGAGAAAAGAACAAACGAGACTATTGGGGCAGGCAAGTGGATGAGAACATGATTATGCTCCGGTTACGGATTAAGGAGATGAAGATCAAGGAGACAAATTACGAGCCACCTTCGAATTGGATGGAGTGGGAGAAGCAATACTATTCGCGTTACAATAAGGATGTTTATGAAGCATTAGGATTGCTGCAAGGTTATATAATGAATATGAGGCCAAGTTTGGCTTTTGGGGTAATAGCCCTTGTTACATTTAGTGTGCTCATATCTGCTGGAGTGGGTTTGTTTCATGCTATGGGTATTGTTAAGAGAATCTATATGGGTTTCTTCTAACCTAATGTAGTTTTTCTTTTTTGGGAAAAAGTATTTTCCCTCTTATATATTTTGGGTACGTAGTTTACAATTTTCCTTCTTATCTTTGAAGCTAATTAATTTTCTTCTTTATGTTTAAGAAATGAACAAATACTCCAAATTCGTTACTTTTTCAATTAAATCCAATAAAATCTTTTGAGAATTATATATATTTGGCACAAATCATTTCTCCAAATATCTCTCGAAAGGAAAAAGGAATAAGTTGTGCTGAGGTTGGTGCTTCTCACTGTGAAAAGTATCTTATCTTTAAAGGGATGAAGCTAAATAGAAAGACGATTGTTGCTATTCTTATATACATTTGGCGTTTGGTGTTTTCGTTCTTCTTAGTATTTTGAGAATTTGTTTGAGGGAGATTTATTATAGAACCATAATTTCATCTTTGAGGGTTAAAGTACGAACAATAAAGAAAATTTTAGGGAATGCAGCGTTTTCTTTATATGGAAATATTGTTAGGGATATTCGTGGATTATTTTCAGTTTTTCAATTTTCAGATTTTATTTATTTGCATCGTGCTTGTAATTTGGTGGCAGATGCTCTAGCTAAAAAAGCTAAGACTTCGCTGGGGCATCAGGTTTGGTGGATGTTACGCCTGAGGATATTGCCCTTTTAATCAGTTTTGATATTCATTAGTTCTGGTTCAGCAATAATATCCCAGACTCTTGGTGTGGTTTCTTTAAAGAACATAATACAGTATACTTTAACTTAAAATCTATCACTAAAAGGATTTAAAAATAAATAGAAATACTATTCCGATTAAAACTGATCAATTACACTAAAATTCATGAAATTTAAAATAAAAAAAAATGTTTCATGATTAATTTTTTTTTTAAATGTCTTATAAAAAATGTATATATCATGAAACTTAAAAAATATTTTTTGTATTATATATATATATATATATATATATATATATATTCATTTAGATTCAATTCCTCATTAAACCGGGCCTAGTACCGGGTCTAATGCGTTAGAATAGATAAAGGCTGCCCCTCACATATAGGATAAGTGCATTGGGTTTTTAAGTTTTATGTAATACAACTTTGTAATATCTTAGCATTTTCATTTTCTCTAATTATTTAGAAGTGGCAATTTATAAGATTATCAAAAAAAAAAAAAAAAAAAAAAAAAAAGATAATTCTCATAAGCAAATTTGGTTTCACTAATTAACAAAGCAAGGAATTTTCTTTTTTAGAAAAAAAAAATCATGATAATTAAATATTTATAAATTTTTTGGAGTGATGAAACTAAACATTATGATAATTAAATATTTATATATTTTTTTTCAAGGCATTTTTAAGGGTAAATGATGCCTTAACAAAGACTGACAACAGGAGTCCCAAAACTCCTGGCCACGGAAATTTCAACAATCTCTCTTTTGGTGAGGGAGGAGGGTGATTTCAAATGCAGGATATAAAAGGAAGGACAATAAAACTCACCTCATACTTGAGGTTTGGCAGGTAAATTGAGTGTATTTTAAAATTAAAAATTTTTGGAATTCTTATTATGACCCTCTATTGCCCCATGTATATATTATATGAAATAAAACAAAAAATCAATCATACAAAGAATATTTTCTGGAGAATATTATGTAATTGCTTCATTAGAGGATTTTTAATAATAATGGGGTTTGACTAGGATCAAATTTGCCATCATGAGAGTAATTCTAGGAGAATATTATGTGATTGCTTCCTTAGAAAGTTTTTATATAATAAAAATGATTGACGTGATGATGGTTGATTAGGATTAAACTTAATTATATAGTGAATCCTTTGATTTCTGCCAATAAAGCACATGCTACGACGGTCCACCTCACGCTTAAGTGTCAAGTAACTTCTTTGTACCTGTGTATATAATTATAGTTGGTATCTTCAGATTTCATTTCATAACTACTATTTGCTTGGTAAATAAAAGAAGGAAAAGAAAGAAGTTTAATTTCACAACGAAGAACCAACCTTTCTTTGAGCTTGCAAGCTATCTACTTATTACTTTGAGTGTACCAATATGTAAAAGAATTTTATCAGGTTAATATTGTATTTGGCTTAATCTTTGATATTGTTCATTCTTTAAAATTTTTATAATTTTTTTTTTGATATTGCTGTTTCTCCTTTATTTAATTACCCAAAAAATACCATTCATTAGATTATCAGGGTATTCCATGTTGTGGTAAATAGGACATGCATGGCAATAATACTTATGATTTGGGGAGGCCATGTTGTTGCCTTGATAACACAACTAAACATGCATATATTACTATTATTGTTGGTTTCTCAGTTTCTAGTATATATATTCGCTATATTCTTGTGAGAACTTAGAGGTTCAGCTGAATCAGTTGCTTTTCCAACTTTTAGGCTTGCCATTTTATACGCATTGTAATTTCTATGCACATTTAACTTGTTATCGTAATACTACGAAAATGATAACAAAAAAGAAAAAGAAAATAAGAACAAAAACAAAGAAAATCTTCCAAACTATAGATTCAAAGATAGTTTTCAAACAAGAAGAAAAAACAAAGAAATGAATTCTGTTACATATGTAGTTTTACATATTAAATAATCATTTCAAGAAAAAATATTTATACTAAAAAAAAATCTTATGTTAACCCAAGCTAGACTAACTTAGGGCTAATATACTTACTCTACAATAAGTTTAAGCATCTTGGACCATAATAATATTTATAACAGTACCTTCAAAAAAATATAGCCATCAATATTGAACAAATTCTGCTCAATCTCTGTAACTAATCCCTCCATACTCAACTTTTAAAAAACTAGATATAGAAAATATTTATGAAGATAATGCTATTTTAATATAATGTTGTTGATACTTGTTTGGAGCACTAACTAATTTTATTGGGCTTTTCGTACCAAACACACCCTAAATGTGAGGCAAGATTTCGCACCAACGTAATTAATAATACAATAGATAAAATTATGTAAATATCTCAATAATATGGGTCTTTTTGGTTTTATTTAGGGGTGCCAATGTTTGACCCAACCCGCGAACACGACACGAACCCAACATGGGTTTTTTCTGGTTAGGGTTGGGCCTTAATGGGTTTGGGTGATAAACGGGTCAACCCGAAAGCGACACGATAAGAAACGTGTCATAAGCGGGTCAACCCATGTAACCCGCAATAGACACATTTGACACGCCAATTTATTTGTGTTAACCCAAAATAACCCACTTAACACAACTCGTTTAACTCGTATAACAAATAAATATTTATTTTATTTTAGATTTGTCAAATACCTTTTATATCCAACATATATTTTAAATTTAAAAAGCAAAGTGAGTAATTACAAAAATTTACAAGGGATATAATTAGAAATTGAAACTTTCAGATCCTAGAACTACTAATACTTTTTTCTTTTTCTTTTTCTTTTTTTTGGCATAGAACTTGCACAAATAAAATTGGATGAGTTTGTGGAAGATGTTATGAATTTTGACATCAACAAAGAATCTATGGATGATAATCGTGGTCATAGTCAGGATTAGTCTACTGTTTGCTCAAATTCTTTCAATATTGATACTTAGCATCTGTCGAGTTCCAAGGATATTATATTTTTGTTGAACTATGTTATTTTATTTTTGTTAAACTTTGTTATTTTGAATTTGGGTTGAAGTGTATGCACTTCTTTTGGAGTGTAAAGAACTTATTTCTAGATGAATGTTATATTTTTGTTGAACTATATTATTTTAAATGTGGGTTGAAGACTTAAGGTGTATGCACTGCTTTTTGGGATGTAAAAAAAAAAAAAAAATTTCTAGATGGATGTTATATTTAATATTATGCAGGTTGAAATGGGTTGTGTTACATTCGTGTCAACCCAACACAACTCGTTTATTAAGCTTGTCAAATGGATTGGGTCAAGTCAACCCGCCTTATTAACAGGTCGGGTTAGGGTTGAAGGATCATGACACGATTATTAAATGGGTCGGATTAGGGTTGAGTCATTTAGTCGAATACCCCTACCTCGACACGACACGAACCCGACACACTAACCCGAATTGACACCACTAGTTTTATTTCTAGGAAACTTTTTTTTTTTTTTTTTTGTAAAAATGAAAAGAAAATTCTCCAAAATCCTATTTTTATTATTTTTCCTAAATTGATAAAAAAAAAATCAATTTAAATATATATATATATATATATATAATTTTAAAACAGGTTTTTCCATAGTAATTCTTGGAAAAAAAAATTGAAAACACATTGGAAGCATGTTTTTTTACTTTTTACAATGTTTTATGTTTTCAAGAATTCAAAAAAAAAAAAAAAAAAAAAAAAAAAAAGGCTTTTAAAAACCAAATGAGTTCTATGTTGCTCCTTGTTGTAGCACTAAAGAACATGAAATAGTCAAAGGCAAAAGGATGGCAAGGTTTTGTTTTCTATATTTAAATTTCTAGAGATGGGTGAGGCAAAAGTAATAACTTTTTTTTTTGTTATTCGAGTTTTGGGTTATTGTGACTAGTGAGTTTTCGGTTGCTAAACTATATATTCAAACTTGGTTTACATTTTCTTATTAAACAAGGTCAAAATTATTCAGTTATTTGATTAATCTGTTATTCATTGTTCATATATAGCAATAATCATGAATAAAATTTATTATTCCTTTATACATTTATTTTAATAATTAATAACTATGTTATAGTTGAGAATATATTATATATTTGAGTTAATTAGATATAATAATTATCATGTATGGCTTATAATAATTAATTAGATTCCCCAAACTTTATATTATTAAAAATTATACGTAGTATTTATTAGGAAATATACTTTTTATATATTACTGATGAATTACAAAAAATAGTTTGATATCTTATGTATTTTATATAATTTTTTGATAGAGTATTTTATATATATATATATATATATATATATATAGAGAGAGAGAGAGAGAGAGAGAGAGAGTACAAGAACATTAACATTATTGAAAAAGAAAACTAGAAAACTAGAGTAGTGTTGATTTGAATGGTTGAAAATCAAAATTTCTCTTTGTTTTTCAATATATACAATTTCTAAAATGACATAATTTTTTTACTGAAAAGGTCAAATGATTTTATCTAATTTTAAAGATAACATGATTTTCAATAAAAAAAAAAAAAAATTCTTTTGAAAAGAGATGTGAGAAAAATATAACAAATCCAATTATTAATTATTTTTAATAAACTTGACATATTTAACAATATTTTTTTAGAAAAAAAAAATCATTAGTTATTGAAGAGAAAAAGATGCATGTATAAGTGTAAAAAAATAAATAAATAAAAAAACTTTTGATCCTTATATTTTGAGCTAATTCTCATTTTAGTCCTTATTTTAATTTTGCTACTATTCCAGTCTCTAAAAAAATGAAAATCAATTCTATTTTGGTTTCTACCGTCAATCTACTAACAAAAAACTTTCACATGGAAGATAGAGTGTATTGCCTGCTGACGTGGCACTGATATGACCATTAAAAAATTATTCAGTATTTTTTAAATGCCACGTTAGATTTAAATTTATAAAAAAAAATTAAAACAAAAAGCTAGATTCCTCAATTTTAATTTTAATAAAAATAAATAAATAAATCAAAAATTTTACTTTTTTTAGTTTTAAAGATTGAAGCTCTCTGAATTTATAATTTTTTAAAAATTAATTAAAATAATTTAATTTTTTTTTATTCCTTTCTTTTTTTGAAAGAGCCTATTCATGTTCTTTGTGTTTTTAGCAAATTAATCCATATTCATCTTCCCCAGAACATGATTCATATTTTTAGCAAATTAATCCTTATTTTCTTATCATTTTCTCTGTCTTTCTTCTACTTTCTTTATAACCAAACACATCAAAAAAAAATTTTAATTAAATGTCTTTCTTGTCTTTTCTTCCCCTATAATCAATCTCCAGCAAAGAACCAAACCCAAACCTAGATCTCCAACAAAGCAACCAAACCAATAGACCCAACAACCAAACAAATCTCTAGTAAAGCAAACCTTAGCCTTCAAATCCATAAATTTTCTTGGTAAACAAACACACAAAAACCCAAATTGGTTGAATTGTTAATGAAGACTAAACAAAATACCATAGGAAAAACAAACAAAAACCCCCAAATCACCACCTTCGAATCAAAGAACATGAACATCAAACCCAAGCAAAAGAATATTAGGAACACAACACCGGCCACACCAACACAGCACCAACACCAACACAACACACCCACCAACATTGCACCACTACCAACACAACACACCCATCAACATAGAACACCTGTAGAAACCTAGATTGAAGGTAAAGAGAAGGAGACCAAACCCACACAAATTTGCGACTTGATTAGAGAGACCAAAAGTGTAGAGATTTGCAGCCATGGAGCTACCCAGATTAAAGCTTCCATCCATGGAGGGTGGAGAGA